>NC_089320.1:4483038-4803038 GCF_036669915.1 Pocillopora verrucosa | reverse complement strand
TAAAATACAAAATTTGAGCCTTTTACGAAAGTAGCACAAGCCGAATTGGGGGCATCTGAAAAGGTGACCCTGATCGGAAGGGACTGGACCGACCAACAAACCTTGCTATTGAAGAATACCAAGTTGTTCTTTCAGAAACTGATTTCTGAAATGAGGGCGTCTGAGAGAAAAACTTCGCTTTCCCAAGAGTGCGCCGAATTCACGACCAAGAAAAGAAATCCAGTCATAATACGGGCGACGGAACCCACACAGGGAGAGAGGGAAATTATTTGACCCGTTACAATGGCGACTCCTTTCACGTGCAAAGATCAGAAAAAGACCACTGAATTTGTCATCAGCCAGAGGTGAACGGTTGGTTCTGAGGCCTAGATGGACACCACGTGCTATACTTTCCCTTATATACCACTGCATCATTACCCATGATGCTCGATCCTAAGGCCTAGGTCTTGTCGTATCTCGTGCCGACAAAATATTTATTTCTGCCTTATTCGCAGACTCATTCGTCAGAAATATCATTTTTTGGTGAATATTTTTGTCCGACATACTTTTTTTATGTCGAAAAGTAGTATCAAAACAAAGACAGTTTTAACAATGACCGATATGACAGACTCTATTGAGCTTCTCGCTTTTAAAAGACAAAAGGATGATTATAAAGTTACTGTAAAAATTTCCATGTGTATTTGTGTTGTTCTATCGTGAGACGAACTCAAAGTCCGGCAAAATTACTTGCTAGCGAATATGAAATATCCATAGTGTGCCTACATGTCGCCACCGTTTATTTGCATATCGAGGCATAAATCACTACAATTTGTAAAAAAATCTAACATAACACTCTTACCTTGTTTATTTATGATTTCATAAGACCAATAAGCTGTTTCGGTTATTATATTACGCTTGGGTATCACTTTTTGCCGGGAGCCCAGGTTTTACGTTGTGTTTTCCCCTCTCCCATTTATATCAGAAGCTGGTCACGCAATAATTGATACCAACACAAATTAATATTTACCCTGTATGAGGATTTTGTTTATGTTGAATTGACAATATTACAATGCGTTACTTTTGTGGTCACTAATCGTTGTTTCAGTAGCAGCGCAGCAGTTCAAAGCGGGTTGTTGCTGAAATTTATAGTGTTTCTGGTTGGAGAGCAAAGCGTGAGGCTCTGGGAATAAAAACTCTTAGGGGCCTTTTACATGATATTGGAATGAGTTTTGTTCAAGAGCGAGTTCATCCCGTTTGTCACATGATACCAGAGTAAAATTATTCGAAACGAGTGATTTCTGAATGAGTTTATTAAGGTTTTCGTTCCAGAACGAAACACTTATTCTGGACGACCTTTTGTACTGTATAAAGTAAACGCGGTACGGCTCTCATATGTGTATGAATCCTCTTTAGGAGCGAGGGAAGCATAGAAAAAGGACGTACATACTTGTTTTTACAAGCTAAATTATTTTGCATGTAAACGCGGTATGAAATTCATTTCTTTCCGGAACGAAACCCAGTTTGGAATAATGTAAAAGGTACCTTAGGACGGACCATTACATTTTTGCCAATTGCAGTATGTGTTTTCTTCCATTAAGCATGTGCTCGATTTTTTCGGGGGGGGTTATACCCCGACACCACCCCCCTCCCCTACAACTTTTTATGTGATGAAAGAATTTGGATATATATATATATATATATATATATATATGTATTTCTCGCTTTTTTTTTTTTTTTTTTTTTTTTTTTAATATTACCGAGCGAATTTCAAGTGATAATTTCAGGAAGTAAGAAGCAACAACATAAGGATTCCTATCAAAGCGAGCCCCATTTTCAGTCATACCTGGTCGGACACCTTGAAAACAAAGGATGACACGCAAGCAGTTTACTACAAATTTGACATGAAAATAATTCTTATGCCTCTTTGGAAAGAAAAAAAGGCTTGAACAGTAGACATCGCAAGATCTTTGGCTATGTTCCAAAAGCACTAGAAGTGCATGCATCGAGTTCTGGATGCACTTGAATAGTCTGTTTAACAAATGCAGACGTACAGTTATTTTCATACCTACCAAATTATGACAAGACGAACAAAACAAAAAAAATACAGCCGTCCTGCCTCGAAGCAGGACAGATTTTGTCAGCATAAAAATCTGACAGATCAGTGCCTAAAAGTTTTTATAAGGAAATAACCAGTTCACGTGAATTTTACCAGGTGAGACTGACAGCTCGTAGTTGGCAAATCACATCTTTTGGTTTTAGGTGCTGACAGGGTTGGTGGGGGAGAGGGGGGGGGGGGAGGAGGTGATCGGAAATGAGTGAGGATGCTTGTCGTACCTTGCAGGGGTCAAAATCAGTGATCTGGAACCTTTTTTATGGTGTCTCAAACTTAAGTGCACTACCAGAGACCTAGCTAGTACCTTTTAGGATGTTTTTCGCTCAATAAAATACCTGAAATAAGCATTACTAGGACAATTTTAATGATCTGACTTGAGCCTCTGGAGCACATTGATAGAGGAGTTCTTATTTTTGGGATTTTTCAATTTTTTGTGTTTATACTGGTACCTTTTAGGGTTAGATATCAGTTGTTGCCACTCCCACACGGATAAGACTCAGGTACCTATTATAATTTTATAAGGGTACTTTTCGAAATTCCCGGCGCGCATCCTCGCCCTCTTATGTATGGGGGTTCCCGGGGGGTGCTGATACGTGCAGGACACTTGAAATTTAGCAAAGACAAATTATGATGTGATTTTCGGTGAAGAGAAAAAGTTTTGTCAGCGTCTTGTAGCAACTGCAGAAGGGCCCCTTAGCACTTTGCGCTTAATTACGCGTCCCGCCAGACGGCAGGAAGCCAACAGAGTGCATACATTAGTATAGCAAACTCCGCCTCTGTCTGGACTTTTGGTAGCCTATTGACCAATTCTCAATCGAGGCCTAAGTCTGACGGGACGCGTAATTTTGCACAAGGTGGTAACTAGCCAGGTTATATGAATTTTCCAGACGTCCTGCGTACTATCTGTGGTACAATCAATCGAACTGACTTTTGTAAACATTCTTTGACTTCCGCCGGCAAAGGAATCATTGATGGATCTGGACATTTTAGTTTTCTGAATACAGTAATTCTTGGAAGGTTTTTATAGATATGAAAGGAGGGGGAAAAAACCCATCTCTTGGTAATTCTGAGGTTGATTCATCTTTGAATTTATATGTGTCACGCTTGTCATGCAACTAATATAATAATGTGGAGAAGATTTACAAACTGCAAATTTAATCTGGCTAAAATGCGGTAGAGCATAACTTGATCATCGAAACAGCTAATAAAATCATAAATAAACAAGGTAGGAGTGTTATGTTAGATTTCTTTACAAATTGTAGTGATTTATGCCAGTAAACGGTGGCGACAAGTAGACACGCCATGTATATTTCATAGTCACTAGCAGGTAAATTTTGCCGGACTTTGAGTACGTCTCACGATAGAACAACACAAATACACAAGGAAATTTTTACAGTAACTTTATAACCATCCTTTTTTCTTTTAAAAGCTAGAAGCTCAGTAGAGTCTGTCATATCGGTCATTGTTAAAACTGTCTTTGTTTTGATACTACTTTTCGACGTAGAAAAAGTATGTCGGACAAAAATATTCACCAAAAAATAAATATTTCTTTGCCAGCTTCAATAATGACAACGGATTAAGTTTAGATAATAAAACAAAGGATTATGCCGACAGAAATACCGGAGGTCGGGTAAATTCGTTACACGAGGTCACACAACTCGGGCAATATTCAGGGTGAAAATTTGCATATTTGAGCGGTAGAACGAAAAATATCATTTCTCGAAAACTAAAATATATTTTCACAAAAAAAACTACACCACAATTATTGGGAGATACAGGGCTACAAAATATGAAAGTAGGAGAGAAAACGAATTTTGGGCGACTTGCCACAATATTTCAAATTTGTTCGATGGATGCTGACATCCTCTCTTAAAAAGGAGGGGCCCTCAAACCGATCGCTAGGGTACACCCAACATCTGAAGTAACATCTTCTATCCTCACGCGCTGGGACCTGTCTCTAAGGTAACTGTGTACGAAGGCCAGCCTAAGTGGAGAAGCACCATAGGCAGCCAGCTTGGCAAGGAGGTGGTCGTGCGAGATCATATCAAAAGCTTTACTCCGATCCATAGAAACTGCGCCAACAAAACATTTACTGTGAAGAGCACTCCTCCAGTCCTCAATCAAACGTAGAGGTACCGCCTCACAGCTGTAACCCCACCTATTCGCAAACAGGAACGGTGACAATATCGATTTAAAATAATCAGAGAGTTGGCATGTAAGACACTTCTCAAAAACTTTATCCAGAGTGACTAGAATCGACACTGGCCGATGGTTAGATTTATTATGAGGATTGTCCTTTTGGAAGACAGGGCAGATTTCGGCAAGCTTCCGAGCAGCCGGCACAGAGTTGAAGATCAATGATCTTGTTGATAAGAACAGATAGCGGACAGGCAAGAGCATCAGCACCATCCCGCAATGTTCTTGGCGGTATCTTATCATAACCAGTTGCCTTTCCTGGATCAAGCGACTTAAGTATGTTTTCGACTTCAGGTGCATGGACTTACAAAGCGGAACTGAAAAGCCTCAAACGCAGAGCAGTGTGTCTGTATAGCCGAGATACTTGGATGACAGGTAAAACGGGAGTTATCATTGTAATGCCCATCGATAGATAGATAGATAGATAGATAGATAGTTAGATAGTTAGATAGATAGATAGACAGATAGACAGATAGATAGATAGATAGATAGATAGATAGACAGACAGATAGATAGACAGATAGATAGATAGAGAGATAGATAGATAGACAGATAGACAGATAGATAGATAGATAGATAGACAGATAGATAGATAGATAGATAGATAGACAGATAGATAGATAGATAGATAGACAGATAGATAGACAGATAGATAGAAAGATAGATAGATAGACAGATAGATAGATAGATAGATAGTTAGATAGTTAGATAGATAGATAGACAGATAGATAGATAGATAGACAGATAGATAGATAGATAGACAGATAGATAGATAGATAGACAGATAGATAGATAGATAGATAGACAGACAGATAGATAGACAGATAGATAGACAGATAGATAGATAGATAGACAGATAGATAGATAGATAGATAGATGGATGGATAGATAGATAGATAGATAGATAGATAGATAGATAGATAAATAGATAGATAGATAGATAGATAAATAGATAGATAGATAGATAGATAGATAAATAGATAGATAGATAGATAGATAGATAGATAGATAGATAGATAAATGAGCAATAGATTAGACAAGAATAGATTAGATAGGAATCTAGTTTTTCGTTTGAATAACTGCGGCCGCTACAGCAGAACGCATATCTGGTTGACCTAAGTTTTAGGTTTAAGTTTTATTTGTTTTATTTGTTCACACCAGATGGTTATTACTAGGCTGGCTTGCAAATAGCGAAGAGCTAATCGCGGCAAGCCAGACAGTCTACAAATAACTGAATTTTACACAATTTTATACAATAAATATTCACATACAATTACAACACGTGGACATTAATCTTCGTGCTTACAAACATCTAGGTATTAGGATAATATGTAAAGAGGAAAACTACAGACTAAACATAATTACAGTTGGTATTTCATCTTTCATCTTATTAATTAGAGTATCTATGTCGACATAGGAGTTTTCAGTTCCTAGAATTTCGATTAATCTTGTTCTAATGGATTTTTTAAAAGAGAGATGAATTTTTGAGACTATTTGGTATGCCATTCCAGATTTTAACGCCAACACGTGAAAAGGCCTTACTTTGAACATTAAGTGCAGATTTTTTAGTATAAAAATGCTCAGACGTTGATGAACGTGTGCCGTAAGAGTGAACGCTGGTAATTTTAGAAAACAAAATCGAAATATTAATCGGTGCAGAACTAGCATTGATGTCGTACATTAAATTAGCAGTTTTTTCATAATATGGGAATTCTAGCGGTAGAAGCTTTGCTTTCAAGAAAAGTGGTATGCATGATCCCTTACTGGAGCAAAGTGAATAAGACGGAGTACACGTTTTTGAAGGACAAGAATGTTATTTAACAAGATCTTAGATGCAGTTCCCCAAGAAGTTAATCCATACGTTATATAAGGTGCAATGAGGGACTTTTAAATATCAAGAAGAGTTCGATTAGGAACAATATGTCTTAACTTTGCAATTAAACCGACAGTTTTACTTATTTTTGCTGTAAGGGTATAGATATGGTTTTCATCGCCCAGAATGCTATTGTCTTTCGCGACATGTACTTGCAGTGCCCATTTAATCAGCGGGCAGCATAATAATTTGCATATCCTGAACTAGTCGGTTGTGATTGGTCAGTAGGTAAAGCTTTGGGAATACATGAGTCTCTTTGCAGATTTCAGCTGCTGTTAATCAAACGGTTGGATGCGTAAAGTAAAGTGAACAATAGCAATAATTAACAATAGCCACGCTCTTAACAAAGCGTTTAGCAAATTCGTTTGCAGCGAATTCTTATATGGACTGACAGACTCCCGTTGGTCAAAATGTTATCGGAATTATAAAAATTAGTATCATGAAAATAGAAAATAGAAAAAAGAAAAATTTAGAAAAAAAGTATCATGAAGAATCTACTTCGTTAAAATCGCTTCAATCGGTAGAGAAAAATATGAGCGATGCTTCCGACAACCGGCTTGTGAGTGCGACGATCGTCGAGATAGAACTAGAGTCTATCTTGCGACAATAATAGGAATGTGGTTTCCATATGATAGTAACGATTGCTGAATATTTCTGCAGCGATCTCAGCGATCATATCTTAAAAGCTTTTACAGTTTTTTAAGCATTGTCTAGTTACCACCTCAATTTCAATACTAATTAGGCGGCGTGTGCGCGATTTTTTGCGGAGGCGGAGCTTAACATACCTTGATATTCTCGCGGGAAGTTTAAAATAGGTCACTTGTATTCTCGTGCGGGTCTCCAAAGGACAAATTTGGATAGAACACTACGATGCTTAGCAAACGTTTTCGAAATTCGCGTTTTGCGACTACTTCCAAAGTTTGGAATCCCTTGAAAATTTCTATGACGCTTTCTAGAATGTCAAATAAAAATAACCATATGGAAAAAGAGAAATCTAGCAATTGAGTGAAGATAAATTACGCCTAAAAGTGCGCTGAGATCGACTTCTCATACAAGCAGGATGCTAACATAGTCAATTTTCAAGGCAAATTTGCGACCTCTTCTGAAAGCGCAAGAACAAAGTGAGAATGATACACTATTCAATTGAACTTTATTCTTTAAAAGCCATATGGTAAAAGTAGCATTTGAAAAGTAGTTTATCCGTAAACGAAGAGAACGTAAGCCTTCCTCGACATTTTCAGCCCTTTTCCTTTATTGTTTGACAATCATTTTCTAATTAGCTTTTAAATTTAGCGCCAGCGTCTCAATGAAAGTCCCGGATATGTCGCTGAATTCTGGGCATAGTTAGTAGAGGAGACTACTAACTATGTTCTGGGCGATGTTTCCAACTTAGATTTTCATCAATCAATAACTTGAGATATTTCATGCAATTCTCATGTTCAAGAGTAATATTCTTATTTTCTTCATTGTCAGAAATATTAACTTGTAGCAGGTAATTAAGTCTTTTTTGGTATAGGCGGAAAATAACAAAGTTTGATTTCTTTCTGTTAAGTGTAAGTTTATTTGCGGTTAGCCAATCGAATAGGTTGTTCAATTCAATATTTACAATTAATTCCAATATCTTAAGATTTTCGTTAGAGTAAAGGACATAAGTATCATCCGCAAAAAGAACAAATTTAAGTTTCCTGGAGCAATATTGAATATCATTGACATATTGCAAACAGAGGAGCGGCCCTGAAACGGACCCTTGAGGTACACCACAGCTAACTACTTCTTTATCCGAAATATAAGAGTTAATCTCAGTTGTTTGAGTACGATTTGTGAAATATGAGGAAAACCACTGATTGTCAATTCCTCGAAGGCCGTAATAATTAAGTTTATCAAGTAATATTTTATGGTCCACCGTGTCAAAAGCTTTCTTAAGGTCGATGAACACCCCACAAGAAAAAAGTATTTTATCCATATTGGTACGGATGGATTCCACCATGTTAAGTATAGCATGTTCAGTTGAATATCCTTGGCGAAACCGTATTGGGATGAAGATAATAGTTGGTGTTTTTGTATGAAAACTTTCATTCTGTTATGCATAATTTTCTCAAAAATCCTGTTGAAGTTTGACAGTAATGAAATCGGTCTATAATTGCAGCCATCTTTTTTATCATCAGCTTTGTAGACGGGTATAACTTTGGACATTTTCAGTTTAGAAGGGTATGCCCCCAGACTAACAGACTTGTTGAGAAAATTTGCAAGGACAGGGGATATTATGTCACAAGAGCGTTTAAGAAGTTATGCAGAACAAGAGTAAAGGCCAGATGACTTATTGTTCGGTATGGATAAAATTTCAAGCTTCATTTCATGCGGAGTAACAGGTTTAAAGAAGAATGAGGTGTCAGGTGATTTGGAGTTACAGAGATAGTCCATATAAGGATGCTCAGCTTGAGGCAGTTTGGTTGCTAAGTTATTACAGATGAGAAATACTTATTTATAACGTTGGGCATACGCAATGGGTCATTGATAACACTAATGACTTCCAAAACCGTCGTCAAGATACACAAAACTAGTATGCTCCATGGAAAACCAGCGCTTCAATAAGAGGCGCTATAATTTGGTGAAACAATAACTAGCGCTACTAAGGCCGAAAGGCAAAACTGTAAAGGTGAAATATTTGAGCACGCCATCGATTGACCACGCAAAGCCGAGAAACGCTTGATGCTCTGAACAGATATCCACGTGGTGATACCCCGATTTAAAGCCCCATGTAAAACACCAGTGGCCTTCCTCTGGGACTTGAGACAAAGAGGGAACTTTGAACTTTGACCACATAATTGTTAACGTGTCTTGGATAAATTGCTAAGCGCAGCTTTTTTACCCTCTGCTACTGCTAAGGGGTTAACACAGAATATAGGAACGCTGTGTTCAACGATGCAGCCATGAGCTAAGGCCAATTTGTTATTGGGCAACAAACACGGGGGCGGATACTCCGCAAAAGGAAGTCTGAACCCACGCCGAATACCATCTAAAACAAACGCAGGCGCATTTAAGGTGGTTTTCCAAAACCCCGTGGCAGAATTGAAACGGCCTTTCACACCTCAGCTGTTGTTCCAAATATTGAATTCGTCAAAATTTCCAAGAAAAAAAAAACAAGGAAAGTCATAACCAACCTGCAAATGATGATCATCATCCGACACTGACCAAAAGCCAGTCATCCCCGGTGAGAAGTGCTTCTCGCTGAATCGGCGGACTTTGAGCTTGAGCAGAAGGCGCTCAAATGACCAAACTCTCCACACTATAACACAAACGAATTAAAATTAACAGCTTATGCAGATGCGTTCACAGACCCGAAGGACAAACACTCAATTACTCAACACTTTTATAGCGCTATTCAAATAACTTAACACTTAAGAGACACACTGAAACACTCACTAAGAAACATAAAATTCCATTCAGAACTTACAGAAACAAATATCTGCTCAACTTCGTAACGCAGATATTTTTATAGTCCAACATACACTTCGCGGGAATAGGGGTCTAGCTAGGAGGTCTTCTAGGGGGGAGGAGAGGGTCCCCTATTTAGGGTGCGGTGTTTTGAATATTTCAATGAAATTCCTTTGGTTACCAGATTCCATTTTTTGATTTGACTTACATGAATCTATCTAATGAACAAGAGATACAAAGGTAACCAATATAAAGTAGCAATACACCAACAGTTTTTAAGATTAAGTGTTTCCTGACATGAAATCATAACTATTAACTCTTCACTCCCAAGATCTCATTAGCAATTCTCCTTACTGTCTGCCATATAATTATTGTAATATGCTTTTGGAGAATTTGGTATTGGATCAAGTAATGATCCTCCAGTTGATACTATTCTTTATTCCCATCACTCTTCTGCTTGATATTGTATTGATATTGTAAGGAGAAATTCTGTCTTGGTCACTCATGAGAGTTATAGGGTTAAAGGGATTTAAATACCCATGGCTCTTTTACACCCTTAGCATCTCCATAAAAAGTGAAAAGTTTATCTAAAGTGTTATTCATTATAGCTTGAATGAAACTAACTCTCATTTATGCGTACCATGGAAGGGATTGGAAGGTAAAGTTACCTCTTGAACACTGGAATGTTCCCTGTAAACAAGAGAAAAATGCCTTATTAGGATGAAGGGCTTGAAATCCATTGAAAGCGTTGTTTTTTGTTTACACCAGCTTATCACTGCTTTTACCACAATGAGTATATTTGTTTGGATGTTTCCACAAAACTGTAGCTTCCTCTAATATTTTTTACTTTAATATGAAGGGGTTGCATGGCCTGTCACATTAGGAGTTGGTGTAGGCCTTGGAGCTGGATATTCAAACTGTAAACACCAGTTGTACTGGCAGAGTCCTCCTGGATTCCCATTTGGAAGGCCTCATTGGGGAAGGCCTTTTTGGGGCAGGCCTGGTGAAGGTGGTGAAAGACGACCCCCTCTCAAGGTAGGGTAAGGTACATGGAGAAATGCCACAGATGAGGGCCCACTCGTTCAAAGGGTGAATAACGCTATCGAATGGATTTTGATGTTATTCGCCAGCCGGGAGGTCTGTATTAGGAAAAGCTGTGCCTGAGGTCTTGAGTACCGCCAGAGGCTGTAGGCCGAGGGCAGTACTCAAGACAGAGGGTACAGTTTTTCCTAATACGGACCGACCTAGGCTGGTGAATAACATTGTAAATTTTTTTCCATAAACTTAACGAAATTCTTTCCTAAAGAACCCGAATGAATTAGGGCTGTGATTACAGCAAGATCTACCATAAACTGAATAATTTTTAGCAAGTAAATGGTAGTTAAAATAGAGGTGATGCAAATTAAAGAGAGAGGCTTCATCGACACATTTCCATTTGCGCACTGATAAAGATGATTTAAAAGGCTTTCAACAACTTCGAAACATTATTTTTACAAGTATCTGTCACACTGTGACACCTGCCAATTAGAGAGCGCGTAAGAAAGAAAAACGCAGGTACACTTTTGAAAAAACAAAGGAACTAGTTTAGCAACGGTAATTGAGTCTTAACAACTGAGTTGAAAACGTAAATTAGCCACCGTAAAGGGTAAAAAAGCTGACCTTTCGAGCGTCAGCTCTTCGTCAGAGCGATTGACGAAGGGCTAACGCTCGAAACGCCAGCTTTTTTACCCTTTACGGTGGCTAATTTACGTTTTCAACTCAGTTGTTAACACTAAATTACCTGCTATACTCTCCCACCGACGCAGCACCACAGTTTCTTTAGAAACTTACCCCTTTATTATAGTTTGGCAACGACTGTTGCGACATTGTTTTCTTTAAAAGCAGACGGAAAGTATTATTCACTCTCAACGACGATTAAATAATGTACGAAGTGTAACCTCGAAAGGTTACCTAAGAGAACGAGCGGACAATTCGAACGCACACAGTGATCTTTATTGTTTTTAGACGATAGCACTAAGACGAAATTTGCTTGATGAGAGTAGCGGTTGAGGTTGCGTGCGTGTGGTTCGAACTAAGAGAAAATACAACAGAAACTAATCTAAGAAAAATGCGTTGCGAAATGTAACATTAACCTAACTAAAAGTGAAGCGATTGCACGGAAAACAGAATACCAAAATTATACCAATAATACATACAAAAGGTGAACAACGTAAATGTAAAAGAAATTAAAACTTACTTTGGTCTAGCTCCTAACGATAGTAAATAGCTTGCAGCGAACGGTAGCAAATAGCTCGTAGCGATTACCTAGCAGCGACGATTTAGCAGTGATGATTTAGCAGCGATGACTACAAGCGACGATTGAAATAGAATCTTAACACGTGCACTTAAGTGGAAATTTGATCGGAGATAACAAACTTGCTGTAATAATCATTAACTAACGAAATACTAAAAATGAACCAGAACAAAACTATAATAAAGTGTATATTAACTAAGCGTTTCGAAACTGACATTCCAGCCCCTTTAAAGGCGGATACAACTGATTGCCTTTAACTAAAAACATGAAACAGGGTTGAAACGCTTCGGAATAAAAACTAAATGTCAATAAAATGAAAGTTCTCTTAAGATGCTGTTCACAAGATCACTGCCTAGGCAGCTTTCAACAACAAAATTTTGTCGATGGGATGCACAAGAACCGAGGACTTGGTTTTTAGCTTGACACTCTGATTTGGAAAAGCTTCCAAGATACGCCCAAGCGGCTAGGAACTTCTCGGTGTTTTTTCATCCAACAAGAGCAAGACGTCGCCAACTGCAAAATTGCGGGTAGTATGATTCCATTTCTGCCTTTGCTGGAGCGAGGGGAGGTATTATTGAATCCACCGTCGCCAGAACACGTCTGTCAGGTATTGCACGTGTCTCCATCTTTGTCGGGAATAGCGGTCCTCTTTAGCGAAGACACCCGGGGAGAGGGTAGGTCCTGAACGCAGGAGTAGGAGGTGGTTTGGGGTCAAAGCTTCTGGATCTCTGGGGTTGTCTGATACTTTAGTCGAGGGACGCCCGTTTATAATCACGGTCGTAAACCAATCGTAGATAGGCGACAGCATCGTAAGCCAGTTGTGATGCGTCAGAGAAGAAGTGGAGCTGGCAAGAAGTCACTTCACCAAAGTCGCGAGGTTTGAAGCATCGTTCTATATGAAAGTGCTCCAGTTTTGGTAGCTCGCATAACCATGTTTGCGAATGTCTCAAATCTTCGTCCGGTATACGGTCATTCCAATCGAGCTTTTTTTTGCAGAGATCTTGAAGGATCACCTTAGCCGTGAGGATGAAAGGAGCAACGAATCCAAGCTGGTCGTAGACTGAGCTGATAACGGACAACAGTCCTCTCCTAGTAGCTGGCCTATCCTTAATGTTGATGTTGAAGCTGAAAGTATCCGAACTCACTTGCCATCGTACTCCAAGAGCTCTTTCAATGATGGGATGGTCGAAATCTAGGTTCTTCACTGCTGTTGCTCTTTCAGCCCCTAGAATTGACTCAATCACTTTATGAGAGTGAGACAGCCATTTCGTGAGACGGAAGCCACCTTTCGACAGAAGCTCCCTAAGTTCCCTCGCAAAACAGATAGCGCTTTCATCCGTTGCCACAGATTTCAGACAGTCCTCTACGTAGAAATTACACTTTACTGTTCGTACGGTCTCAGGACGAAAGCTCGATGGATTATCTTCTACCGCTTTCTTGAATGCAAAATTGGCACAGCTAGGAGATGAGACTCCGCTGAATAGATGCACTATTATCATCATCAGTTCTTGCTTGAGCTCCTAGTTCTCCATTTGGCCACCAAAGGAATCGTACGGCCTTACGGTCTTCAGGAACCACATTGACTTGACGAAACATGGCCTCGACATCTGCCACGAGACCTACAGCCTCCTGTCGGAAACGAGTCAGCACTCCAACCAAGGAGTTCGTGAGCTCAGGCCCCTGTAAGAACTGTCATTCAAAGAACTTCCACGATGTTAAACGGAACAGTCGAAAACGATGCGAATCTTTCCTGGCTTGGCTGGGTGGAAAACAGCACGATGGGGAAGGTACCAAGTTCCTCCTGGAATACCGATAGGTGGGGCCTTCTTTGCATATACCTTCTGAGGGAGGTCTTCTATGCAGGCTGCGTACTTTACGTGCAAATCTGAATCCTTCAACAGACGCTTCTTCAACAATCTGAGCCTCTGTTCGGCAAGGCTTCTATTGTTCTCAAGACAGGGTGGGTCGTTCTTCCACGGCAAGGCGATTGTGTAGTGGCCGTCTTGCAAAGCAGCAGTATCTTGCATTATTTCTAGAGCGCGTTTGTCATTCTGTGACAACGAAGTTTTTGCACCATAAACAGAGTCGTTGAACTCCATGTTGCAGTACTTTCGGAACTGGTCGTCTAGTTCGGCGTCTGCTCTTATAAAATTAGCTATGTACGAGCCCGAGTCTTGAACTCTACCGAGAGGACCATTTATCACCCAACCGAATACCGTCCAGGTCGCATAGGGACCATTGTGAGAGGATTCCCTCACTTCTTTCGGGTGAAGCAATAAGCAAACCCATGTTCGCGTCGATTTTGGAGATTTTTATTCCAGTAAGTGCGGCCAACGATCTACATCCCCTTGGTTAGCGGCATTCTCTACTGTGGCGGGTAGATGTGGTCTGGTGAACACGTGTGGCAATTCGACAAGAGTTTCTTCTTTGAGATCCATCACTTCAAGGTCAACTGCTGAGCATTTGATGCTGGTGTTTTTGCTTTCCATGGTTGTCAGTGACAATGTTGTTGCTCGTCCATTAATGCCAAGCTCTTCAATGAGTCCCTCTGAACAGAAAGAAGTATTGGAACCATGATCCAAAAATGCGTAGGTTTCCACGATCTTGTCGAGACCTGGTGCTTTAACCTTAACAGGCAGTAGTGCTAATCCGGCTGCAGACGCATGGTTGCTGTCATTTCCGCTACAGCGTCCATGACCTTTTCCCTTAACATAGCCATTCAACGCTTGGTTGCTTGACTTGAGAGGTTAGTCACTGCAGGTGCAGAATTGCGTCCAGTCCCAGCAGGTGCATCGCTGGGATGAAGATAGCTCGAATGAATTTCCTTACATCCGGTTACTCGACAAAAACTTGCCTTGGGGCAGGAACTAACAGCATGGCTATGAACAAGACAATTAATGCAGAGGTCTTTGGAGTGTACGAACTTGGGCCTCTCATCGAGGGATTTAGCCTTGAAATTGACGCATTGTAAGAGCCAATGGTTAGAATTACAGAGCAGACATATGATTTGGATGCATTTTTTGCTGGCTTCTTTGTTCACTTTATCGGTGCGGGCTTGCGTTCCGTACGGTGACGCAGGTCGCAAAAGGGAAGGCTTCTTCTTCTCTTTCATAGCTGATGGTGGCGTCGGAGGATGACTCGATACGTTACCGAATATAGCGTGAGTGGCTACTATCGCTTTGGCCTTAACGAAGTCGTTTAAGTCCTTGATCGTGATCTCTCTCTTCTGTATTTCGGTGATGCCTCCTGCAATATCACGCCATTTCAAGTTTAGGCCTTAGGGCAGTCTCTTGACGATCATTCTTAGTGTTTCCGGGTTCTCCGCTTTGCCGAGATATCCAGTGTCACCGAGGATGTTCGTACATCCAGTTAGAAGAACTCAGAATCGACGTAATGCGACGCTATCTTCGGCTTTGATGGGCGGTCCATTGGTTAGCCTTTCAACGTACGCGGTAGCTATGCTATAACTTTGGCCATATCTGTCCTTCAGCAGAGTGCGCGCCTCTTGATATCCTTCTTCGGGTTTCATAGCTAGACAACTCCTCATCAACTCACGCACTTCGATCGCTACCCAGTTACATCTCCTGTGATATCCTCTATTCCACGCTTTACTTCGACAAAGTAGGCGTTCGACTCATCGATATCGCGATCTTTTTTTTAGCTGCTCGCGATAAGCGGCGTAGGCGCCCTCGAATTCTTGCAGAATCTACACCTTTCTTTGGACTAGTTCAATGTTTCCGAAATCTAACATAAGTTCGCATATTTCATTTTGTGCTTTCGTAACGATACCTTTCTTTGCGCCTCTAGCTCTCTTTAATCTATCAAAACTTTCAGAGTCGATTCCGTCCCAATCGAGGGTGTGATTTCGTTCTCCAATACGTAGATTTATTTATTCGACTTCGCTTTCCTTCGACATGTTTTAAATCGATTTCCTGAGAACGTGATCGTTTGTTACATATCTTGCAGTTTGTCACGTCGTGAATTTCCACACGTGAAAGCGGGGTCGAAGGTTTGATGCGACAAATGGCTATTTCTTCAGTAACTTCGCTTAAAAACTCGAACCAAACGTGGTAGATGTAAGAATAACTGGAGATTTGCTAAACTCGAACGAATGTAACCTCAAAAGGTTACCCAAAACATCGAGCGGACAATTCAAACGCACACAGTGATCTTTATTGTTTTTAGATGCTAGCGCTAAGACGAAATTTGCTTGATGAGAGTAGCGGTTGAGGTTGCGTGCGTGTGGTTCGAACTAAAGGAAATTACAACAGAAACTAAGAAAAATGCGTTGCTAAATGTAACATTAACCAAACTAGAAATGAAGCGATTGCACGGAAAACAGAATACGAAAACTATACCAATAATACATACAAAAGGTAAATAACGTAAATGTAAAAGAAATTAAAACTTACTTTGGTCTAGCTCCTAACGGCAGTAAATAACTTGTAGCCATTATCTAGCAGCGACGATTTAGCAGTGATGATTTAGCAGCGATGACTAAAAGCGACGGTTGAAATAGAATCTTTACACGTGCACTTAAGTGGAAATTTGATCGGAGATAACAAACTTACTGTAATAATCATTAACTAACGAAAGACTTAGAAATGAATCAGAACAAAGCTATAATAAGGTGTAATTAACTAAGTGTTTCGAAACTAACACGAAGATTTACCTCCGTTCAGTAAGTAAATGGCAAGGAAAGTAACTGTAAGTAAATTCAAATATTTGATTTTGAAGTTGTGAGAGTTTGCTCGTTTGTTTACTGCATTGGCATGTGTAAATCTGGTCTTTTCTCCACAACAACCATATTCGAATGGGACACTTCAATTAGGCACTTGAAGGGGAATTAATGCGGCTTTTTCTTGTTGAATTCCCAAATTTCTAAACTGAACGGACTTGCAAAGACTCACCAAAAGGGTCTTTGTAGTAGAACTTAAAACTTCGCTCGCCTTTTGACTACGAACAAATTGTGAGAGAATTCAGATATTAAATGAATGAAAGTTTTATCGATGAATTCAATTGTAAACAAATTCCTCACGTTTTAACTTTCTAGTTACTTTCTGTGAAGGATTCAAATTATTTACAGGCGGGTTTTAGGCCGCTTGTCAACCAATTTAATGACACTTTTTCTCATACGAATTCATTTCAAAACCAATATTTTTCTGTTCACCAAAGTGATTTGAGAGAGAGAAAAGAGAGGATCAATAAGTTATTTATCGGCTTGAGGTAGTGACCAACGTCTTTGCTTAAAAATACTGCCCAGCCGGAAAAACAAGATATTTTTATGAAAAATGGCTGCGAAGGTAGGGATGACTAGCGACTAAATACAGGAATGGCTCCGACATGTAATTGGATGATCAAAATAGTAAAAGTTAATAAGTTATGTCTTAACTCCTTGCTCGTGAATATTGATTAACCGTGTGTCTCGAAGCGGAACAATGAAATAACACTGCAAGTGAAAAAACCGATGTGTCAAACAAGAAATGGTTACTTACATAAAGAAAGGAAGGCAAAGCCTTTCTTTCTCATTCAGCGGGGTCTTCCAACGATATTCCGGCGATGACTAAGTCATCTGCTGACTAACTGCGCTGACTAAACTCATTTAGTCAGTTTAGGTGGACGATCAGAGACTGGAGCTATTCCTACATTTCATAGCTGACAGGAATGGCTCCGACTGGTGCTTTTAATTCTTTTTTTTTTCCTAGTGATGGCACAATCAGTCTTCGGACAGTTTTCGGCTAAAACCAGAAAGAGTAAAATGATTTTAGGAAACTTGTTCAAAACTAAGGAAGACTGTTCATCACATGACGCTGTTTTGGAACGTATACATCTCGTTTGCTATTATATTACTACTGTTCCAGACAAGGTATTTATACCACGTAAATTTAAGAAAGAATTAGTGTACTGTAACATAGACCACGTTTCCTGTAAGGTACACGAGCCATCCTAACCTAATTTGCAAACTGCTTTCCAGGCACCATCTGTAATAAACCTCTTCAAATCTGCTAAGTTAGCTTCTACTGCCTCTCCGGGTATCAAAGATGCCTCGTTTGTATCCAATACGTCAGAAACAGACAGTTTAATGCCAGATTTAACCAGGTCTTCAATGGAGTAATGTTTTTCCTTAGTAAACCAGGGAAGCATTTCTTGCAACCCTACCAGAGAAATAAAAAGATGGTGAGGTGAAACAGGTGTGATAGGCAAGGAAGAAAAAATTGCAAACAATGAAGCACAACAAACCTTGTGTGCCATCGTTTTTCCGGATGTGAAATCGACAGCTGCTTTGCTGTTGTTCTGCTCTGATTGCTCATTATTCTTCCAATTCTCAATCATCTCCATCTTCTGTTCCTTGGTTGGTTTTTCCAACCTGATATTTCTCTTCTGTGTCTTTCGTTTGGTGGAAAAGAAATGTTTCTGGACCTCAATTTTTTGATTCAGGTACACTCCCTTTAGGTATAGCAGCCGACAGTGTACTTGTCGTATGCTTGTGCAGCACCATCGAAGTGAACAAACTATAAGAGGAATTGACACTTTTCTCTAACTGTTGCAGCGTATCTTCATCTTCACAGACTTCGGCATCATCGATCATTCTGAGCAATTTCGCCTTAAGGGATTGTTTTGTCCTGTCTATGGTACTTTCCCCATTCTCGCCCACAGTTCCTTTATTAAGACAGTCTCGTAGAAAGTTTATCTCGTTGGTGCTGTTGTGGTATGCAGTATCACTAGATGCTTCCCGGTAGTCAGGATCCATGGAGCTATTTTCTGGGCGTGGGAACTGACTAGGGTTGTCTTCAAGAAGCTACCCACATTCAAACATCTGTTCACGACCTTACTCAATCATTAGGAATTTTATTATATGAGTGTCACATTGTCTTTTTCTCTCTACTTTCGCATCTCGCAGACCCTTACACTGGGATTTACTTATAATTGTTTTGGTAAAAGCGCCTGGGGGGAGGGGGGGGGGGGTCGTACTGATCATATATTGAATATTACTGAAGAAGTACATGGCCCTGCATTAATAAAAGAGGGCTTCATTTAAAAGCATTGTAGAGTTCAATATAGGAGGAACGTAGTAAAACGCTCTTTCAGTTTTTATCTCAGTGTATAAATTATTTAGCCAAAACGAATGGCAAACAACAATAAAAAATAAAAAAAATAAAATAATGAACGCATGAGTAGGAGCTATTCCTGTCAGCGGTGAAATACAGGAATGGCTCTAATCTCTGATCGTCCGCCTGCATTGGCTAAATGAGCTTAGTCAGCAGAGCTAGCTAGTGAATAACTCTGTCATCGGCAGAGTAACGCTAAACTACCTCATTGGACAAGAAAGGCTCTGCCTTCCCTTCGTTATGTTAGTAACCATTTCTTGTTTGATACATCGGTGTTTTCACTTGCATTGATATTTCATTGTTCCGCTTCGAGACACACGGGTAAACAATACTCACGAGCAAGGAGTTAAGATATAACTTATTAACTTTTACTATTTTTATCATCCAATTACAGGTTGGAGCCATTCCTGTATTTAGTCACTGGTGTAGGGATGTACTTGGTGACTCATGAAAGCGTTACCGTTGCCCGTGGGCAGAGATAGGAAAATATGGACTGTACTAAGAACCAATCAGATTGCAGGATTCGTTTCCGTGACCTCTAAGAAAAAAGTAAAAATCCCTATCCAGTGGATAGGTGTTACAAAGCATATAGCGTTATCCATCAGATAGAGATTTATTCAGTGGATAGCACCATTCAGCCTTTCAACAACCAGGGCAAGGTGCTATACCATCAGGACAAAGCACTTTTCTCCTTATTCTAGTTACTTAGAAACAATGGGAAGTCCTGGCCAATCAAGATAATGTCATGATTGAGTAAAACCATGTCACACCACCCAATAAATGTCACAGTCAGTTTTATTTCACCCTTAAACTCCCAAGATCTCATTAGTAATTCTCCTTACTGTCTGCCATACAATTCATATAAGGTTAGTTTGGAGAATTTGGAATTGGATCAACTAATAATCTCCTCATTGATATTTTCTTTATTCTCTTTACTCGTCTGCTTGATATTGTACTGATAGTGTAAGGAGAAATTCTGTCTTGGTCACTAGTGGGACTTAAGGGGTTGACCTGGTCTTTTTGTTAGTTTTCAAACCAATGTCAATCAGCCTACCTTTTTATTAGAACCAATAACAAGTTGTTAGATTCCATAGGAGTTGTTTTCTATAGATTCTAATTTTAACCCACGTGACCAGTGGAATGGGTACAATATGAAATTCCCTTACCATATCTCTGTCTTGTGACGTCTTTCAGTCATAAGGAATTATCTGAGTTCTGTCCATTTGACTGTGGCTACATATGCAAGACAAGTTTTAATTATACTGAATTTTTCATGGTGTCAATTAACCGAGTAAAACTTGCAATCAGCATACATACCACAGCCTTAGGTGACTCTATTCATTAATACAACCACCCTGTTATCGTGATCATATTCTCGTGGCCTATTGGTGGTAATGCAGGCAGTTACAGGGCAATGAAGGTTCATTTGACTTCTATTTTTCTGTCCATATTGGCAGCCTGCAGGAGCTAATGACAAAAATCCCGAGAACACAACTGCAAGGCAGGAACTGAAGCAGGGAGAGAAATCAAGTGAAAGTTAAAAGGAACAAAGAGTTTTGGTGTTTCATTCTACTTGCCATCTTCTTTCTTCCTAAAATACTTATTTTATGTCAACTACATCCTCACACCTTTTTATTTTTGGTTTATGTGGGATTGAATTGGCTTCTTCACCAAAAGAGAAGAAAATGATGCTGAAAAAAACCTGAGCCAAGCTCCTTGCCTTGCAAGTCAGACTGGCAGACAACAAAATGACAATGGATGGAAATAAATGTTTGGAAGGCATGTTTCCAAAAGAGATGAGGGGAATCCCCAAACTCATGGACACTAAGATTCTCTTAACTCTTTGACCCCTAAGAGTGACCAGCATCTAATTTCTCCTTACAATATCACTCGTTAATCACACATTTAGTTCTCAAGAATAAAGGAAATGATCACCAACTTAAGCAGCTCTTGATTGATGAACAAATTCTCCTTGTCAGCACCTTAGGACATGTATGGAGAACAGTTGGGAGAATATGCATCGTAATGTTTGGGTGTAAAAAGTTTTCATCTGTAGCTTTGACTACGTGACCATCGTATTCATGGTCACGTAATTTCAAACCTAAACCGTCTCCGGCCAAGAGTAAATTTGTAAAAAGACACTTCAAACGGTCCATGAAGGCCAAAAGAAATACGGCAAATGAGTTAATTTACAATTATAATTTAATTGAGATAGTTAGACCGAAAGGTAATTTGGGTATGCAGTTTTCAGAGCTTTATTTACAAGTGTCACGCGTAATATAATACGTGCATGTACGACTGTTTTTTGTCTTAAATAAATGCATTTCTTTGATCGTGTGCGATTCGATAGCGATTTTGCAACTAAGTTTTGTATTTGTTGGTGCCTATTAGCCTGTGTCAGGACCCCTTCCTGTGCCTAATAGCTAAGAAGGCCGTACGCACGTGTACTACGTTATATTATGGTGTGGAGTGTACGTAACTACGGAGGTGTATTCTGTTACAGAGATTCTGCTCGAAACCACGAAAATAATCACTAGATGTTGATACACTTTATGATACATAAACACACATGTTGCCGCATTGCACAAAATGGCGGATGAAAAACAGCACTCCACCTTTTTTAATATTTCCCGCCGTTCATGAAAATTAATTAAGCGAGAGGAATAAAAGAAGAGGCCCGTGCAATTTTTCGCAGTTTGTGCCAAAGAAGATTAGATTTAGAGGATCAAAGAAGATATCTGATTTGATTACTGCGGTCACCACCTCGACTGGTAAAGATGATTTCGAAAATCTTTGTCATCAGGCGTTGCAACCTAGACCAACTTTAGATGCTTTGCTGGTAAGTCTTAATTTTGCATGTATTAAAAATGTTTTCGATTCTGTTTTTTACAGTCATTTTAAGCTTAAGTTCTTCAAGCATGTACTCCATAAATTATATTCGGGTGTGCTACATGTCAGGAAAAGATCAGGAAAGAAGCCATGGAATTTTATTTTGAGTCATGGGAAGTTGGCATGTATAAAAAAAGTCAAGGAAAACTGATTTCTGTAGCAACCAAGATATTTCTCATTCGACAGACTGTTTTTTTTCCACATATATATGGGAAACTGTTTTGTTTATTAGTTGTGATGAATCACACACAATGACAGTATTAATTTTTTTATTCCTCGTTATTTTCTTTTATATTGGGTTGAAGCTTATTTTCTTTTATATTGGGTTGAAGCTTATATAATTAATACCTCCTCTTTTCCAAAGAAGATTTTACATGCATTTTTTAATTAAAAACAGATCTCTTACCATACATAGGAGTGTAAATTTCGCGTAGTAAAGTAGACCTTTCTACCTAAACAAGACTCAAACCTTGGTAGTATTAATACATCGCTGTATACATACAATACAAAATATCCTAATTGCTCACCTTTGGTATTCATAATTAGTTTTGATTTTGTTCAATATTTGATATCTAATGTTTAATATTTATTTATATTTTGGGTTCTCTGTTCTGTAGTTTCTAGTGCATCTTGTACATGTACAAGGAGGTTAGACATTTTGTGATGTGGCACAAATTGTTTGTGGTTTGTACCCTTTAGGCACATTAAAAATGTCTGTTTTTTTATTGGTTAGCACAGTAGTTGTGTAGATTACTCATAACTAGATATAATGTGGTACTTGTGCTTATGCCAAACAAAATCAATTGTTTACCTTATATATTTTTTATCCTCTACCATCAAGAAGCCAAATATGTGATTGTTGAAAGAGAACCCAGGGATAACATTTAGATCTATCATTGCAAATGTGTTGAAGGCACAAGGCGAACAAATTATTTGCAGTCACTGTCATCAACAGTCACAGGAGAAAGTTAATACAAGCATATAAACTGAGATAAATAATTTATAAAAATGCTCCAATAAAATTGTTCATCCAAGTCACAGTTTTATTGTAGACAATAACTGTATCTCATGTACACATTCATTAAGTGCCATTTATTTCTGCTTATACATTAGGAGGCAACTGCAGTTCCCATCCTCTTTCTTACAGCTTCTCTTTTTTATTGTTACCAATTATTTCTCCAGCCTCCTATAAGCACCCTCATGTGCTAGTCAAATGTTTTTTCTATTGAATTCTAACAACCTGAGTTGTGAAATGAAAGGCCCCAACTACTAGTAACAGGATTATAAGCTGTCTTCATTTAGCTATTTTGTTTTGAATCTGACCCCTGTGTCTTTGACTGTGTCCCCAGGCCCCTGTGCCATAATTTTCTTCTTTGCATTTCAGTATTAAATTGAGTAATAAATTATATGTAATAATAAGTATTGTTTATTAAATGTTTCTCACAGGTTTAACTGCAGCTAGTTCTGTTTATGAGAATTGCATCCATATTGAAGCCACTGAAAAGTTGATGGAAAGCTTTGACAGGGAAAACAACGTCACCCCTTCACTTGCCAGAGACACATATTCTCATGATCACACTTACCAAGTAAGATTAATGAATTTTTTTGCTTTCGAACATTAAAATTTTGGAATTATTACTAACATTAATCTTGCTTTTGTCAACATTTTCTGGTTATTTTTCACTCATCCTAATGATTTTGTTTTAAGTTAAATTATATTAAAATATAATTTGTGTATTTAAACAGCTAGGCCCCCTTCAGAGTAGAGCTATTTATGAATCTTAGGTTATTATATTCTTGGAGAAATGACAAGTGCATTATTTGCTGTAAGTTGCTGTAAGTAGCTGTAAACATCATATTTTTCCATTTGTATCTGTTATTTAAGTAAAGACTATCTGAAATGATTGTAGCATTTCCACAGTCCACTTACTTGTTGTTCTTGCTGTTTTTCTATCTCAGGAGGAACATCATGACTTGTTGCCTTTGAATGGGAATAATTTTACAATTTTTGTATGTGGAAATAAACAGCATGGAGTAGTTGGCCTCCAAGTTGCACTTATCACTTGCTTTATCTGTGATCACCAGCGTCACAACTGTGGACATGTAACAAAAGTAGCAGAATCTAAGGAAACAATGGGACACGAAATGCATGATTTTCTAGTCGATTTTTTTGCTGAGAGAAATTTTCAAGAGTCTACTGAATCAGTTGCAGCAGCCACCACTCATAAAGAGTGGAAAATAAGATCAGTATCTTGTAAAAAAAAAAACCCTTCCATCTATCAACAACACAAAAAAAAGTATTCTCTCTGGAAGATGTTCTTTGTGGCAAAATGTCAACTACTGATTTGGTGCTGCTTACTCCCAACTTGTCTCCCTCCTGCCCAAAGTGTTCATCACAGTGCATTAGTCAGACTATACAAGCTTTGAGCTTTTTGAAAAAGCAGACATGACAATGTGAAGGTAAGAAATTCCTTGCATTAATTATCTTATCTCATAAAGTGTTCAAGTAGTGTTCACTATCATGAATGGGATGGAAATGACTGAAAAATGAAAACCATACAGGGAAGGTTGTCCAGGTAATGTGAAAATTTCATTCAGATTTCAAACCAATTGATTGGATGATAGCTGTCGACAGCCTGGCATGAGGCATCCATTGGGAGGAAAACCCTCAGCTGACAGTGAGCCAAGTAAATTATTGTTATTATTTTGCCTCAGCTCAAGGTGAATACAGGTGGACTGCTAAAAACCAACACAAGGTTTTTGTATAGCTCTAGCACAGATATTTTTCAGCCATGGATGGCAACCAGAAATCAGAAATGTTCTCCTCTTTGTTGCATAATTATTACTGACTTTTCATTTGTAATCTTTTGTTTTAATTTCTAAAACTGGAGCTTTCAAATTTGTAGGTGAAGTTATCAATGCATCAAAAATAACAACATTCACCTTCCAGTTGTTGTCCATGGATCAAACTACTTGTGTGTGCTTAAGCTCCCTATTTACAATCATAATATAACTTAAATTTATATATTCTCCAAGCATAAATGTTCTGAATACAATATGAAAAGGTTCATGCCTGTGGCTACTAACATGTCATGTGTGAGTAATTTTATGTCATCTTTTCATTAAATTTTTGTAATAAGCTAATAATGATTCCTGTATGTTTCATTTCAGTGTTATATTATACTTGTGTTAAGGAAATCTGTGATGGAAAAGTGGAGTTTGATGGCTCAGAGCTTGCTTTGTTAAACATGGCTTCCTACGTTGTTTCTTATGATGTCTTGAGGGATTTTTGTTTCATTTTCTTAAGGGGAGGTATATGTATCCTATTCTGTATCATAAATTAATTCTCTGTTGCAGTTTAAAAGTTGAAGTCTTACAGGCCTACACACTTATTGCATGTTACTTTGATGTTGTGTTGAGAATGGCCAAATGAAAATTACATAATGTTGAAATTTTTTCAAGTAATCACATACCACCCAATAGTTAACAGTGAATTTGAAAATAACATTATTGTGACATCTGAATACCAAATAATGAACTTTGTTCAATAAATTTAAATGTTTCTGGAACACACCCAGCAGACACTTATAACAACAATTATAATTTACAACAATTATACTAAACAATCAAATGACTCATTTGTCTGCACATGATGGTTTACAATGAGAATCAGGTACCAGAAAAAAACAAATAATCAACAAATTAAGAGCTGAGGGTTCTGATTTATTGTATCTCTGAAGTTTTGCCTGTGACATTGACTGAAAAGCATTGTCTTAACCCTTTAACTCCCAAGATCTCATCAGTAATTCTCCTTACTGTCTGCCCTACAGTTCTTGTGATGTTAGTTCGGAGAATTTGGTATTGGATCAACTTATAATCCTCAAATTGATATTTTTCTTTATTCTCATCACTTGTCTGCTTGATATTATATTGATATTGTAAGGAGAAATTCTGTCTTGGTCACTCATAGGAGTGAAAGGGTTAAGAATGATATAAAATTGTACATGTATGTCATTCAATTGTCTTTCAAAAAGCTATATTTAAATTATGTTCTCTTTTTTTAGGTACACTCTATTTACATACCACAGTGTCTAGCAAGAGATTATGGCTGATGCACATGTATTGGACTTCAAGAGGATGTTATTGTACTACCACTGGCATTTTGCTTGCTGCAGTTTCCTGAACCTTCTTGACATAAACTATGAAGAAGGTTTTTGTTGTGCCATCTGTGGCAAAGATAACAGTCTGCACACTGTCATTTGTGATGCTAAAGCACCATCCTTCAGACAAGAGCTTTGTACTTCTCTGAAGTCTACTTATTCATCACTGAGTCCATCAACTGTAACATGAGAAACAGGAAGATAAGTTGCTATTTATGCTTATAATTTTTTTAAAAAATATTCTATGCATTATTTATTCTATTATTTTGGTTCCCAGTATGATTCAAGGAGTTCTATTTTAGAATGTGAGCATGATGTAATATATTAATCTGTTAATGCAAAGGCTATGACTTGATTCAGTTTGATTACTGATTAATATAATCATTTTAAATATTTTTAATCCTTCACCTTGGGCTGGCACCTTGTCGTGGTGGTGAAGCTTGTGTGTCTCATTGACCCTGCAAAGACCTTGGAATGAGGTCTTCTTTTTCTGGATCAGTTGAGGGGTTGAGACCAGACTAAGACCAGCTCCAGTTCCTCCTACATTCAGTGAGATGGACTTTGAATGTGTCTAAATATCACCTGTTTTTATTTGCTTTGTTTGAAGAGATCTGCATTTAGGCTAATTATTTAATAATTTATGACATCACTAGGCATCGTGACAGGGTTTACCTTGCTGAAAAACATGTCAGGCAGATGGTGGATCAAGTAGGCCGTGATGTTAGCAAGGTTACATTACACAGTAATGACCTCTTTACACCTGGAGTTGCAGCATTGTGCACCTGCCTAAGGTAGTTTTCTTTACTGGTGCATTTTGTTCTGTGGATCTGATGTCTCTTTTCCAATACCTATTACTGGACTTTTCAATGCATTAGGGGAAGCTTCCCCACTTCTCCCCCAATTGGACTCCTTGGAAACATTTTACCGCAGACTCATTGGCAACGGACCAGTCGAGCAGTGTCCTGAAGACATGCTTCTACTCCAGCAAACTTTTCCCCTCCTGTTTGACATTGTGGAAGGAGATCAGCTTCTTGAGACCTAAACTGCATTTATTACTGACCTGTTGGAAAAAGCAAAGTCTCCGTGCAGCAGAAATGGATCAATACCAGATGCTGTGCAATTGGATGTACACCGCACAAATGATGTAGAATACTATCCTTGCCTGCCTGTGGTAAGAAGTCGTGGTGACTATTGCCTGGATGACACAACTCCAAACATCTGCGCAAAGAGGAGTACTCGACACCCATCCTTACTTCCTGGAGTTTTCTTAGTGCACTGCAAACACGGTACAGTAATGTTATGAGTTAGTATTAATATTTGTATTAATTTCTATGACGAACAACATTACTTCTGATTTTAAAAAATGTAAATTTCAGTTCACTCTGACCCCCAACTAGCTATTGTTACCCTTTGTTTATTCCAGATTATCCTGACAAGCTCCGGGTTTACGCTCTACCTGCGGTTTCAGTTATCAGGTTTAGGTTTTTCTCAACAAATGTCATTTTCTTGAAAGACCGAAACTGTTTGAAACGCTTAGTTTTCAGAAGTATAACATCTGCAGCTGTCAAGTCAAAGAATCGCACAAATTAACTGACTTACCTGTTTTGTTTTGTTTTGTTTTTTGAAGTTTTTCTTACAATTTATTGGCTAAATGGCATAACGACTTGTTTAAATAAAGGTTGTTGATTTCTATTGTCTAGTGATGTACCCCAGTTACACCCTCTCTTCAGCCTTTATTACATGTTCTTACACAACATGCTTTCAGGCACTCAGTGTACGCAGTGTTGCTGTGATTATGTTTAAAACGGTTTTATATCCTCTCTTTTGATTTCCATTTTAGGTATAACTTATGGATTTAGTGTAATGCTTTGCAACGAATCTCCCAACATCCTATTTAAAGTGTTTCGAATGCGTTTCTCAGGAGGTAAGCTCGATTTAATGTGCATGTGTATGTTGTTGCCTTTGATTGGATGCCGTTGTGTGTGAAGAAAATTTCTTTTTATTACCTGGGCCCGGTTTAAAGGATGAATAACGCTATTCACCGGAAAAATCACTATCCAGTGGATAGCGTTGTATGTTATCACAACACTTAAAGGTGAGTAATGATTAATTCTGTGGATAGCGTTATCCACCCGTTGGACAACCGGGGCCTGGTTTTTTGGGAGTCTTTCTTCTCTTGATTTCCTCTATCAGAGTGATTTTATATTAAACGAGTCATAATAAATGTAGGTTCATTACAATTTTTCTTCCTTTTTTTGACAGGTCCCTGCCAGATTGTCTACAACAACGCTTATAATTTGCGTTCGTGTTGTTAAATCGGGATCCTGTCTTTTTCAAGAACTCTCAGTTCCTTATGGATCGATTGCGTTGGCGGAATCATACAGGTACGTAAATCACCCAAAACTGGCTTTTTTGGTTTGGCCGTCTTTCATCTTCGGTGTTCATTTAGCTATGCTCTGGGGTCTATCCCCTCCTACTAATCTAATGGCACATTACACACATTTATTGAAGCACATTCGAAGTAATGTTTTAATCTTAACTTTGTCAGTACCAATAAAAAGTAATCGAAACTGTTTTTTTTTCCTTTTTCAGGTTGCTCTGATGCTTACAACCTCTCCCGTTATCCTTAGTGGGACACCTTAAACAGTCAGGCAGCAGAACAAGCCAATTCATGCTTGAAGTCTCTCAAAGGATCCTTGTCATACATGAACGAAAAGAACTTCATGACTCATTGTAAAATATTCATTTGGTATCGAAATTCGCTACGGCGTAAGCAGCTCGAGTCCCGAGGTGTAGCAATGTAACAGTTTTCAGTGGTTATACAGTTTTAGAAACTGGAATAAATGGTAGAAAAGAACGCGGTGGTTAAAGTAAAACAGTTTTTAGTGGTTTTACAGTTTTAGCTAGTTTTAGCATCAAGTGCCTGTTGAAGCCGTCGGTTGAGAATCAGATCTTTCGCCTTAATTAATTCGGCTAATTTGAACAGATCGGCGGCCGCTGTGTAACGAATTGTTTCTAGTTTGTCGATACATTTCAAGCTTTATTAAAATTAAAAATAAAATTTTTTATTAAAATTAATTTGAACTGGCTTTCCAATGCAAAACGGCCTGTCTTATTTTATTTCGAACAATCCCGCCCTTTTCAATTCCTTTCTTGCATGCAGCTTGAATGAAAATTAATCGTTTTGAAGTTTCTTTAAAGTTTGTTTCATTCGGCGACCGTTAGTTGGGAATTTGAGGCTTCATCTCATAAAGTAATTGATCTCTTGTTTCTGTTTATTTTCACATTTTGGCATTTTCTCGCGCTGCGTAGAAATGATTTGATTTCTTATAGTTTCAAAACTGGTTTCTACTCTCTGTTTTGTTTTGATTTTTACGTGCTTTGTCTTTTGTTGTTGCCGTGAGCTAATTTTGAACATCTTGAGTTCATTTAACTGATTGCGTCTCAAGATCATTTGAGGTGCCATGGGCAGATTTTGCTTTGTCATGAAAGTATTTAGTTTAACCGTAGGCGACTTTAATTCAACACCGATGATCCTCTATAAACTGTACTTTTAATATTTCAGCCGCTTATTTACCAGAATGGAAAAAAATAAATTCTTAAGAGCAGTAAACAACACATAACCGAGGAGCTCCGCTTTTAGGCTTGCCTAAATATATATATTAACAAGACTAAATGATAGAAAATAGTTTCTTGCCTTTTGTTTCCCTTTCTTATCTTGATAATGATAAGTAACACTTGACTGACTACAAGGCTGTTCATTGCAATGTAAATGATTTTCTTAAGTCGGACAAAGTTTCGATTGTTTTGTCCGCGTGACGTCATTATTCCGGTTTATTCCGAGTAATTTAAACATACTTATCAAATGAGTTGGGCCTTTTTTGTGTTGCGGTTTCGTTTAAATACCCTTCCTGTTTTGGTACAAATGCTTATGATGGATAGATTTACCGCACTAAGGAAAAAAGGCTGCATAGAAAAGGTACATCGTATCGGAAGTGTGAAGATGAGGGATTTTTCTCGTTGGTTTAGAGAAGTGACCTGGTGTAGCACCTAATAATTATTTCATTTTAAATAACCTAAGACGTATAACTACCAACAACTGTATTATTTTCTTGCAACTTATTCCTGTTATTAAGGGTTTTCAATAACTAAACCAAGTTTACCACTATTTGTATCAAACATAGGAAAGTACACGATAAAATACGCGAAGTCAAGAGCGGACTGGATTTAATCAGTTCCTGAAGCACCTGGATCAAAACTTTCGCCAATGCATTGCTGACCACAATTTGATATGTGGTGCGTCATGATGAAGGAAGGAAGGTAGGGCTAGTTTAGAATAAAAAAATCCTGAGGTACTGCATTGTTAGGGATGTAGATACAAACAATTTCAACCCCGATATCATGAGCTTAAAAAACAGTTTTTATTTAAAGTCTTGTTAAAATTACATTGGGAAATTCAAATAAATAAATAAATAAATATAAAAAAATATATATATAAAATTAAAAAAAGGAAACACTGAAATACTTTTGTTTGCATAGACTTCATGTACCGTCTATCCATCTGGTTACGCTTGTTTGAGTCTGTCTCAAACGCCACCTGAAAGAAAATAGAAAATGAAAATCTCATATACAACAGCTTTCAACCTGAACAATGAAATCGTGCTCCCACACGTGAAATATAAAACTTACAAAAAAAGGACTCTCTTTTTCTTGCACGACCAGCAGTAGCTGGGGGATCCTCCTCGTCACTTTGGGCTTCCTAAAAAAAATAAGGAATATCGAAAATAGATCGGTGTGAATTAAAAAAATTAAATACAAAAATACCACAAGATCACGATGCTCCGGGAAAGTCTGATATGCTCGTTGTAACAAAAGAAAAGAGCTACGGAAGAATGAATGTCAGCGCCGAGAAATATGCTTGCTCCTTTTTACAAAATGTGATAAAATTAAAACGCATTCTTTCCGCCATAATGATGGGCCACTGTAATAGGTGGTGTATGTATCATGAAGTGCACCAGCAGCTGGTGGTTATTTTCGTCCCAAAGCCCCTCACGGTTTCCAAATGGAGAATTATCGTGGGACACTCGTTAAATCATATCTCTTGTGACTCGTCTTGGTTCAGCCCTGACACTGGCCATCGCTCTTCGGAATCATGTTTTTCAGGGTGTCACCTCTGCATGTTGACATTGTTATCGATTTGAACGTGAAAGCTGCCTCATCAAACGTTCTCACAGTTGTACGTTTTACTCTCCTTATCTATACAACGGATGCACGTGAAGTCATAGACTGGCTTTTATTTTGTATTAGTTAACTCCAAGGAAGAAGCGGAACGCAAACATCATCATGTTCATATTTTAGGGAAGAAGAAGGTGTTGACGACGAGGAGCTGCCGGAGGAAGAGTCTGCAGCTTTTAGTGAGTGAAATGTTTTCATCTGGTACAAATTCAACATAGCAACCTTGATTTTTGAATGCATATCCACAAGAATTATCAAAGTTAACTCTATTTTTCGCAGTAGATCAGTATGTTCGTGTTGAACGTGATAATTTTACTCCATTTGAATGATAGTTTTGTTTGAATGTGTTGTTGTTGACCCACCCACCCTCCCTACGTTTCCCTCAGCTTCTGCTGCTCCCAATTCTGCTTCCCCTGTAGTTAGTAGTTTTATACTTTTCAAAGAGCATTAAGCTAATTTTCCAGATGATGAAGCTGTTAACAGGCCTGTAAATTATTCTTTTGATGATTTCCCAATGACATTGTTAGACAGTTTTTGAGAATTATGAGTCACCTGTGAATACCAAAGTGAAACCAGCCCCCTGTTCCTCTTCCTAACCAACGTCCTCCCCAAGTCAGTGGAGTTTAGGAGTATTTCAGTTTTCCAGTTTTCTCTGGGAAATAGATATGCTTAGTGGTATGTCTACAAAAATGCAGGGAATATTTAAGAGTTTGGTCTTATCATAGTGCCCCATAGTGTCAGAAGTACATTCATGCAAATGATGATTCCAATTGCTGCACAGTGTGTCATACTAAGGAGTGTTGTTATGATAGTTAAATATTTATCATACTATTTTACCCACTGCTTGGTTTTAACTATAGGCAGTGGTTTAAGATTTTTTTTTTCCTTAAGAAAAATACCAAAGAAGAATAAAAAAAGAGAAAAAAACAAATTGAAAATGTGAAGAAAGGAAATACAGAATACCATAGTTGCCACTTTATAGCATTTATCTTTGTCAGCCATGAGGTATGATAGTTGTGTTTTAATTCTTAATTTGTCAGACGGGCCTCCTATTAAATTGTAGGGATAGTGAAAGGCAAAATTATTCACTTGGTAACACTTCAAGTACTGTCCCTGAGCTGAAACACCCCTTATTTTTGTCCAAAAATACTCTTTCAGAGTTGTTATTAGTTACTGACAAGGGCATACTTAAAACATAAGCATGCTATGCATGCAAGAGTATTTTGTTTTTGATGGCTGGGTCAAAATGGGAAACCAAGCAACTAATTTTTGCATTTTGTAAAAGAAAAAGAGTATTTACCTATTAAAGATTCTGATGAACATATTGTTACATGGAGAGCAAAAAAAAAAACCTTCCAATTCATGATAAATAAACTCAGAGAAACATTTTATGGCCTATTGCTACTGGTGTCTGAATAATTGTTAGCAAAAATGAACAACATTAGTGCAGAAAAGTGGTGAGAAAAGTATCATATTTCAAAGAATAACAACATGGGCTCTTTATTTGGTAATTGCCTATCTGTACTTTGCCCCATTTGTGCGGAATACATGATATGGTGCAGGCTGTAAGTGAAGGAGTGTTACACAAAACATGTTTTAACTTCTAAATGGTAGAAAAAAATTCCCTGACCACCTTTGTAACCTCCTACAGGTCATAGCAATGAAGTTCTTAGAAGAAATTAACCATTGCACTGGGTAGATGAGCTCACAATTCTTTGTTAATGCCATTCTTGGTGTTTGTCAATGTTAGTTTGATTCCATTGCAACATATGACAGTACTCTAATTTTATGATGTGATTGGCTTGAGGGACAATACTGTAACACTCTGATCGGTGCAAGCATACCTCATTGCTGTGATCTGATTGGTGTGAGAAACATACCCTAATGCAGAAGTCAGATTAATGCAAGATGCATACCCTAATGCGTCCATCAAAGATAAATACCATTTGACACGCCAACACAGGGTCATATATTTTAAATTTTTAGCTAATAACTCAAAAATCATTAAAAAATGAATCTTTACTCTTTTTCAGGAAATGTGAATTTTCAGAATGTATGAGTCAGAGCATCTGCTGCATTTATCACTCTTCAGGGGAACAAGCTCCTAAAACTCAGTGCTACTGTTCTGGCTCAGTAAAACACATGCACGCATCATGTCTGTTGACATGGTTCAAACAAAAGTTAAAGAAAACTTGTGAATTATGTCACAAAAGTGATCAAGAAAAAGGGCAAACCATATATGCTGAGGTAATTGTTATTTCTAAGCCCTTTTCTATTGAGTTGTATTGGTTCAGTTGATCTTCATTTTATCAGGGTCAACATTTTTGTTTTCATTGTCATCATTTTCACCACCTTTGTAACCTTTGTCATACCCCTCTCCCCTTGGTATTCTATTTCCCCCCCCCTCCTCTCTTTAAGCTTTTGTCCCTCTCTTCTCCCATGTTTCTGTTGGGAAATTGAGCAACACAAAGGTGTTTGATAGATTAAGGATTCTTATTTACTGAATGAAGTAGAGGAAGCAAGACAGTGGGCTACAAAGAAAATTGAATGTTTTTAGAACCAAAGTTAAAACCATATCCTTGTACTATTTCCAGATTTTCACATTTCCAGACTACCAACTTAAGATACATGCAACTTAGCTAAAGAATTATTGGCATATTTCCAGAATTCCACATGTCCAGACTACTGAGATAAATGTAAGTTAAAGACTAATTTGTATATTTCTAGATGTACCAAGTTAATATGCTTGTGAGTAAGCTAACTGACATATCACATATTTTTACACGTTTTTCTCTAAGGTGATGAATTTGATGTGCAGCACATTCCATTGTGATGACATGTTCTGTGCTCTTCTACCCCAAGTTAAAGCCCAATTTGTTTATATTGAGACACAGAACTCCTAACAATAATTGCAGATGTGCACATCTTAACCCTTTACTTCCTGGAAGTGATTAACATGTAGCTTCTCCTTGTTGTATTCATACATTTTCCAGCACAAAGGTAATGAGAATACCTTCAAGTTTTAATCTTGATCTAACTTCAAATTCTCAAAACTAATTTACGATGAAATGTATAGCAGCTGCAAGGGAGAAGTAGCATTCAGTCCTTGGAAGTTAATGGGTTATAAGCCTCAGAGAACAGAAAGAATTATGGTTATAGATGTTATGAATACTTAAGAATTGTTAGTAGGTGACAGATTCACATGTTCATGTAAATAGGGTATTGAATATTTGTTAACTTGTGAAAGAAACTTGATTAAAAATAGGGTCAAGCAATTTTTCATTGTGTGTTAACCCTTTAAGCCTTTCACTCCCATGAGTGACCAAGACAGAATTTCTCCTTACAATATCAATACAATATCAGGCAGACAAGTGATGGGATTGAAGAAAATATCAGCTAGGGGAAGGGGAAGGGGATTATTAGTTGATCCAATACCAAATTCTCAAAACTAAACATGCATGTTATGAAAAAACTAAACATGATTGTGTATGATGGAAATTTGGACCAGAATTTTCAATATCTGGTTGGGCATTTATTTGAGGTAATAAGCTATTTTCATTTAATTTTTTAAAGAAGTTTTATTGCTGGTTTAAGACAGGGTGTGTAATTTTGGTCTAGGTTTAAAATAGGGTTGGAATAATTTTGTATTTTGACCTAAGGCAGGGCAACAGTTGATTTTAAGAAGGGTGCTATCTCTGCTAAAGAAAAGGTACTGCTGAAAAAAACCTCTATTTGAGCTGATCATGTTTCTCAGATAAATAATTTATACTTTTGTTTGATATTGAGAAGGCTTTACCGACCCCCCCCCTTCCCCTGCCCCACCCCCATCGCCTTCCTTTGTCCAATTTTTTTTTTGTTTCAAAACTTTTTGTAAAGCTCTTTACTCTGTCTGATATGTCTAACCATAGGGGCTGAATTGACAACAACTCAAAGAATAAATCTGCTTACATGATTTATTCAACAATCATCTGATAAACTTAGAGTTCTGCTCTTCTCTACAAATACTAGTCAGTGAAATCTCAACTGTCAAAGTCTTGAACAGTAGTGAATATAGTAATATCTTATATTTGAACTGCAGATCAATAAATGAAGATTAGAGTGATCATCACAGTTTATATGAACACTTCTTGAGCAGCATCTTCATTTGTTTAAGTGTTATACCTTTCATTTTATCACGGTAATAGTAACAGGCAAAAAATATGTGCAAAAACACTCCAATATTTAAAGCTACTGCATACACCTTAAAAAAATTGTGTAACGTAATATGTCTCACACCACTAACCTACAATAAAGTCTTTTGTCTTTGAAAAGTAATGGGTTTCCTTATTTACAATTTGTTTACACTATGAAACCACTCGAACCGGATAGCTTTGATCGAAAAGAAAAACAGACTTTTAAAAAAAAGAAAACTTTTATCCTTGCAAGCGATCTGTATCGTATTTACTCATCTGATCCGCCTATAATCTCCAAAAAAACTTCAGTAAACTTAACAAAACTATTTCATGTGACAGACATAAGTGATCAAATCATACAGAAGCATGCAGTAAATTTAGGCTCGAAATAAACCAATCATAAAATGAAAAAGTTTCCTGAGAGGTCCAAGGTTTGTTTGTTTTCTATGCAGTAAGTTTTGTGTTTTAACTTCAGTGTTATTTGTTCGTTTACAAAAAAAAGACACTTTGACATCCTTTGTTCTCGATAAACATGTTCATTGGTTCATTTTTCTTCATTTCGATCCGGTTCAGATAATCTCTCTGCTCTAAGCGCTTCACAAACTTAGTTTTCTTTCGTTCATTCACGATTTCAGTGGTTGTGTTATAATTGTCACTGAGCTGGTTACCTCACATTTTGAACTGTAAGTGGTTATTTAATTCTTCTTCCAGATTTCACAATTATTTGTGAATTGGCGATGTTAGATAAAAAGGCGACAGTCAGACTGACTATTATTAAGTAAATTCTCTGCGTGTCGTTTACCTGCTTCTGTGATGTTTTTCTATGAGGATTAACGTGTGTAGCTGACAGTTGTTGCTGGTGATGGCTTCAGCCAAGTGCTGTGCTCCAATGTCTGAGATGTTATTTTCTGAGAGGTCTAACTCGCGTAGCTGACAGTTGTTGTTTTTGATGGTTTCAGCCAAGTGCTGTGCTCCGATGTCTGAGATGTTATTTTCTGCGAGGATTAACGTGCGTAGCTGACAGTTGTTGTTGTTGATGGCTTCAGCCAAGTGCTGTGCTCCAATGTCTGAAATGTTATTTTCTGAGAGGATTAAGGTGCGTAGCTGACAGTTGTTGTTGTTGATGGCTTCAGCCAAGTGCTGTGCTCCAATGTCTGAGATGTTACTTTTTACGAGGGTTAACGTGGATAGCTGACATTTGCTGTTGTTGATGGCTTCAGCCAAGTGCTGTGCTCCAATGTCTGAGATGTTATCGTGTGAGAGGATTAACGTGCGTAGCTGACAGTTGTTGTTGTTGATGGCTTCAGCTAAATACTTTGCTGCTTCGTCTGTCAATTGATTACCTGCGAGGTTTAACCAGCTCAGTTGAGATTTACTACATTTTAACAACTTACAAATCTCAAAACAACCTAATGGACCAATGTTATTGTTAGACAATGTTAAATGTGAAATTTGTTGAACATTCGTAATTACAGTAACTACTGAAGCACAATCAACAGGTGTGAGTTGACAATAATGAAAATTTACAAAATTAAAGTTAATTTGTTGTAGTTTTCCCTGAACTATTTCCTCCATCTCACTACTTTCGTTAATGCATTTAAATAATGTCACTGCTAAATGTTTTTTGTCTTCAGTCGGCCAATAAGTTACTTTCCTTGGCTCCATATCCAATGACCACTCTTCGTTGTACATCACGTTTTCTTTCTCTTCAGTTTTCACAGGAAGAAGGTCTGTGATGATTTCGCTCGGTAGGTTTTCTTTCTCGTTCATTAGTCCTGCTAGAAACTGAAAAACCAGCTGCCATTTGCCGTCCGCGATGTTCGTAGAAACAAAGTTCCTCAGTTCTATTTCATTCATGTTTGCTAGGTGCCTCGCAGCGAAAAACTCTTGCATTGTTAAATGAATGAAACAGAATTGTTCCTCGCGTTCGAACGCGTCAGGTTGACGGTCTGGTAAGCGGTGAAAAAGAGCGCTGTCTTCCATTCCGCCTACTTCCTTTCTTCCAAAGACCAGCCTTCCTTCTTTAATTCCTTCAAATGCAAGTTTTTCAAGTTGCGAGAATTTCTTTTCCACTTCAGGGGGCAACTTGTCTGATTCCAAGAATTTACTAGCGAAATTCTTGCCGCGGAATTCTTCGTTGTGTCTGAAGTAAAAAATTTTCACTGCTTTCTTGTAAATAACTGTTAGATTCTTTGGTAGGCTAAGACTCTTGGAAGCATAGAACTTCACCATTTGTAACAGAGTTGAGCAAATGATGAAGCAACTCGCAGGAATGTAGCATAGAGAGAGAATGTTCGTGTTGCCGCCGATGTGTCGCCATAGTGATTCTCGCGCATCCTCGTCCTCTTCAGCACTGAATTTGTTTACGTATTCTTTGATTTGGCGGGATGAGAAGCCGAGGATCTCGTAAATTTTGTCGAAACGAACATGGTCGATAATGCATGGCAAAGCCGTAGGTCTTGTGGTAGTCAAAACGGCAGCTCCGTTGAGAAGTTTCCCAGTCGCAAGCTTCTCGTACAAGGCGTATAGGGGCATCTTCTCGTCTACGCGGTTTCTGAATTTAGGCTCGAAATTTTCCTCGCCGATCTTTGAATTATGTTTAAATTCATCGATTCCATCGAAAATAATCAGAACTCTTTGGGGGTTGTCGAGGATGTAACTCCAGACTTCATCATCCATGTGATTTGAGGGGGAATGTTCTGACAATGTGAGCAGTTCCCTGAGGCTAAGGTCGGGTGCCGCGTTGAATGCTCTGAATTTGATAAAGAAAGTAGCGTCGAAATGAATTTTGGCATCAGGTGAGTCATGGAATACTTTGTTAAATGCCCAGTCTCTGAGAAGTTTGGTACAGCAAAGTGTCTTTCCGATTCCAGGACGACCAACAATCAAAACGTTTTTGTTTTCGTGGTTAAGAATGTCCTCCGGCCCTCTAGGTGTTGTGTTTTTAGTCTCACTTGATCTGGCGTAGACTTTCATTTTCTCTTGTCTGTCTCCAGTAAAGTCATAATTAGCTATGTCTGGAACAACGACAAGTTTAGTGTAAATCTGATCCAGAGTCAAATGTTTAGCTGGGTGTCCTTTGCCGGGAGTACTTGGAAAAGGCGACCGGAGTTGGGGAGGTCGATTTGTCTCATCTTTAATGACTCTCTTTGTGTTCTCGATGAATTCCTGAAGCGGTGGTTTTTGGAGTTTTTGAGGCTTGCTTGGCAGATGTGGGATGTTCGTTTCATTTTCTTTACTTTCCTCTTCCTGGTGTTGTTCTTGTGGAACGTTCGTTTCTTGCTCTGTTCTTTCTTCTTGAAGCTTGCTTGGCAGATGTGGGATGTTCGTTTCATGGTCTTTACTTTCCTCTTTCTGGTGTTGTTCTTGTGGGACGTTCGTTTCTTGCTCTGTTCTTTCTTCTTGAAGCTTGCTTGGCAGATGTGGGATGTTCGTTTCATTTTCTTTACTTTCCTCTTCCTGGTGTTGTTCTTGTGGAACGTTCGTTTCTTGCTCTGTTCTTTCTTCTTGAAGCTTGCTTGGCAGATGTGGGATGTTCGTTTCATGGTCTTTACTTTCCTCTTTCTGGTGTTGTTCTTGTGGGACGTTCTTTTCTTGCTCTGTTCTTTCTTCTTGAAGCTTGCTTGGCAGATGTGGGATGTTCTTTTCATGGTCTTTACTTTCCTCTTTCTGGTGTTGTTCTTGTGGGACGTTCGTTTCTTGCTCTGTTCTTTCTTCTTGCTGAGGAGGTTCAAGTCTCAACATAGTCGATGTGGTAGCATTTTGCGAGTTGGCATGGAAGGGATTCAGGTGAGCCTCTAGAAACTTGGAATTTTTCATGAAACTATCCTCTTTCCACGCTCGTAGCAAAATATAGACGGTTTCTGACAGAATGCCAAAGAGAAAAATTCCGTTCACGACAAGAACAGCGCGCATCCAGGAGTTTTTCTTAGTTGCTCGTTGATTATGACACTCGTACCAGACGTCGGTAGAATTCCTTGGCTGACTCCCTCCAGAGGTTAGATAACAAGGAAAGTTGGAGGGAAAGCCCAGAGGATAAAGAAACTGACTTTGTAGAACCATAAAGAGAACTTTTAAAACAATCCTTGCGAAAAGTTGACAGCAGTAAGCGATAAACAGCTTTTTACTAGAAAGTGCGTTTCTTTGGTCGCCCAACTGCCTCTCGACGTCACCGTTACGAGCGCTTGGCGACAGTTGATCGACTGTAGGGCTCGCTATTTGGGAGTAAATAACACAGACAGTTCCGATGAGGAAGAAATTCATGATCACGAAGGCATAGATAGGAACATCGTGTTTGTTATACTGCTTCTCGTATAACTCGAAACATCTTCCACGGACAAGGTCGATGTTTCTACCCTTCGCCACGTCACAGCGGAAATCATACCTGGATTCGCTGTTTTCTGCGTCTGCAAAAATGCCAAGGAAGATTACACCGATCAGGATCCAAATAACAACTGCAGCATGGCTGACTCTGTTAAACGTTTTTGGTCTAAGTAATTCCTTAAGATTATCCATTGTTAGCGTTTGTATTCTCACTGTTTTCGATCAGATGAAAATCGCATTATGTCGTAAGTTGAAATAATGAAAGTATGGTGACTTCCGGTCAGTCATTGCTACAGAATTCACAGTTTCTCTATGGGAAGAGCTACAATTTTAATTCTTGGCAAAGTTACAGCTGTCAACTATTCATTTGTTTTCACCTGTCATCTTTTCTCGATCACTCAGGAAGCTGATATGGGAAACGGAGACAGAAAACTCCCTAAAAATATCTCTACTTAAGGGCAGAAATGCACGCGGTGACCGAAATGGCAGATTTGACGAAACTTTGTCAAACCGAGTGGTTGTTCATGGATTTGACGATTTTGACGAATTGTAGTTAAATTCGTCAGAGCGAAATCAGCTTGGCGGATTTAACGATTTTGACGAATTTTCGCCGTTTTTGTTACTGCACACATTTCTAGACTTTTTTTGGAAACTGAAATGGACACGTGCTAAAAGTGACATTAATCCGAAATTATTTTGAAAGAGGCTTTAAAAAGACAATCACAAGTATGGCGAAGGCTTTTGGTTTCTGAGGCAAATTGCACGCTTAGTAGTGTAACCAGAAGAGATACGATTCTTCGCTGCACAATCTCCTTCACCTTCCCCCTCTACCAAAGCCAAAGTAATTTTCTAACTAATTACGAGCGCCTCTAATCACGCCTTGGTTGTTCGACTTTCATTTTTCTCATCAGTTTTCAAGATCGTGTAATTTTTCCGAGATTGACTTGTACGACTGCCAACCGTGATACAAAAGTGAAGACATAGGATACATACCCGTATGAAAATCAAACCACGGATCATTTCCAGCGTCAAAGGATCTCTATTGTACTGATTTTTAGAGATTTACATTGATGCAGAGTACCCCGTCATTTCTTTGTTTGTTGGTTTTTTTTTTTGGTTTCATTTTTTTTTGCGAAAGTTAAGGGATAAGAATAAGTATTTAGAGCGAAGAAACGATGCAGTTGCAGAATAGTAGGTTGTGAAAAAAATTAAGGCTTCGACGGGATTCGGACCCACTCCTCCCAGATACTAGTTGAGCACCGTCGGACCATCTAACCTGAGGACCTACTTAAATTTGGCCGTTCCCTCTTCCTTCATGCGGCTACGCAGCTCAGTTATAGTCTCGGAAGGCACGGGCTTGAAACCCCTCCGATTTTGAACCTTCTCAAGATTTCAGGCTTCTTTTTGGCAATCACAACTGCAACTTATCTGAGAAGATCGGTTCTTCCACCTTACTCAGTGGTACTTTATGTGGCGAGAACTTTTATGATTTTGGTGAGACGGTATTTTGCGAGGTTATATTTTTGCGATCTCAAAACAAGGCCGGCAAATACAAAAGAAGGCAATTAAAATTCGTGATTCAAGCGTTTCAAATTCATTTTAGTTTCCAAAATGTCGTAACTTTTGACGACTGGAAGAAAGATATTCGAAGGAGTTTGACCAATCTAGCCGATTCAGATGAAGATGATAGCGAGAATCTCTACTCCATATGCGAAAACCTTTGCAAATTAAAGACAACACTTCACAACAGAAGGTACAAAATAAACTGAATTACCAGCAAGACCAGTTAATAAAATTTGCCGATACACATCTTGTATATGTTGTTTTTTTTCACATTTCAGATCATTTTTTCTGTAATTTGAATGTCCTATAGGGAATTAAATTTCGCGAGAATTTTCATCCGCTGGACAATGATTTAACCTTTTTTCTACAGTTGCGAAAAAGGCGAATTTAAACACCAATAATGTGTACCACCCACAAGCCAAAATATCGTAGATCTCATTTATTGAAGTTAACAGTATCGCTATACACGTCGGTCTTACAAATCGGAATATTAACGCGCATCGAGTAATTCTTTTAATAAAAACAGCATTTTCCTTAAATTTTCTTTTAGTTTAAGGTGGCTGAAAACAGTTTCCGAAACACCTACTGACTGTCTTGGAAGCGTTCAAAAACCAACACTTCCTCTTCGGTCTCCTCGCTGAGGTTGAACCAATTTCACACTTGTTGACTAAAGGATTGAAATAGTGTGCGTGACTTGGCAATCGCTATTATTATGCTAATGTTATTAAACAATTTTTAGGGACTGTATCGGAAACTCCTCGAGCGGTATCCTCGCAACTTCAAGATTTTCTTTTTCGCAATAACGCGCCACTGTTGGGAAAAATTTAACGACTTCAATCTAACCGTTTCAACGTTATGATGCTGCTAAGTTTACATTTGACTGATTTGAATCAACGTAAAGAAATCGAAAGATTACGTTTTGTTTTTCGTTGGACAAATTTTCAACATGTTCTCCTGTTTGTTGCCAATTGGCGACTTGTCGAAATTTCAGTCGCCAAATGTTCTCTCGCAATGGCGACCAAAATGGTTGGGGCTTGGGGAGCTGCGCTAGAGCCTGAAAGATGCTATATTATAAAATGATATGGACAGTTGGCAATCCTCGTAGTTTTATTTAGGTTTGTTTATGGCAAGAATGTGAAAGGTGGAGTATGTTTTCAGGGAGATTTGTTTTCAAATTAAAATAATTGAAATAAAAGTATTAGATCCCAAGTTTTGTCTGCATTCATAATTAATAGAGCTAAGCATTTGGTATTATAAACAAACCACATTACCACAGTTTGAAATGAAAAACAAAACAAAACAGTTTTGGAAGTGCTTTTTTTTTCTACTTGGCACCTTGTTTTTCTCTGAAGTCTCTAAAATGCTTTATTTGCGTCAACTACAACTTCGAAAGTTTTTATCTTTGCTTCCTTTGAGTTTGATTTTGGCTTTTTCGAAAGAGGAGAATAAATGAAACCTGAAGCGGACCTTTTGATTTGCTAATCAGACTAAGAGACAAATTGACAGTGGTCGTAATGAAAATATTTGGGAGGCATTTTTAAAAGTTGACATGCACACCCTTAAACCTGTTAAACCGCTGAGGAAGGGGGGCATCGGGGTCTATTAGCAGCCGCAATCATCCAAAACCACACAACCGCAAAAAAATTGGATCAAAACCGAAAACCGCATGCAAAACAGTCTTAAAAAATTTCAACATCCTAGTGATCAAAACCCTGATCGATCTGATGCATTGGTGACAAGTGGAACATACAGAGCTTTTTGGGGCTATTCGAGATCAGTGGAGAAGCATAATTGCCGCTCAGATCGCAGAGGAACGGGACCCAAATAGGAAAAACCGAAGTTTTCTGGCACAAAGATCGAAAAGCCAATCTTAAAAATAGCCAAAACCGCAAAACCGAAAATCCCAATACCCCACCTGAAAGTGACTAGGATCTAATTTCTCCTCACAATATCACACCTGAATCAAACATTGAGGTCACAAGAATACAGGGAATTATCACCAAATAAATCAGCTCTTGTTTGTTAAACAAATTCTCCTTACCAGCCCCTCAGGAAATGTATGGCAAAAAGTTTGGAGAATATGTATACTGATGTTAGGGTGTAAAAAGGTAAACATAAATGACAGGATATATCAAACCTCAACATTTCACCATTCAAACTGACAAAAATTAGCTGATGGGACTTCAAACAAAAAGGTAGAGACCACTCTGTTTTTATTTTTTTTAATCAATATCAATCTAATGGAGGCTACCACTTAGTCTGGTCAAAATCAACTAAATAATGATTCAATACTAGCTAGTCTGTACAATTTTTCATAGCTGAGCACTGTAATATTAATATAATCATGTTCAACTTTGACTTTTTGACCATAGTATTCATACAGTCAACTCTTCATTAAATGTCTTCATTGATGTCCTTCCTTCCATTCAGTTGTCATAGGGGAAATTTTATTTACAAATTTCATTTTTTTTTAACAATGATTGACTGATATGTTTTCTTTCCTTAAGTTATTCAGTGCAAGATTCTATTCTCTGTTCTAAACGATGCTGTTATTATCATGGGGATAATTTTAAATTCCTAATGAATAAAAAATATATTAATTGTACAGTTCAGCTTTCTTACATTACATGACAGTTAGTAATATTGTCAGTGTGAACATTAATTCCTGATTGGTGCAAATTACTAAAAAACTAAACATAAATTGGAAATAATGTTTTACTCCTTTTGTGTTTGTGGTAAGATTAAATCTAGAGTGAATATTCAAATTGGTTTCTTCGATGAAATGAGAATTTGTTTGCTTATTTTTGAGGAATGAAACATTTTGATGTGAAGTGACCTCAAATATTTGTTTTCAATTTAAGGTGGAACAAATTGATTTTGTTATCACAGTTGTGTCTGTCTACTTGGTCCACTTGAATCAAAATTGCGTTTAAGCCTGTCAGGGTCTCTGGATGCCATATTAGAAAAATCTCTGAACACATCATTGAATGTAACATCACCTGAAACAAAAAAATGACAGCAGTTAGTCCTTTAATCCATAAGAGTGACAAGGTTCTGATTTCTCTTTATAATCTATCCCTTAAATCAAATGTTCAAGTCACGAGAATGAAGGAAATGATCAACAACTAACAAAGCTCTTCATGGTTTTACAAATTCTCCTTGTTAGACCCTTGGAAATGTATAGAGAACAGTATGGAGAATATGCATAATGATGTTGGGGTGTAAAGGGTTCACCTTTACACCCCTTTGAGTGATTGATGAGTAATTTCCCTCTGCAACTAATTATAATCATGGATAAGTAGAGTGCATTTGATTTATGATATCATAATATTTTTCATCATACTGCTTGCCCAGAAATATCCAGGGATAGTGGACTTTCATTGTAGACAAACATGATGAACAATACAGTGGTTAGATTACATTGCTTACCACTCCTTAAATTCACTGATAATTAAAACAACAACAACAACAACAACAACAACAACAACAAACAAAACAAATCAGAAAAAAATAGATGGAGCACTCTTTAAAAGATCTTACCCTGGGCAATCTCATTATCTTCTCTCATTTCTTCATTCAGTCTTGCCAGTCTCAACCTATAAATAATTTCATTTTTCACCTTCTAGTAAATGTTGACAAGTTAGAAATGGACCAAAAGCAGCTATATGTTTACTGTAATAGATACCAAAATAACCTGACATCCAAAAACAAGGTGTAGATATAAAATTTACAATTCCTAACAATGATTCTTTCACAAAAGAAGACAATGACTAAAGACTGCTGTGTGTGAATTCCAATTCCAATTTTTTGGGATTCTTTCATTCACCTCTTGAAGGATAAATAAAAAAACCAATTCCTAGGAACAGCATCATAATCAGGCAATATCCACTGTTATATCGCATTTGTATACTTACAGAGTAACAATATCTGCATTTGTTTGTTTTAGTGCAATTGTAAGAGGGTCCTGAAATTAACAAAAGAAATTGATCAAGAAACTTTCATGAGCACTGTTTTTACCGCCACTTGTGACCTTTCATGCAACATCTACTGCTTCCTCTGTTTTCCAGGGGAACACAGATTAATTTGGAAGGAAAGACTGGCAGTTCATGTGAAGTTGTCTCCAAGGGCTTTTTTCATGCATCACCACATTATGTTCACACTCACCTCTCCATTCTCATCAACATCATGCTGGTTACCTCCTCGCTTCAGGAACAAGAGGGTAGGACTGAAAATAAAGGAGCAGTATTAATATAAGTGATGACAGATGATGCCACAGCTGGGTGAACTGTTTTAAGCCCTGGCCATACCACTGTATTGTGTTCTGGAGATAGACACTATGCTAAGGAAAGAACTGGTTGCTAAGAGCTACAGGAACTAGGTTTAAGTACACATAGTTATGGAACTTTTACTGGAACATGTGGTTGTAAGTCTTAAACTTACTAATATTCATACATTGATAATAACAACTTGAAGCAAGAAAGAAAAAGAAATAAAATGCTTTGCCTCACAGAAACAAGCAAGGTTCTTAATAGACTCACAAAGACTGCAGGAGATAGTGAAGGTCAGAACAAAAATTGTTCTAACAAAATAGTCACAGGCCACATATGATAGTTAAAGATAGATAGCCTACAGGAACTAGGTTTAAGTACACACAGTTATGGAACTTTTACTGAAACATGTGGTTGTAAGTCGATCTTAACCTTACCAATATTCATATACTGATAATAACAACTTGAAGCAAGAAAGAAAAAGAAGTAAAATGCTCTGCCTTACAGACACAAACAAGGTTCTCAATACACTCACAATGACTGCAGAAAACAGTGATGGTAAGAGAGAAAATGGTTTTAATAGAATCTTATTTTTGATCAACTCACCCTGTCTGCCCAAGAAGTGCTGCATGATGAAGTGCACCTCTTCCCCTCTTGTCTTTCTGGTTTATTTTAGCTCCATTTTGTAAAAGGAACTCACAAGCTGGTAATGATCCCTTGAGGAAGAAAAATAATAATTTCATTACATGATGACCCTTCCATGAAGGAATTGCAAGTACTTAGCATAGCAGAACACTGTCAACAGAAAGAGTCAAACCTACCCCTAAGACAGACTGGTGAAGTGCTGTTTTTTGTTCATCTTCCTCATTTACCCAGTTCACTTTGGCACCTGAAAATTTTCCATAAACACTTTCATGACTTGTACATTTTTGAGGAAAGTGGAAAGTTACACACAGTTTGTGTGATTACTGTAAGTATCACTTTCCAGAAATGTCTGTGCAGCCATTAAATAAACAATAAGTGCAGCATGTTCTTGTCTACCTTCTGCAAGTGATGCAGCCATAAGAGGAAGACTCTTCCATTCTGCTGCTTTGAAAAGTAACTGCAACAAAAACCCACAATTAAAACAAGCCACAAGCAATGTCATGTACCATTAAACTGTTGACCCCTGAGAGTGACCAGCATCTACTTTTTTCTTACAGTATCACCCATGAATCACACATTAAGATCACAAGAATAAAGGACATGATCACCAACTAAAGAGGCACTGAAATGTTTAATTAAACAAATTCTCCTTGTCATCATGTCACTAAATGTATAGAGAACAGTATGGAGAATATGCATGCTGGTGTTTGAGTGTAAAGGGTGAATAATCACCACTAAGTACCAACTTCATAAATCTCAGGACATTACAAAACAGCATATAATGATATAACAAATAAATAAATAGATAGTGCAGACCTCTTTATTTGGTAATTTAAGGTGCATACCCTACTGGGATGAACTCTTTTCAACACAGCAACTGCTTTCTCCTTGTCCTCCTTCAGTCTTTTCTCCAGGTCACCATCCCCATTATTCTGCGCTCCTTCACAAATGGTTGCCTCGTGAGTCAGACCATCTTCACTTCTGGTTGAATCAAATGAACCTCCCCTATCTCTACCCTTGTCAGAAGACATAGCTACTCTGATGGAGGCTGTCCGTCACCTCTCACTATCTCACCATGATGTTGATGGTGCACTAGTTCCTGGTCTGTCCTCATCATGTGAGTCACTGCTAGCAGTCTCATCACTGAGAAAATTTGAAGCAACATGTTCTAACTTTTCAGAGTCTTCACTTGCTACATCTGTGAGAGTATTTCAGCAGGGGCACTCTTTCAGTTGTCCATCTTTGACTTTGACTTCATGGCAAGTTTCCTTTGGAAAAGTTTACTTTTTCAGAGTCTGTTCTCTCAAAGGCCAAATGTGTGCGCCTTTCCTCATGGTGAACTTTCATTCCTGCAAGATTTCTAATGATCTCTTTGTCCAAAGTTTGACAGTTTTTTAGAAAGGTTTCCAGGGAAACAAACTTGTGCTGTACATATTTTAACTTGATCCAAGTCTCTCTTTCACCCCTTCAACAAAAATAATTTAATAATTATTTTTCAAAAAATGTTATAAACTATAAAACTTTAGGAATTAATATTTAAAACAACAAACAGTACCTGCTACTTTGAGGAGTTGGTTTATTTGTATGCGAGTTGACTTTTGCTTCAAGAATTCTGTTGACTAATCATTTCCCGATTCTGTCATTAACTTAAAAACAAAACCTAAAATTACTACATAACATTCATTTAGTTCTATTTTACCTGTACTTTTTCTCTAAAATTAAAAATATTCCATCACCAAGTCAGAGACTATGCCTTGATCACTTTAAGATGCAAGCCCATTTAAAATTATGCCAGAGCATTGTCCAGTACAACAGTTGCAAACTCAAAACATAGTGCTTATAAATAATAAAGGTATGCATCTTATGTTATCTTGACTTGCTCTGGTTCCTATGCATCAGGAGTCAATGAGCAAACTTTAAAGACATGTACACCCAAACTCCTGTTAAAACAAGCTTTACCAAATTGAAGTAAAGATTTGACAAAATAATTTGCAAGCGTGCCAGAGTGGCCAGAAAAACCTGTCCTCAAAAAGCTCTAAAAGAAAATAGGGCAAAAATCTGAGACAGGCCAAGCACAACTCGCATCTCCCACCATTAGACTATACTATGTTTGACATACACTGTATAAGCAGACTACAACTAAGTAGCTATAAGAACGATGTCCAGCTTTCTGATAAGTTTCTAGAAATTTCTAGAATATGACAGCTTTATTCCAGAATCCTATTCTAGCTTCTTTCAAGAAAACATTTTCCAAGTTTTAAGTTCTTTCAAAAGCTGGAAATAGCTGGAATTTAACACATGCATTAGCTGCTGCCAGAAATTGACAGCTTTTTCCAGTCTATATTTCTTGCAGGAAACTGGAATAAGCTAGAAATAGTTAACAACTAATTTACATTTAGCAAAACTGAGAGAAATTGTCAGCTTAGTCAGTTTCATTTTATTTTAAAGTCTTGAATAAGAAAATGAAAAGATGTACTTTACCTTACAGCTTGCCATACATAGTAGATTCAAAGTAGTAAAACTTACACAACTATCATTGGCTCTTTTTTTTTTTTTTTTAATTCTAGATCTACCTTTTCAAGATCAGTGGGATCTTTTCTTTTTTGTTAGTAGCGGTGATCAGTGATTTGATATTTACAATAATGTTTCTGGAAACCCTGAGTAATTAGATTAATCAGTTTTGGGCAGGTACACTTGATGTACAGTTATAAGTCACCTGTCATTGAAAAATGGATTCTCAACATGCTGATTTTTTTCATAATGCAAAGCCACTATTCAATATATATTAGCTGATTTGTCTGATTATACAGTCATCTTATCAGTGATTAACATTGTTGGTTTTAAACAAGTTTCTCATAATCAATTAAAGGGGAAGTACGGTCTAGAAAAAGTTTACCTATATCAAAAGTTTCTGACTTGTTTTTTCATTATTGGCAATTCATTTGAGCTTTAAGTGTATTTGTTGCCAGAAATTACGTTTAAAAAATTGACATTTTGGAATTGAAATCCGCCATCTTTATTATGACGTAGCTATGACGTAGCAATAGTCAAGCGTTGTAATGTCGACTAAGATGGATGAAAACATAGAAAACAGCGGCGAGGAGAGCGATAATGACTCAATTCTCGACTTGGATCTTAATCCAGACGGTGTAATTCGTCCATTCATGTTTGAGCCGCAACATAGCTCATCTTCAGGAGAAGAAGAAATTTCTGTTGACAAAGAAACTCAGGAAGAGATACAAGAAGAAACATCTACGCGCTCACGTCTTGGAAATCGCGAATGGTGTTCTTACGGCAACTGTCAAGAGATGCCAACAGAAAACGAGTGTATATGCTGCCAAGAAATGGATGTACTAGGTGATCGACTCGATCTGGAAGGTAATTAATTCTTCTCAAATAAAATCTTTGTTTCTAAAGTGATAATTTTTTATTTTTTTACTAAAGAACGGCGCAGTGCCCGCAATGGATTTATTTCACCCTGCTAACTGAGTGATATGAACTATCACTGAAATTGCAGGTAACAAGCTTCAGTGTATTACAGAGCACGGATCATTTGGACCCGTGTGTTTACTAGCGGACGTCTTGAGAACAGCCCTAGTTGGCATGCACCAAGTGAGAAATGACAGACTTGAAGATTATCCGTCAAATGAGTAAGCACCAACAGAATAAATATTTTTCACAAAATTCATGCAAACAAAACGCTTTAGTTGTTTACGAGTTCGTGTGACGCGAACCCTAAGAAACAAATGCAGTGTTGTCAGCCCTTTTAATACAAGTGGTGTTGTAGTCTTTTGTCTGAAGGGTGAACTTCATCGCTATATTTAATTGTAAAGAGCCAGTACACCTCTTCAGTTTGTGTGCTTTGTTTTCCTAATGGAGGTAAATTATGAGTAAATATGGACGTGGACGAGACAAAATTGAAAGAAGGAGTTCTTATGAGAATCATCACATCACTTAATGAGGGAAAATAAGAAAGGGAAACTTGCTACATGTAAACAGAGCCTTAGTCAAACGGCGAGCCTCAGGAAGTCTCCCTTTGTCACACAATGTTAGCTTAAGATATTGATCTCATTACAAATGAGCCCCTGCTTGGCGAAGTAGAATTTGTTTGTTTCAACTGCATTTGTCTGGGTTCTGTTCCGAGCATGTATCAATGTCTTTTGTTTTTTCCTAGGAGTATGCGATTGGCAGGTTATAGACAGTTTACTTGGTGGACTTATAACAGACTTGGTAAAGGGAACAGACGCGTGATTCCTTCGTGTGTTGTGGCATCAATAAGACGTAATTACCCAGATGCAGCCGGAAATTATACAGGCTTTAAAGATGCCGAGGACAATGACTCATGGCCGGGATAGTCACGTTTAATTAATAAACTTGTCTTTGTTTTTATTAAACATTCAAGGAGGTCCACGGCACTATAGGGGTATCGGCTCCAGTTCCAATCATTAAAATACCTTCAACAGTCTGTTCCAAAAATAGAAAACTGACAATGTAAATGCTAGTGCCATTTTAGGCGGACTATTCGATTTTTGTATTTCTATTTTTTTCACTTGCTTAATTTTTTTCCAAATCTGGATACATGCCGTGCGAGAAGGTCCTCTTTTGGTGGGCGCGGAATGGGTGCGATGTTTTTTGGGAGATCAGGGACTTGAACTTGCTCTGGCTCTTCTCCTGTGTCTCTCATCTCCAACACTGAGCATAGCATTTCCGTAACGTGCGGCTTGGTCTTCTCTTCGAAAACAGGCCTTACAACCCAATCCTTCATCCCCTTAGGATAAACATAGCGGAATCGTTTCTCCCCACTCGAAGCCTCTGCTTGAGATCGACCAGTGCCCGAATTGTGGTCTAAAGCAGTTAGCTGTGTACGCGCTACCATTCCCAGGTATCCAAAATGTTGCCGCTTGGGCGCGTATTTGTTGTAGAGTGAATGGTACACTTCTAAGGCCCCTGTGTGGATGGTCTTCGTTAGAAGGTCCAAATCCTTTAAGAGTGTCTTCTCTAGCACTACGTGTTTTAACGCTTCGTGTGCCGGGGAACCTGCGACTAGCCATTTCGTTTTACGATGTGCCCTTGGGGAAATGGGCTCGTGTGCACAACGACTGTACAGCACAGTCGAATCCCAATCGTGTTTGTCAGCCGTGTGGTGGAGGATGCTGACCCACTTCTCTTTGAGGAGCTGGGGATTTCCGTCACATGTCATCGCTGACCACCACATATGGTTTGTCACGGATTTTATCCAAGGAGAGAGGTCCCTGCATTCTTTCTTCTTGGCTTTCGTGGCTAGCTTGGACTTGATGTTCTTAGTCAAGTGCCACACGTCTACCTGGTGCTCAACACCGAGGTCCTTATACTCGCTTCTCATGAGTGCCTTGATACCGGTGTGCCTGTCAGTACCTACAACACCTACAGGAATGCCACTATTTAGTGCGCGATCAAGACAATGCTTAAAACCACGTTTCTCCATTGCCTGTGAACTTGTACTCTGCTTTACATGGCAAACTTCGAAATCGACAATTTTCTCACTCTCTTTGTCCATCATGGTGTAAGTTCCGTATTTGGCACTATAGCCTGGGGAGTCACAACGTCCATCCCCGAGGAGAGTGACCGAGCTCCTGTCTAAGAGATCAGCGAGGACTGCCGCCTTTTCCTGCTGCCAACGATCATTTATAACAGGGAAAAGGTGCTTCTTCTGCCAGTTGTGATAATCCGATTTGCTCAGAAAGGCAAGATTTATTGCAGAGGCAACTTCTGAAACACGCGAAAACGTATTTCCTGTAAAAAGTATAGCACCTGAAAGCAATACGTTCCCCGCGGCCGCCCTGTTAACAAGTGGCTGGGAAACCCACTCCTTCGAATGGGAGTTTTTACAAAGTGTCGTTACTTTAAGCGCACTTCCCTTTTTTAATAGCTCCTTTTCAAGAACCTCGCCACCGCATTCAACACAGCGGCCAAATAACTTAAGCAGTTCTTCCTCAAATACTATGTACTTGGGAGACGAACACATTTTCTCATAAATGGTATCGTGACTGTTACTAACGGGCGGATCAGTCTCCAAATCGCTTTGGGTGGTGTCCTGGTCCACTTCTTCAAAGCTGATGTTAAACGAACTGTCTTCCCCAGCCTCTTCATCACAGCTGACTTGAATGGAACTGTTGTTGATATTGTCATCATCAAAGCTGACTTGAAGGGAATTGTCGTTCACATCGTCATCTATTGTTACGTCAGTATCTTCTTCCAGGTTAATCGAGAGTTCCAGAAGCCGAGGTGGTTGGCTAGATGAAGCTTTGATCGGGGTCGAAGTAAATGGCTGCGTGCAAAGGGACCCAGGCTTAGAGAATAAAGGCAGCGGATTCCATGGTGGAACACAACTATAGTTGTGATCTTGAAGAAGCAGCGCGTCTCCTGTTTCACTAGCAAGCCATTGTGTTCCACACGTCGTAAACTTTTTTTTCAGGTTCGCGGTGTTCTGCGCTTGCAGATGTAGCGTCGGTCCGGATAAACTGAGATTCTGTGCAGCTTTGGGAAGAAAGTTGATTCGCCGAAGGTTCTATTTCAAGCTGTGGAGAAGAGGGCGAAGCAGCACAGGAGGTAGATGGTGTATCGCTAGTGTTTTCCTTTACAACTGAACACGAAGACTTTTCTTGCTCTAAAGATAGCAAATTGGTGTTTTCAAGAAGGGTGTTCAAGACCTACGATGAAATGCAGAATGTACGGTGTTGATTACATTTACAGGCTGGTATCACAAAACAGTTGTTATTGCATCATTAATATTTCACACCCCACCTCCTGTCGGCTCTGGCGATTCGCCCTACCAACGCTTGTTTGTCGGATTTTCTTTGGTGGAGGTGCATAGGGAAAAACAGATGGAACTGCATCATCTTTTAAGTGTCTCTTTTTCCTGCTACCGTCAGATCCAAGGAGCTCGGACTGTATTTTTACAAGAAAGGAAAACAAACAAACATTAAACACACTAATGGTTTTCCTCATTGTCTTCTTATTTACACAGAGTGACTAGAAGACCTTTTTCACCGTGATTCTGGTATAAACAAATATTCACGTGCCTTATAAGATAATTATAAACACTGCTTTGGAAAAATGCTTGGGAAAAATTCTTGGGAGAAAACGGCTAAGCGCCTCATGGTCGCGATTGAATTTACTACACGTGGTCAATCACCAATGCGAGCTTCAATTTGTTTTGCTGCTATTACAGTGGTTCTTTTAAATAAAATTAAAGAACAAAATACAATTCGAGTATGGGAAAGGTAAACATAGCTTTCAGTTTGAAGCAAAGGTCAAATATTCATACCTGAATATTCCGCTTGAAGTCGTCCTTGATAAAGTGATCTGAGCAGACGTAGCAGTTCTCGGGTTTCGGCAGAGCGTCCTCGCGTTTTATTTTTGCCAGCCAAATTTCCTTTAAATTTTCATTTACAGGTAGCTTGTGGAAGCTTACTCCTTTCCCTTTTGTATTTTTGTAAGTATTATGGCAGTTAACTACAAGACAGTTGACCATAGTTAAACCCTCATTAGAAATACTCGTCAGAAAGGTCAATCAAGTCAACCAGGTCAAAGCGATGAACAACAAGGTTTGACTATTGCTACGTCATAGCTGACGTCATGTCCAAGATGGCGTTTTTCTAGTCGCGAAAGTGGTAGATAAGAGCAACTTCAAAGCGCTGTTGTCGTAATTGCAAAGCAAACTGGACAAAACGGCAACTATTTTCGAATTCCTGTGGAAAAGTTCTATCAATAGAAGTAAAATTTTTCTAGACCGTACTTCCCCTTTAAGAACTCCAACAAAAGCTGTTCACCGCAGAGTTTTGAATAAGAAATTTGCATAAGGGCATTTACACTAATGAAAATACAAGATACAGCTAGAATAGATTGTTTCTGTTATCTTCCTGTTTGTGTTTAGTCCAAATTTTTCTTGAGAATGAACAATTGAGAGTCACATTGTGACTACCATTGACACCTTGAGAATGGTTGCTTTTGTCAGGCCTCACATTATGAAGAGCCAACTTTGCAGAGAGATACTTAACACTACAAGTACAATGATAAATAAGTAAATTACTCACTTTTTTGTTCATTACAAACAACTTTATCGACAATGACCACAGCAATTCGGAGCCCTAGCAACACACCAATCGTTTGGGTTTCCAGAAAGGTGAATGATTTCCTCAAGGATACAGTCCACAGCGATCGCGTACGTAAGAGCCGTCGTTGCAGCGATCAACTGGTCAGCGGTGAGATTCATCGGCATTTGGTAAACAAACATGGCGGATCGGCAGTTGTGGTTGCAACGGCCGCTTGCTTCACAAAAAATGCGAAGTGTGTCCAGAGCATCCTTTACTTTGTAGCGGAGGACTTTGTTACGGATTTTTTTATTAACTTTGCAAGAAAGAGTGATGCTTGGACAGAATGGGCGCGAAGCGAACAAGAAGAATAACCATCTGGCAAACCTTGCCCCTGAAGAATTTCACACGTGTTTATTTTCGACCCATGCCAGATTGTGATATTTCTCGCCGACTTTGAAGTGACCACAGCTTTTCAATACGATCAAAGCAAAAGTCCCACCAGATTTGAATTTGGAAGCGTCTGTTCGCGGTGTGACATTCATATCTCCACGTGTTTTACCGTGATCGTCCTTGGCGTCCGTTTTAACTTTCAGTTTCGTCCTGTTCAGCTGAGTTCTGTTTAGTTTTGATTTCCGAAAATGCCAAAGCACAGGTACGTTGTTGTTGACTGGGGATCGTGGGGAGTGGAGGCGCAGAGTTCCTCGAAGATCATCGTTCGTGATCCCTTCAATGTGAGAGAAGGAGATGAATGTTCACTGCAAGGAACAGATCCAGCGACAAAGAGACCCATGTTGTTTCAGGGACATGTTCTTGCAGTATTTGGTGAGTTTATACACCCAGTATTTTTCTCAATTACATTGATTTTCGTTTTGAAGTGCTACAAATGCTTGATAAACCCGTTTTCTTTCGAATTCCTTGGTTTGATCTTCGAATTGCGGTGATTTCGCCAACGAGTGATTTCGCCAACGTCACGTTCGCCAACGTCCTTGTTTGCTTCGCCAACGCGATGAATCGCTTGGCCAACGTCCTACTGGTCACTTCGCCAACGCCAAATGTCTAGTAATAACTTAGTAATAGCTTAGTAAAAAGGGTGCTTACTGATACTTCGGATGTAATGCTGATACTTGGGTCAGAACAATTTTAAGTTAATGCTAGTTTCGCTTGGCTGACTTCCAAACAATTTGCATATTTTTGACAGATCCAGAAAAAGCCGGCGTGTGAGCACTAACATCGCGGTAATTTAAAACTGTTGAATAACAAACTCCGATGGCTTCCAAATGTGTTCCAAAAATGTATAACTCAAAATTTTACTTGAAAAATGCGTTACGATGTGAATTAACGAGTTAACATTTTTCAGAAACAATCAGAGTTTGTTTTCCAGCCTTCAAAACGAGTCAGAAATAAAATATAACATGTATAATATCAACAACATTTTAATAACAATACGTACTTTTATAAATATTTACAAGTGCAAAATATTTTAGTGGAAAACCTATTTACAAAATGCACGGATTTTAAGTAAGTTCATTTTAAGTAAGTTCACTGTCAGATGATATAAGAAACTAAATAACATTGGTCACGGTTCAGTTTTGGTCAGCGTAATGAGTTTTTTTTTACTTTTAGATGTCTTCTGTTAGGTGTAAGATAAGCAACAACAGTTGTATAAAAGAGAAATTAGATCCTCCATCAACTTATAATCCTGGCCCAGGTCTCTACTTTTTAGAGTATCAGAGTATATATAAGTAAATATAACTTACCAGTGTTACACATTCGATGGTTCCAGCGAAAACATCCATCGCACTGAACCGCTTGCTGCCGAGGCCATACCAGTTCGTGACAAACAATACAGTTTAAAATCTGCGCAGTAGCCATCCTGATATTAATAGTATTCCGAGATAAAGGTTTCCGAGATAATTCGTTATGAGTAGTAGAGTGTGTCGTAATCGTATGATTGAAATGAACATTCTTCGCATGCCAGTGTGTTTTATACACTTCGAAGGATCGAAATATCATACCAGTTAGTTTCAAGCAATTGGATTGGTTTATTTAGAACAATAGGGTAAAATTAACAAGTTTTAACACAATGAGTTTACACGTCTATTCATATGGTAATATACAAGCGTGTGTTTCTTGTAATACTTATATACTCTTGATCGAAGTTATAATATGCACTGGAGTTATAGAATTAGTAGTAGTAGTAGTCTACAATGTATTTATATAAATCTCTGTTCTAGAAGTCTCAAAGGTAATTATATAAATCTCTGTTATCGACAAATAAACCTTATAGAAGAACTTAAGGAAAAGGTTGCACACACGCGACTTTATTGCTCTAAGTTAAATTCAGCAACGTACAGCGCCAGTGACGTGTGGCGTGCCGTGCATTTATGTGGGCCCACTGTGTTTTAAGTTGCGCGTACAAGAGAAGGAAACTAAGTCCGAACAAAATAACGGAAGGAAACTAAGTTCGAACGGGGAAATCAAGTCAGCTCAGTCAAGTAAATAACACACAGAAGCAAGAAGAAGTAATGGTAAATTTTTATTTAGAGTAAACTAATACATTGGCAAAGTGACCAGTAGGACGTTGGCCAAGCGACTCATCGCGTTGGCCAAGTGACCAAAGACATTGGCGAACGTGACGTTGGCGAAATCACTCGTTGGCGAAATCACCAGATACCTGATCTTCACATCACTGCTCATTAAAACATAAATCTCAAGAATTTTGACTTCAAACAGGTTTTCAATTTTGATGGTTCTTTTCATTCTTAGCTTTATGTCTATGCTCTCTTGTTAATATCTTTTTCATGTCAAAACTATAGTCAGGAGACATTGGTCAAGTTAATAGAGGATGCTACCGATGCAAAGTCAGCTGTGGAGGCACTAGCAAGGCAGCTGTTCTCAAGTGAGGAACTGCAGAATTCATCAGTCGCTGGCTTTCAGTGCAATAAAGATTATGAAGCAAGACCAGGCCTGAGTCCATCAAGGTGGAGCATTTTAGAAAGTGAATTAATTTTTAAAGGTGTATTTCTTTAATTATTTATATACACCTATATGTGCTCACTGTTTTTGGTTTTGTGTCACAGGTCTTGGCTGCATTTCCTTGACTTTTGTTTAAAAAATATATGCATTAGACATTGATGGAAGCTGAAAGAAAAGTTCTGATCATTATGGTCACATGTCAAAATACTGCACATACATACTGTCATACTACATGCTGTCAAATGGTCAACATTTCCAACTACATTTGCACTTCAAATAACATAGGCAAACCAGCTTACATGTATGTGTTTACAGCCTTTTTGTCACTCAATTAAAATTACCTGAAGATTCATTTGGGAGGGTGCAGTTCATAGATTGTGCCATTTGGCGCGTGGAATGGAGTGCTAGGGAGTATCTACAAACAGAACAATTTAAAACTAATGAGTTATGTGACGCAGTCTCCGCAGTTAACTCCGATTTAAGAGAAATTTGTTGGTGGTGCTGTCACAATTCACTGCTTATGAATCCAGATAAAACCAAACTTCTTGTGGTAGGTGTGCTGTAATTGCTACAACGATTACTTGAATTTACAAAAGCACTTTGTGGTAAACCAATATTACCAACACCTGTAGCAAAGGATCTTGGAGTGTTTCTAGATCAGTACCTCTCCTATAATGAACACATATGTACAACGGTTGCTAGTTGTATGAACAAGCTGATCCAGATCGATAGAATTAAGCATTTATTTGATAAGGAAACGCTTTCGTTGATTATTAATAGTTTTGTTTTCAGCAGGCTTTTTTATTGCTCCTCAGTTTGGAGCAACACTTCGGCGATAAACATCCATAAGCTCCAGCTTGTTCAAAATTTTGTAGCCAGGATTATCTTAGGGCTATATCTCTGCAGGTCTGAGATCACTTCGATGGCTAAATGTCAAACAACGACTTATGGTCAATGATGCAGTTATGATGCATAAATGTCTTCAAGGACTGTCAACTAGCTACTTCTCGGACAAATTTTCAACTCGAGCTACTGTTCACAACAGGCAGACAAGATATAGAAAAAGCCTCAATATTCCACATTGTAGAATCACTGCTGGTCAACGCGCCTTTTGTTATCGTGGCGTGAAAATATGGAATAGCTTAAGCAAAGACCTAAAGGAAATAACAAATACTAAAGCTTTTAAGAGACGTTTAATCAAAGACCTGACTTGTAACATGAACTAGGTTAGATGATAATCATTGTATATAGTTATCATTTAGTTATCCTAGTAGATAGTTTTTACATAGTATTTTTATCAATTAGTGATGTGATTAATTATTCATTTAGTTATCCTTGTAGATAGTTTTGCATAGTTTTTATCAATTAGGGATGTAATTAATTCATTCATTTATCTATTTAATTTTCTTTTTAATATTGATGCTAAAAAGCCCTTTTTAGGGACGCTCAATAAAGTGTATGTATGTATGTAACAATTAAATTACAGCAAAAGTACTTTTGACACATTTAAACAGCCACCATCTGTGTTCTGTGTGCTTAATACATCTACTCTTTAAAGAAGGACACTTCCACCCCGCGTGTATATCCAATAGGTCACCTGGAATACGTCCGTAAGCGGGGTTGGAGGCGGCACCAGACTTGATACCATGCATACCGAACGTGGAAACATTGTCCACGAAAGGGTCTATGTGCTTTGTAAAATTATCTCTTAGCGTAGTTACGGAAACTTATTTGCTAAAGTGGAAATATTCGCGAGACTTAGCCTCAACCATACGACAAACAAGGGTAATGATATCGTTTATTTTAGAAGTTTTCAAAGTTTTGCCCGAATAACGTACGCCAGTCACGGTAACGACTTCCTTCCGTTAAACTTCGATCACAGACAAACGAATTAATACAGACAGGTCGGTATCAAAGAAACGAAGAACAATGTCAACAAGTGCATAAAACACAAAAGATGACAGCAATCCCATAGTTTCATAACAAGGGAGATAAAGAAGACTTAATTGAACACAATTCTGCTTGTAGCCGACGACAGAAGCGAAGCAACATTTCGACGACAACTACGAGTTTCGCAAATGAAGACACTATAAAGCGAGGATATATTTTGCGCACAAAATCGTTTTATTTAACGTAGTAAGGAAAAAGGTGAGCTCAATTTAAAAAAGGATAAAGGAAAACCGCTTGAAAACGAACTCTAACAAAAACTAATAGCCAAGTGGGAAAAACGTGTAGCGTTCTAACGAAGCGTGAACAACGTAAGCCACGTGTTACAAGGTTGCGAAAACGAGCGATAAGGAAAATTGTGTAAAAACTAGGCGAAACTACCAAAATACTAGATATTTAGACAAGCACAAAGAAAAGGAACAAAGGCACTTGCATAACAGTCCCGCTTGTAAGAGTTTAACCAAAACGAACTTCAAGATAAGGTGGGCAAAAAGGTGCTCTTCCGGTAAACACGTCTTATCATTAGCCCAAAGCAAAACAACCAACTAAAATGCAGTTCCGGGTAGAACTTAAAAGATAACGTCCCTAACGGACAAACAGTAACATCATTGTTGCGGTTTAACACGAATCAAAGTTAAAGCGAATCAATGTCCGATGGCAAAGGCGTGGCAGCCGTTACACTGCAGTTGAAGCAAATACTTCTTTCGAAGTTTATTTTCATCTTCACCAGGTAAAAATCAGCCTCTCGTTCCAAAGATGGAATGTCACCATGTAACCATCATCACACGGGGAATCGTACGATAATATTCCATCTTCCTATTCGTCTTGTTTTCTGCTGTTTCCTTGCTGCTCCTCGAAGTCAGAGCGTTCGAGGCTGACCGGTTCGCCTGGCTAAATTTCTCTCTGATAGAGAAACAAGATAGAGGAACAAAGGGGGAGTTACAGCTATTGCCACCGTTTTTTCCCGTCTCAAGTAAAGGATACCAAGAATTGGATTTGTAAAATAGTACACCGCCCAACGGGTTGTCCCCTTTAAGCCATCTTTTGCTACATTTGCAAAGTTTCCTGGGTAATCTAACACCGTGGGGGTTTTCGAGGCCGTTAAGCATTTCAACTGACGCAGCAGTCTTAGATGCCTTGTTACCCTTTGGACCATTGAGGATTTTTGGTTAATTGGCAACTTCGCTTCTGATATAATTTTCATTGCCACACAATGACTCAAAGAGTGTCGCTGAACAGCCCGACCGCCTCCTGAATGCTAAAGAACCTGTTCGCCTGGTGCTTTTCGTGGGTTGAGAAGATCAATTTCTTCATAAATTCTCGTCGACGGACATCCCGGTTCTCGGTTCGTTTAAGTGATTATTTCCCGAATCCCGCTCCTCAAAAACGCCGATTCCCGAGTCCCGTTCATGATAGCAATCCCGCATCTCGCTCCCCTCTTATTTTAAATTCCCGGATCCAGGCCTTTAAATAAGCCCAATCCCGGACCCTCAAGCATCAGCAATTGCTTGGACTCTGTCTGCGAACAAAGGCTCTTTTGGCTGCACTGGACGAGCCAGCTTCCTTTTCGCTGCTTCGACAGATGATTTCACGAGTGGACGACCAGTGGGGCAAGATTCCATCCCGGCCATAGTATGACCCTCCATAGAGCGTAAGTTCAATGGGTGATACACCCATAAATTTTTCCACACAAATGTTCGTAAGTTCATTGATAAACAAGGCGATATACAAAGGCTTGGCCAGATTTACAGGTTTACCATTCTTCGAAGAAGCCCACTTCCGCCATTTTAACCAGCCTGACTTATACATAGACACAGTGGAGGGAGCCTTCGATCCTAGCTGCAAACGTAGAAGGCCTGGAACCAAACGACGTAATGATTGGTCCCGGAAAGAAGAACGTCTGAAACAAAAACAAGGAGTCATCTCAAAACCATTTAATTTGAATAGGTGTTTGATAATAAAACCGAAAAGGGAAAAAATCCCCCCAAAACGCTCAAACAACTTGATCTTCGGTCAAATCAGCCCAAAATTACGGGCCAAACAGGCCAAATCGGGCCAAAATCACGGGAAAAATCAGGCCATAATCACGAGCCAAATCTAGCCAGAAATACGACGAAATCAGGCCAAAACACAGGCCAAATCAGGCCAAAAGCATGGACGAACTCCGGCCAAAAACACGGGCCAAAGAGGCCCAAACACATGTGTCAAAAAACGCAAAAAATAAATTATGGATATAGAAAAGAAACTCGCTGAAAATCTTAGCGTAAAGCTATAACATTCTGAATTTTGGGCAGCCGCGAAAGACTGACGCATGTGATTATAAATTTGCTTCTGTCCTGGCCCTTCTAGCAAAAAGTTGCTCATCGCCTGAGGGGAAAAACTTCTACCACGAAAGGCTTACACTGACATCCCTGGCGTAAAAAAGGCCAAAAATACGACGAGGGCCATTCTGCAATGATCAGGGTTGTGCGACTAACATATGATGTCAGATGACGGACGGAATCCACCACGAGGCTGACTGGAGGACAAATCCAATATAATTGTTCTCACCACTCCAGTCTTGCACCAAGGCTTCCACCCCACTGGAACCAGGAGAAGCGAACTTCGAGTTAAATCTTGGGAGCTAAGCATTGTCCTAGGTTGCAAAACGGTCGATTGCGACCGATTCACTAGCCGGAAAACAGATGGATTCATCTTTATCGCAAAACCTACTGAGCTGATCAGCTTTCTCATTCAGCGATCTGGGAATCCACTGCGACTCGAGGGATATATCCCGTGCAGAACAAAACTGAAATAAAGATAATGTAACCAACTAGAGGCGAGCTTTAGAACTACCTATGGACACTATTCTGGAAGCTCTCTGATTATCAGTGAAAACTTTTACCCTCTGGTGCGTAAGCTGGCCAGCGAAGGACAATAACACATATCAGATAGCTTTCAGCTCATGGAAAGTAGAACTTTGACCGAGGTCATCAAACGTGAACATACCGGTGGCCGCTAAACCGTCTAACGATGCTGAAAACCCGCCAAAGGCGACATCGCTTGCATCAGAGAATATGACGGTAGACGTGTCAGGCGGAGGTCGAAGAGAGTAACCATTAAATGAACCGATGTTCGACTATCAGAATTTCAACTCTTCCAAAAGTGCCGCAGGGAAACAAAAAGATTTGATCCCATCCTAATCGAGACTCGATCGCGAGGTACATTTTTCTGGTAAAAGACGCGAAATAGGACCCACTGCTAAGGAAAGCGAAATTATGGAGCCCGCTATTCTAGCAAATTCGCGATACGAAGACGATTCTTCCGTGATTGCGGTGCTCAGAAGATTTTTAAGCTTGAGCACCTTCTTCTCTGGAATTTGAAAAGTCATAATATTGGTATTGATTACAAAACCCAGCCATTCGCTTATCTGCATAGGTTGCAAATGGGACTTTTCTTCGTTAACCAAAGGACCTGCGAATTAAGTAAGTAGGTACGTAATTTTATTTCAACTGGGGTTAATGAGGCTGGTTAGGCCCCTGGCAGTACGTGCTAATATGCCCAGAAAAGTGAAAGAAACTAACGAATAATTGAAAAATGACTTATGACAAACTTTTTAACTACTTTAAGTGAATAAACAATCGTAAGGAAGATGTTTTTCGTCTTGTCACGAGCGTGGGAGAAAGAAAAATTCTGATTCCCCAGGAGGAATTGAACCTCAGACCTTCGGGTTCCGCGCTTCGATGCTCTACCACTGAGCCACTGAGACTCTACGGTGAGCGAGGTCTATTATGAAGGTCTGAGGTTCAGACCTCAGATTCCGCGTCAGAGCGTGGAATCCGAAGGTCTGGGGTTCGATTCCTCATGGGGACTCATTTTGTTTCAACTCGGGTTAATGAGGCTGATTACGCCCCTGGCAGTACGTGCTAATATGCCGAGAACAGTAAAATAAACTAACGAAAAATTGAAAAATGACTAATGTCTAACTTCCTAACTACTTTAAGTAAGTAAACAATCTTAACTCTTAAGAATTATAACAGTGAAAAGATCTTAATAGACTGTACATTGCAAATGTATTTCTCTTACAGCATTCCTAAATTCCTTAAGAATTGTCGTTCAGCGTAGTTCATCTGGTAAGGAATTCCACACTTTGGCACCAATAAAAGGTGTAGATTTTAAGCCAAAGGTTGTAGTATTCTTACGTGGGACGACGAGCTTGTTGGTGCCTCTTAAGTTTTTCATATTATTTCCTACGCCAAACAAGTCGCTTATATTCCGGTAACATGCCGTTTACAGCTTTAAAAATCAATATAGCAATGTCCTGTAGTCGACGATTAGACAAAGTTAAACCGCACTCATCATTGCCATAAAGGGGCACCCGTTTGTTGTAGACACACCTTAACGCTCTCGCATTAAGCCTTTCCAGCTTCTGATTATATGACTCATTACAGTTGAGCCAAATAGCAGAACAGTAATTGAAGCAAGACGTTACGAACGAGTTGCAGAGGCACATTTTCAAGGAAATTGATACCATGTTCTTAAGTCTGGTCAAAGCATTCAACTACTTTCCAACTTTCTAGTTAGTAATCTTGGCAATGTGTTTGCTAAAATTTAGCGAGTTAACGATAGTTATACCTAAAAGATCTAAATGGTCTACGATTGGAACCTGCTCATCATTAATACTAAAGGAAAGATCACTAGGATAGCTTTTTGGAAGAATAATACACTTGCATTTCTCGGGATTGAGCACTAGCTTGTTATCATCAAACCGACGACTTGCGACAGCGAGATCGCCATCGATTACGGACTTTACCACCTCAGGATCGCGATCATTAAAAAAATTTGGTTATCATCAGCAAAGTTGGACAAATTAGCACGATTAATATAAGAGAACAGATCGTTAAGAAAAATATTAAAAAGGAGGGGCCCTAAAACCGATCCCTGGGGTACACCCTTAGAGAAAACAACAACATCTGAAGTAACATCTTCTATCCTCACGCGCTGGGACCTGTCTCTAAGGTAACTGTGTACGAGGACCAGGCTAGGTGGAGAAACACCATAGGCAGCCAGCTTGGCAAGGAGGAGGTCGTGCGAGATCATATCAAAAGCTTTACTCCGATCAATAAAACTGCGCCAACAAAACATTTATTGTCTCAAGCATTCTTCCAGTTCTCACTCAAACGTAGAGGTACCGCCTCACAGCTGTAACCCCATCTATTCGCAAACAGGAACGGTGACAACATCGATCTAATATAATCAGAGAGTTGGCGTTTATGACACTTCTCAAAAACTTTATCCAGAGGGACTAGAATCGACACTGGCCGATAGTTAGATTTATTATGAGGATTGTCCTTTTTGAGGATAGGGCAGATTTCGGCAAGCTTCCAAGCAGCCGGCACAGAGTCTGAGATCAATGATCTTGTTGATAAGAACAGATAGCGGACAGGCAAGAGCATCAGCACCATCCCGCAATGTTCTTGGCGATATCTTATCATAACCAGTTGCCTTTTTTGGATCAAGCGACTTAAGTATATTTTCGACTTCAGGTGCATGGACTTACAGAGCGGAACTGAAAAGCCTCAAACGCAGAGCAGTGTGTCTGTATAGCCGTGATACTTGGATGAGAGGTAAAACGGGAGTTATCATTGTAATGCCCATCACTATCGTTATCCTTCAAAAAGGATGAAAGGTGTGCATTAAAAATTTGTGCTACTTCCAGTTTATTGACAACAAGACTATCACCCTTCTTAAGATGAATGGAATCCCGGCTGATGTTTTTCTTTGAGTGCATGAAAGGCTTGACCGTTTGCCAAAATTTCTTGGGGTTGTCTTCAGCGTTTGAGGCGGTGATACGAAAATAGTTGGATACAGCCTTACGTCTCAATGAAGATGTGAGGTTTCGCTGGGTCTCGTATCTGTCCCAATCTAGCCGGCGCTTAGACTCGTTGCAAAGGCGCTTTAATTTGTTGCGTTTCCTAAGCGTCTCAAGTAACTCAGGTGTCATAAATGACACGTGCTCACGATTAGCTGTTTTACGTTTAATTAGTGCGTGGTTGTCAAGAACGCTAGATAACAAGTAACTCCAAGCCCAGTAGATGTCGTCAATGTCCTCAAATATATATGCGACGTCAAATGGAGTCGAATGCAAGTCATCAGAAAATCGCTCGAGATCGTAATTCTTAATGGTGCGTCTTTCGACGGTTATAGGGAAAGTCCTAGGACAGTGTGACCTGCTGACAGCATAGTCCAGGTAATGGTCAATTAAGTTCAAATCGAAAGGGCCAGACGTTAAAATGGACCGAGGTCTATTTGTCAGGATCACATCGATACGAGTATTAGATGATGCAGTCACTCTATGAGACTCCCTGACCAAGTTGGTCAAGTTGTATTCATTCACAGATGTTAGTTACATTTGGTGGCTTATACGTGCACAGAAACAGTGTCCCTTTTGATGACCTCCTAGGCTGTACCAGCAGAGCAATAGAGTAGATAGATAGATGAGCAATAGATTAGACAAGAATAGATTTGATAGGAATCTAGTTTTTCTGTTGAATAATTGCGGCTGCTACAGCAGAATGCATATCTGCTTGACTTCCAAAACCGTCTTCAAGATACACTAAACTAGTATGCCCCACGTAACATCAGTGCTTCAATAATAGGCGCAACAATTTGGTTAAACTATAACAAGATCTACTAAGACCGAAAGGCAAAACTGTAAAGGTGAAATATTTAAGCACGCCATCGATTGACCACGGAAAGCCGAGAAACGCTTGATGCTCTGAACAGATATCCATGTGGTGATACCCCGATTTAAGGCCCCATGCAAAAAACCAGTGGCCCTCCTCTAGGACTTGAGACAAAGAGGGAAGATCTTTATACTTGAACCTACATTTGACCAGATAATTGTTAAATCAATTACTAAGCGCAGCTTTTTTACCCTCTGCTATTGTTAATGGGTTAACACAGAATATAGGAACGCTGTGTTCAACGATGCAGCCATGAGCTACGGCTGATTTGTAATTGGGCAACAAACACGGGGGGGATACTCCGCAAAAAGAAGTTTGAACCCACGCCGAATAACATCTAAAACAAACTCTGGAGCAGTTAAAGTGGTTTCCAAAAACCCATGGCAGAATTGAAACGGCCTTTCACACTTCAGCTGTTGTTCCGAATATTGAACTCGTAAAAATTTCTAAGAAAAAAAAAACAAGGAAAGTCATAACCAACCTGCAAATGATGATCATCATCCGACACTGACCAAAAGCCAGTCATTCGCGATGAGAAGTGCTTCTCGCTGAATCGGCGGACTTTGAGCTTGAGCAGAAGGCGCTTAAATGACCAAACTCTCCACACTATAAAACAAACGAATTAAAATTAACAGCTTATGCGGATGCGTTCACAGACCCGCGGGAAAAACACTCAATTACTCAACAATTTTATAGCGCTATTCAAATAACTTAACACTTAAGAGACACGCTGAAACACTCACTAAGGAACATAAAATTCCATCCAGAACTTACAGAAACAAATTTCTGCTCAACTTCGTAACGCAGATATTTTGATAGTCCAACATACACTTCGCTGGAATAGGGGTCTAGCTTGGAGGTCTGCTAGGGGGGGAGGAGAGGGTCCCCTATTTAGCGTGTGGTTTTTGGATATTTCAATGAAATTTCGGATCAATATCAGTATCTGAGCAACTGCCCACCTACCCCTCCCCTAACCCAACATTAAGCCTAACTTGTTATCAATTGACTGTTGTTGAGTAAGGGGAGGGGTAGGTGGGTAGTTGCCCAGATACTGATATTGATCCAAAATTTCTTTTCTTACCAGATTCCATATTTTGATTTGACTTACATAAATTTATCTCATGAACAAGAGGTACAAGGGTGACCAATATAAAGTAGCAATACACCAACAGTTTTTAAGATTAAGTGTTTCCTGACATGAAACCATAACTATTAACTCTTCACTCCCAAGATCTCATTAGCAATTCTCCTTACTGTCTGCCATACAATTATTGTAATATGATTTTGGAGAATTTGGTATTGGATCAAGTAATGATCCTCCAGTTGATACTATTCTTTATTCCCATCACTCTTCTGCTTGATATTGTATTGATATTGTAAGGAGAAATTCTGTCTTGGTCACTCATGAGAGTTATAGGGTTAAAGGGATTTAAATACCCATGGCTCTTTTACACCCTTAGCATCTCCATAAAAAGTGAAAAGTTTATCTAAAGTGTTATTCATTATAGCTTGAATGAAACTAACTCTCATTTATGCGTACCATGGAAGGGATTGGAAGTTAAAGTTACCTCTTGAACACTGGAATGTTCCCTGTAAACAAGAGAAAAATGCCTTATTAGGATGAAGGGCTTGAAATCCATTGAAAGCGTTGTTTTTTGTTTACACCAGCTTATCACTGCTTTTACCACAATGAGTATATTTGTTTGGATGTTTCCACAAAACTGTAGCTTCCTCTAATATTTTTTACTTCAATATGAAGGGGTTGCATGGCCTGTCACATTAGGAGTTGGTGTTGGCCTTGGAGCTGGATATTCAAACTGTAAACACCAGTTGTACTGGCAGAGTCCTCCTGGATTCCCATTTGGCCTTTTTGGGGCAGGCCTGGTGAAGGTGGTGAAAGACGACCCCCTCTCAAGGTAGGGTAAGGTACATGGAGAAATGTCACAGATAAGGGCCCACTCGTTCAAAGGGTGAATAACGCTATCGAATGGATTTTGATGTTATTCGCCAGCCGGGAGGTCTGTATTAGGAAAAGCTGTGCCCGAGGTCTTGAGTACCGCCAGAGGCTAAAGGCTGAGGGCAGTACTCAAGACAGTTTTTTTTTGGACAGTTTTTCCTAATACGGACCGACCTAGGCTGGTGAATAACATTTTAAATTTTTTTCCTTAAACTTAACAAAATTCTTTCCTAAAGAACCCGAATGAATTAGGGCTGTGATTACAGCAAGATCTACCATAAACTGAATAATTTTTAGCAAGTAAATGGTAGTTAAAATAGAGGTGATGCAATAAAAAAAAAGAGGCTTCATCGACACATTTTCATTTGTGCACTGATAAAGGTGATTTAAAAGGCTTTCAACAACTTCGAAACGTTATTTTTACAAGTATTTGTCACACTGTGACACCTGCCAATTAGAGAGCGCGTAAGAAAGAAAAACGCAGGTACACTTTTGAAAAAACAAAGGAACTAGTTTAGTAACGGTAATTGAGTCTTAACAACTGAGTTGAAAACGTAAATTAGCCACCGTAAAGGGTAAAAAAGCTGACCTTTCGAGCGTCAGCTCTTCGTCAGAGCGATTGACGAAGGGCTAACGCTCGAAACGTCAGCTTTTTTACCCTTTACGGTGGCTAATTTACGTTTTCAACTCAGTTGTTAACACTAAATTACCTGCTATACTCTCCCACCGACGCAGCACCACAGTTTCTTCAGAAACTTACCCCTTTATTATAGTTTGGCAACGACTGTTGCGACATTGTTTTCTTTAAAAGCAGACGGAAAGTATTATTCACTCTCAACGACGATTAAATAATGTACGAAGTGTAACCTCGAAAGGTTACCTAAGTGGAAATTTGATCGGAGATAACAAACTTGCTATAAATTTTCATGACTTTTTGCTCTCGATAATGGAAGCAGAGGACGATTATGTTGAAGTGCCCATTCTCCTACAAAAAATGGCAAATTCTGCATCCTCGACTCAATGTATATAATTGATAGTTCTGTTAGTAGTAAATTTGATTGTAATATCATTCTGTAAGACTATATATTTTGTAACTTTAGCTTGTTTTTTTTTTTTTGTTTTTTTGTTTTTTTTGTTTTGTTTTGTTTTGTTTTTTTCAGTAGTTCTTATTTATCCAGATAGTTTATTTAGTTACTTTACAATTATTATATTATCTGTTATGACTGCTGTAACCTTTCCTCTCCGCCCGCCTCGTCTAGCTTTTGCTATTTGCGGGTGGAGATGGCAAAATGATTTACATGAAATAAAGTATAAAGTTAGTTAAGTTATAATAATCATTAACTAACGAAAGACTTAAAATGAACCAGAACAAAACTATAATAAAGTGTATATTAACTAAGCGTTTCGAAACTGACATTTCAGCCCCTTTAAAGGCGGATATAACTGATTGCCTTTAACTAAAAACATAAAACAGGGTTGAAACGCTTCGGAATAAAAACTAAATGTCAATAAAATGAAAGTTCTCTTAAGATGCTGTTCACAAGATCACTGCTCAGGCAGCTTCCAACAACAAAATTTTGTCGATGGGATGCACAAGAACCGAGGACTTGGTTTTTAGCTTGACACTCCTCACCAGGCCATCACTCTGATTTGGAAAAGCTTCCAAGATACGCCCAAGCGGCTAGGAACTTGTCGGTGTTTTTTCATCCAACAAGAGCACGACGTCGCCAACTGCAAAATTGCGGGTAGTATGATTCCATTTCTGCCTTTGCTGGAGCGAGGGGAAGTATTATTGAATCCACCGTCGCCAGAACACGTCTGTCAGGTATTGCACGTGTCTCCATCTTTGTCGGGAATAGCGTTCCTCTTCAGCGAAGACACCAGGGGAGAGGGTAGGTCCTGAACGCAGGAGTAGGAGGTGGTTTGGGGTCAAAGCTTCTGGATCTCTGGGGTTGTCTGATACTTAAGTCGAGGGACGCCCGTTTATAATCACGGTCGTGAACCAATCGTAGATAGGCGACAGCACCGTAAGCCAGTTGTGATGCGTCAGAGAAGAAGTGTAGCTGGCAAGAAGTCACTTCACCAAAGTCGCGAGGTTTGAAGCATCGTTCTATATGAAAGTGCTCCAGTTTTGGTAGCTCGCATAACCATGTTTGCGAATGTCTCAAATCTTCGTCCGGTATACGGTCATTCCAATCGAGCTTCTTTTTGTAGAGATCTTGAAGGACCACCTTAGCCGTGAGGATGAAAGGAGCAACGAGTCCAAGCTGGTCGTAGACTGAGCTGATAACGGACAACAGTCCTCTCCTAGTAGATGGCCTATGTTTAATGTTGATGTTGAAGCTGAAAGTATCCGAACTCACTTGCCATCGTACTCCAAGAGCTCTTTCAATGATGGGATGGTCGAAATCTAGGTTCTTCACTGCTGTTGCTCTTTCAGCCCCTAGAATTGACTCAACCACTTTATGAGAGCGAGACAGCCATTTCGTGAGACGGAAGCCACCTTTCGACAGAAGCTCCCTAAGTTCCCTCGCAAAACAGATAGCGCTTTCATCCGTTGCCACAGATTTCAGACAGTCCTCTACGTAGAAATTACACTTTACTGTTCGTATGGTCTCAGGACGAAAGCTCGATGGATTATCTTCTACCGCTTTCTTGAATGCAAAATTGGCACAGCTAGGAGATGAGACTCCGCCGAATAGATACACTATCATCATCATCAGTTCTTCTGCTTGAGCTCCTAGCTCTCCATTTGGCCACCAAAGGAATCGTAAGGCCTTACGGTCTTCAGGAACCACACTGACTTGACGGAACATGGCCTCGACATCTGCCACGAGACCTACAGCCTCCTGTCGGAAACGAGTCAGCACTCCAACCAGGGAGTTCGTGAGGTCCGGCCCCTGTAAGAACTTGTCATTCAAAGAACTTCCACGATGTTATATGGAACAGTCGAAAACGATGCGAATCTCTCCTGGCTTGGCTGGGTGGAAAACAGCACGATGGGGAAGGTACCAAGTTCCTCCTGGAATACCGATAGGTAGGGCCTTCTTTGCATATACCTTCTGAGGGAGCTCTTCTATGCAGGCTGCGTACTTTACGCGCAAATCTGAATCCTTCAACAGGACCATTGTGGGAGGATTCCCTCACTTCTTTCGGGTGAAGAATTTTTGGGGCGTCATTCCCAATAAGCAAACCCACGTTCGCATCGATTTTGGAGATTTTTATTCCAGCAAGGTGCGGCCAACGATCTACATCCCCTTGGTTAGCGGCATTCTCTACTGTGACGGGTAGATGTGGTCTGGTGAACACGTGTGGCAATTCGACAAGAGTTTCTTCTTTGAGATCCATCACTTCAAGGTCAACTGCTGAGAATTTGATGCTGGTGTTTTTGCTTTCCATGGTTGTCAGTGACAATGTTGTTGCTCGTCCATTAATGCCAAGCTCTTCAATGAGTCCCTCTGAACAGAAAGAAGTAATGGAACCATGATCTAAAAATGCGTAGGTTTCCACGATCTTGTCGAGACCTGGTGCTTTAACCTTAACAGGCAGTAGTGCTAATCCGGCTGCAGATGCATGGTTGCTGTCATTTTCGAACGATTTCAAGCGTGGCTTACGATCAATTTCTCCATCGTGGAAAGGGACCCAGCTCTTCGCGTTAGGATTCAGAGCTTCTCTCTCTACGCGTTCTGCTTTTGGTTCCTCTTGGTCATGCTGAGGTCGAGATTCTGGTTGAACTAAAGGTAGCTCATTCGGAGATATTGGCTGCTGTTTTGCGGTGAATTCTTGAGGAGGTGCGAGTGCCACAGATTTATCTTCTTTTCTGAAAAGCAGGCAGAATTTTCGACATAAGACGCTTCAGCTGCGCCGTAAACGAGTTCTTCTACTTGTGCCTTTGCGATTTCTGTTTGTAGCTAGAGAGCTTTCTTCATAAGTTGTGGTGTTAGCTCCTCCTTCTGAATTGCCTCATAGCTTCGTAGATTGGCCTTTTTTTTTTTTTGCAGCTGATGCTGAAGAGGCGCGAGAGCTCGCCGCCGAACTTGACCTGGAACAACGAGAGATTTTGGAGCCCCGTGAGGTGGGACACTCGAGAAGGTACATTATTACTCACTGAATCGTCGGGATTTATCTCGGTATCCGGCCCCGCCGTAATGACACGTGCTGGCGATAATAATCTACCGAAGTCCTTGACGTGTTCCGATGACACTACCCAGTTACATCTCCTGAGATATCCTCTATTCCACGCTTTACTTCGACAAAGTAAGCGTTCGACTCATCGATATCGCGATCATTTTTTTTAGCTGCTCGTGATAAGCGGCGTAGACGCCCTCGAATTCTTGCAGAATCTGCACCTTTCTTTGGACTAGTTCAATGTTTCCGAAATCTAACATAAGTTCGCGAATTTCATTTTGTGCTTTCGTAACGATACCTTTCTTTGCGCCTCTAGTTCTCTTTAATCTATCAAAACTTTCTGAATCGATTCCGTCCCAATCGAGGGTGTGATTTCGTTCTCAATGCGTGGATTTATTTATTCGACTTCGCTTTCCTTCGACATGTTTTAAATCGATTTCCTGCGGACGTGAACGTTTGTTACATATCTTGCCGTTTGTCACGTCGTGAACTTCCACACGTGAAAGCGGGGTCGAAGGTTTGATGCGACAAATGGCTATTTCTTCAATAACTTCGCTTAAAAACTCGAACTAAACGTGGTAGATGTAAAAATAACTGGAGATTTGCCAAACTCGAACGAATGTAACCTCCGAAGGTTACCTAAGAGATCGAGTGGACAATTCGAACGCACACATTGATCTTTATTGTTTTTAGATGCTAGCGCTAAGACGAAATTTGCTTGATGAGAGCAGCGGTTGAGGTTGCGTGCGTATGATTCGAACTAAAGGAAAATACAACAGAGCTAATCTACGAAAAATGCGTTGCGAAATGTAACATTAACCTAACTAGAAATGAAGCGATTGCACGGAAAACAGAATACCAAAATTATACCATGCAAAAGGTGAACAACTTAAATGTAAAAGAAATTAAAACTTACTTTGGTCTAGTTCCTAACGGCAGTAAATAGCTTGTAGCGAGCGGTAGCAAATAGCTTGTAGCGATTATCAAGCAGCGACGATTTAGCAGTAATGATTTAGCAGCGATGACTAAAAAGAATCTTTACACGTGCACTTAAGTGGAAATTTGATAGGAGATAACAAACTTACTATAATAATCATTAACTAACGAAAGACTTAGAAATGAACCAGAACAAAGCTTTTATAAGGTGTATATTAACTAAGTGTTTTGAAACTAACACGAAGATTTACCTTTGTTCAGTAAGTAAATGGCAAGGAAAGTAACTGTAAGTAAATTCAAATATTTGATTTTGAAGTTGTGAGAGTTTGCTCGTTTGTTTACTGCAATGGCGCATGTAAATATGGTCTTTTCTCCACAAAAACTAAATTCGAATGGGACACTTCAATTAGACACAAGGGGATTTAATGCGGCTTTTTCTTGTTGAATTCCTAAATGTCTGAATTGAACGGACTTGGAAAGACTCAGCAAAAGGGTCTTTGTACTAGAACTTAAAACTTCGCTCGCCTTCTAACTACGAACAAATTGTTTGAGAGAATTCAGATAATAAATCAATGAAACTTCCATCGATCAATTCAATTTTAACCAAATTCCTCACGTTTTAACTTTCTAGTTACTTTCTGTGAAGGATTAAAATTATTTACAGGCGGGTTTTAGACCGCTTGTCAACCAATTTAAAGACACTTTTGCTCATAGAAATTGATTTCGAAACCAATATTTTTGTGTTAACCAAAGTGATTTGAGAGAGAGAAGAGAGGATTACTGAATAACTTATTTATCGGCTTGAGGTAGTGGCCAACGTCTTTGCTTAAAAATACTACCCAGCCGGAAAAACAAGATATTTTTATGAAAAATTGCGGCGAAGGTAGGGATGACTGGCGACTAAATACAGGAATGGCTCCGACATGTAATTGGATGACAAAAATAGTAAAAGTTAATAAGTTATATCTTAAGTCCTTGCTCGTGAATATTGTTTAACCGTGTGTCTCGAAGCAGAACAATTCGAAATAACAATGCGAGTGAAAACACCGATGTGTTAAACAAGAAATGGTTACTTACCATCTGTAATAAACCTCTTCAAATCGCTAAGTTAGCGTCTACTGCCTCTCCGGGTATCAAAGATGCTTTGTCTGTATCCAACACGTCAGAAACAGACAGTTTAATAGCAGATTTAACCAGATCTTCAATGGAGTGATGTTTTTCCTTTGTAAACCAGTGAAGCATTTCTTGCAATCCTACAAGAGAAATAAACAGATGGTGACGCGAGACAGGTGTGATAGGCAAGGAAGAAAAAATTGCAAACAATGAAGCACAACATACCTTGTGCGCCATCGTTTTGCTGGATTTGAAGTCTATAGGTACTTTGCTGTTGTTCTGCTCTGATTGCTCATTATTCTTCCAATTCTCAATTATGTCCATCTTCTGTTCCTTGGTTGGTTTTTCCAACCTGATATTTCTCTTCTGTGCCTTTCGTTTGGTGGAAAAGAAACGTTTCTGGACCTCAATTTTTTGTTTCAGGTGCATTCCCTTTAGGTATAGCAGCCGACAGTGTACTTGTCGTATGCTTGTGCAGCACCATCGAAGTGAACAAACTTTAAGAGGAATTGACACTTTTCTCTAACTGTTGCAGCGCATCTTCACCTTCACAGACTTCAACATCATCGATCATTCTGAACAATTTCGCCCTGAGGGATTTTTTGTCCTGTCTATGGTACTTTCCCCATTCTCGCCCACAATTCCTTTATTAAGACAGTCTCGAAGAAAGTTTATCTCTTTGGTTTTGTCGTGGTATACAGTATCACTAGATACTTCCTGGTAGTCAAGATCCATGGAGCTATTTTCTGGGCGTGGGAACTGACTAGGGTTGTCTTCAAGAAGCTACCCACATTCAAACATCTGTTCACGACCTTACTCAATCATTAAGAATTTTATTATATGAGTGTCACACTGTCTTTTTCTCTCTACTTTCGCATTTCGCAGACCCTTACACGGGGATTTACTTATAATTGTTTTGATAAAAGCGCCCGGGGGGGGGGGGGGGTCGTACTGATCATATAATAAATATTACTGAAGAAGTACATGCCCCGGCATTAATGAAAGAGGGCTTTATTTAAAAGCATTGTAGAGTTCAATATAGGAAGAACGTAGTAAAACACTCTTTCAGTTTTTATCTCAGTGTATAAATTATTTAGCCAAAAGGAATAGCAAAAAACAATAAAAAATAAAATAATGAACGCATGAGTAGGAGCTATTCCTGTCAGGAATATTCCTGTCAATACAGGAATGGCTCCAGTCTCTGATCGTCCACCTGAACTGGCTAAATGAGCTTAGTCAGCGGAGCTAGTCAGTGAATAACTCTGTCATCGGCAGAGTAACGCTAAACTACATCATTGGACAAGAAAGGCTCTGCAATCCCTTCTTTATTTTAATAACCATTTCTTGTTTGATACATCGGTGTTTTCACTTGCATTGATATTTCATTGTTCCGCTTCGAGACACACGGGTAAACAATACTCACGAGCAAGGAGTTAAGATATAACTTATTAACTTTTACTATTTTTATCATCCAATTACAGGTTGGAGCCATTCCTACATTTAGTCACTGGTGTGGGGATGTACTCGGTGACTTATGAAAGCATTACCGTTGCCCGTGGGCAGAGATAGGAAAATATGGACGCACTAAGAACCAATCAGATTGCAGGATTCCTTTCTGTGCCCTCTAAGAAAAAAGTAAAAATCCCTATCCAGTGGATAGGTGTTACAAAGCATATAGCGTTATCGATCAGATAGAGATTTATTCAGTGGATAGCGCCATTCAGCCTTTCAACAACCAGGGCAAGGTGCTTTACCATCAGGACAAAGCACTTTTCTCTTTATTCTGGTTACTTAGAAACACTGGGAAGTCCTGGCCAATCAAGATAATGTCATGATTGAGTAAAACCATGTCACACCACCCAATAAATGTCACAGTCAGTTTTATTTAACCCTTTAACTCCCAAGATCTCATTAGTAATTCTCCTTACTGTCTGTCATACAATTCATATAATGTTAGTTTGGAGAATTTGGAATTGGATCAACTAATAATCCCCTCATTGATATTTTCTTTATTCTCTTTACTCTTCTGCTTGATATTGTACTGATAGTGTAAGGAGAAATTCTGTCTTGGTCACTAGTGGGACTTAAGGGGTTGACCTGGTCTTTTTGTTAGTTTTGAAACCAATGTCAATCAGCCTACCTTTTTATTAGAACCAATAGCAAGTTGTTAGATTCCATAGGAGTTGTTTTCTATAGATTCTAATTTTAACCCACGTGACCAGTGGAATGGGTACAATATGAAATTCCCTTACCATATCTCTGTCTTGTGACGTCTTTCAGTCATAAGGAATTATCTGAGTTCTGTCCATTTGACTGTGGCTACATATGCAAGACAAGTTTTAATTATAATGAACTTTTCATGGTGTCAATTAACAGAGTAAAACTTACAATCAGTATCCATACCACAACCTTAGGTGACTCTATTCATTAATACAAGCACCCTGTTATCGTGATCATATTCTCATGGCCTATTGGTGGTAATGCTGGCAGTTACAGGGCAATGAAGGTTCATTTGACTTCTATTTTTCTGTCCATATTGGCAGCCTGCAAGAGCTAATTACACAACTCCTGAGAACACAACTGCAAGGCAGGGAGTGAAGCAGGGGGAGAAATCAAGTGAAAGTTAAAAGGAACAAAGAGTTTTGGTGTTTCGTTCTACTTGCCATCTTCTTTCTTCCTAAAATACTTATTTTATGTCAACTACATCCTCACACATTTTTATTTTTGGTTTCTGTGGGATCGAATTGGCTTCTTCACAAAAAGAGAAGAAAATGATGTTGAAAAAAACCTAAGCCAAGCTCTTTGCCTTGCAAGTCAGACTGGCAGACAACAAAATGACAATGGATGGAAATAAATGTTTGGAAGACATGTTTCCAAAAGAGATAAGGGGAATCCCCAAACTCATGGACACTTTGACCCCTAAGAGTGACTAGCATCTAATTTCTCCTTACAATATCACTCGTTAATCACACATTTAGGTCTCAAGAATAAAGGAAATGATCACCAACTTATGCAGCTCTTGATTGATGAACAAATTCTCCTTGTCAGCACCTTAGGACATGTATGGAGAACAGTTGGGAGAATATACATAGTAATGTTTGGGTGTAAAAAGTTTTTATCTGCAGCTTTGACTACGTGACCATCGTATTCATGGTCATGTAATATCAAACATAAACCGTCTCCGGCCAAGAGTAAATTTGTAAAAAGACGCTTCAAACGGTCCATGAAGGCTAAAAAAAAAAATAACACAAATATATATAATATAATTTAATTGAGATAGTTAGACTGAAAGGTAATTTGGGTATGCAATTTTCAGAGCTTTATTTATAAGCGTCACGCTTATAAAGAAATATACAAATATATAATACATGCATGTACAGCCTTTTTTTTTGCCTTAAGGAAAGGCATTTTTTTATCGTGTACGATTCAACAGCGATTTTGCAACTAAGATCTGTATGTTTTAGTGCCTATTAGCCTGTGTCAGGGCTCCTGCCTGTGCCTAATAGCTAAGAAGGCCGTACGCACGTGCGCTACGTTATGGTGTCGAGTGTACTTAACACATGTTCTGCTCTTGTAAATCCTTCTCGTGACCACGAAAATAACCGCCAGTTGTTGGTACACTTCGTGATACATACACATTCAGGTAGCCGCATTGCACAAAATGGCGGATGAATAACAGCACACCACCTTTTCGAATATTTCCCGCCGTTCACGAAAATGAATTAAGCGAGAGGAATAAAAGAAGAGGCCGGTGCAATTTTTCGCAGTTTTTTTCCAAAGAAGATTAGACGTAGGGGATCAAAGAAGACATCTGATTTGAATACTACGGTCACCACCTCGACTGTTCAAGATGATTTCGAAAATCCTTCTCATCAGGCGTTGCAACCTAGACCAATTTTACATGCTTTGCTGGTAAGTCTTAATTTTGCATTTATTAAAAATATTTTCGATTCTGTTTTTTACAGTCATTTTAAGCTTAAGTTCTTCTAGCATGTACTCTATAAATTATATTCGGGTGTGCCACATGTCAGGAAAAGATCAGGAAAGAAGTCATGGAATTTTATTTTGAGTCATGGGTAGTTGGCATGTTTCAAAAAAGTCAAGGAAAACTGATGTCTGTAGTAACCAAGATATTTCTTATTCGACAGACTGTTTTTTTTTTCCACAGATATATGGGAAACTGTTTTGTTCATGAGATGTGATGAATCACACACAATGACAGTATTAATTTTTTTATTCCTCGTTATTTTCCTTTATATTGGGCTGAAGCTTATATAATTAATACCTCCTCTTTTCCAACGAGGATTTAGTTAGTACAAGCATATAAACTGAGATAAATAATTTATAAAAATGTTCCAATAAATTGTATAACTGTATCTCATGTGCACATTCATTAAGTGCCATTTATTTCTGCTTATACATTAAGAGGCAACTGCAGTTCCCATCCTCTTTCTTAAAGCTTCTCTTTTTATTGTTACCAATTATTTCTCCAGCCTCCTTTAAGCATCCTTGTGTGCTAGTCAAATGTTTTTTCTATTGAATTCTACCAACCTGAGTTGTGAAATGAAAGGCCCCAATTACTATTAACAGGATTATAAGCTGTCTTCATTTAGCTATTTTGTTTTGAATCTGACCCCTGTGTCTTTGACTGTGTCCCAGGCCCCTGTGCCATAATTTTCTATTTTGCATTTCAGGATTAAATTGAGTAATAAATTATATGTAATAGTAAGTATTGTTTATTAAATGTTTCTCACAGGTTTAACTTCAGCTAGTTCTGTTTATGAGAATTGCATCCATATTGAAGCAACTGAAAAGTTGATGGAAAGCTTTGAAAGGGAAAACAACGTCACCCCTTCACTTGCCAGAGACACATATTCTCATGATCACACTAACCAAGTAAGATGAATGAATTTTTTGCTTTAGAACGTTAAAATTTTGGAATTATTACTAACATTAATCTTGCTTTTGTCAACATTTTCTGGTTATTTTTGACTCATCCTAATTATTTTGGTTTAAGTTAAATAATGTTAGAGCATAATTTATGTATTTAAACAGCTAGGCCCCCTTCAGAGTACAGCTATTTATGAATCTTAGTTTATTATATTCTTGGATAAATGACAAGTGCATTATTGGCTGTCAGTAGTTGTAAACATCATATTTTTCCATTTGTATCTGTTATTTAAGTAAAGACTATCTGAAATGATTGTAGCATTTCCACAGTCTACTTACTTGTTGTTCTTGCTGTTTTTCTATCTCAGGAGGAACATCATGACTTATTGCCTTTGAATGGGAATAATTTTACCATTTTTGTACATGGAAATAAACAGCATGGAATAGTTGGCCTCCATGGTGTACTTATCTCTTGCTTTTTCTGTGATCACCAGTGTCACAACTGTGAGCATGTAACAAAAGTAGCAGAATCTGAGCAAACAACAGAACACGAAATGCCTGATTTTCTGATTGATTTTTTTACCGAGAAATATTTTCGAGAGTCTACTGAATCAGTTGCAGCAGCCATCACTTGGAAAAGTGGTGGCTGCTGAAAAGAGTGGAAAATAAGATCAGTATCTTGTAACAGAAATACCATTCCATCTATCAACAACACAAAAAAAGTATTCTCCTCTCTGGAAGATGTTCTTTGTGGCCAAATTTCAACCACTGATTTGGTGCTGCTTACTCCCAACTTGTCTCCCTCCTGCCCAAAGTGTTCATCGCAGTGCATTAGTCAGACTACACAAGCTTTGAGCTTTTTGAAAAAGCAGACATGGCAATGTGAAGGTAAGAAATTCCCTGTGTTAATTATCTGATCTCTTTAAGTGTTCAAGTAGTGTTCACTGTCATGAATGGGATAGAAATGGCTGAAAAATGAAAACCATACAGGGAAGGTTGTCCAGGTAATGTGAAAATTTCATTCAGATTTTAAACCAGTTGATTGGATGATAGCTGTCAACAGCCTGGCATGAGGCATCCATTGGGAGGAAAACCCTCAGCTGACAGCAAGCCAAATAAATTATGTTATTATTTTGCCTCAGCTCAAGGTGAATACAGGTGTACTGCTAAAAACCAACACAAGGTTTTTGTGTAGCTCTAGCACAGACATTTCTCAGCCATGGATGGCAACCAGAAATCAGAAATGTTCTCCTCTTTGTTATATAATTATTACCAAATTTTCATTCGTAATCTTTCGTTTCAAATTCTAAAACTGGAGTTTTTAAATTTGGGGTGAAGTTATCAGTGCATCAAAAATAACAACATTCACCTTCCAGTTGTTGTCCATGGATCAAACTATTTGTCTGTGCTTAAGCTCCCTATTTACAATCATAATATAACTTAAATTTATATATTCTCCAAGCATAAATGTTCTGAATACAATATGAAATGGTTCATGCCTGTGGCTACTAACACGTCACTTATGAGTAATTTTAGTATCTTATTCTGTATCATAAATTAATTCTCTGTTGCAGTTTAAAAGTTGAAGTCTTACAGGCCTACACACTTATTACATGTTACTTTGATGTTGTGTTGAGAATGGCCTAATGAAAATTACATAATGTTGAAATTTTTTCAAGTAATCACATACCACCCAATAGTTAACAGTGAATTTGAAAATAACATTATTGTGACATCTGAATACCAAATAATGTACTTTGTTCGATAAATTTAAATGTTTCTGGAACACACGCAGCAGACTCTTATAACAACAATTATAATTTACAACAATTATACTAAACAATCAAAGACTCATTTGTCTGCACATGATGGTTTACAATGAGAATCAGGTACCAGAAAAAAAACAAATAATCAACAAATTAAGAGCTGAGGGTTCTGATTTATTGTATCTCTGAAGTTTTGCCTGTGACATTGACTGAAAAGCATTGTCTTAACCCTTTAACTCCCAAGATCTCATCAGTAATTCTCCTTACTGTCTGCCATACAGTTCTTGTGATGTTAGTTCGGAGAATTTGGTATTGGATCAACTTATAATCCTCAAATTGATATTTTTCTTTATTCTCATCACTTGTCTGCTTGATATTATATTGATATTGTAAGGAGAAATTCTGTCTTGGTCACTCATAGGAGTGAAAGGGTTAAGAATGATATAAAATTGTACATGTATGTCATTCAATTGTCTTTCAAAAAGCTATATTTAAATTATGTTCTCTTTTTTTAGGTGCACTCTATTTACATACCACGGTGTCTGGCAAGAGATCATGGCTGATGCACATGTATTGGACTTCAAGAGGATGTTATCATACTACCACTGGCATTTTGCTTGCTGCAGTTTCCTGAACCTTCTTGACATAAACTATGAAGAAGGTTTTTGTTGTGCCATCTGTGGCAAAGATAACAGTCTACACACTGTCATTTGTGATGCTAAAGCACTATCCTTCAGACAAGAGCTTTGTACTTCTCTGAAGTCTACTTATTCATCACCGAGTCCATCGACTGTACCATGAGAAACAGGAAGATAAGTTGCTATTTATGCTTATGATTTTTTTAAAAAATATTCTATGCATTATTTATTCTATTATTTTGGTTCCCAGTATGATTCAAGGAGTTCTATTTTAGAATGTGAGCATGATATAATATATTAATCTGTTGATGCAAAGACTATGACTTGATTCAGTTTGATTACTGATTAATATAATCATTTTAAATATTTTTAATCCTTCACCTTGGGCTGGCACCTTGTCGTGGTGGTGAAGCTTGTGTGTCTCATTGATCCTGCAAAGACCTTGGAATGAGGTCTTCTTTTTCTGGATCAGATGAGGGGTTGAGACCAGACTAAGACCAGCTCCAGTTCCTCCTACATTCAGTGAGATGGACTTTTAATGTGTCTAAATATCACCTGTTTTTATTTGCTTTGTTTGAAGAGATTTGCATTTAGGCTAATTATTTAATATTTTATGACATCACTAAGCATCGTGACAGGGTTTACTTTGCTGAAAAACATGTGAGGCAGATGATGGATCAAGTAGGCCGTGATGTTAGCAAGGTTACATTACACAGTAATGACCTCTTTACACCTGGAGTTGCAGCGTTGTGCACCTGCCTTGGGTAGTTTTCTTTCCTGGAACATTTCGTTCTATGGATCTGATGTCTCTTTTCCAACACCCATCACTGGACTTTTCAATGCATTAGGAAAAGCTTCCCCAGTGTGTGCACTTCTCCCCCAATTGGACTCCTTGGAAACATTTTACCGCAGACTCATTGGCAACGGACCAGTCGAGCAGTGTCCTGAAGACATGCTTCTACTCCAGCAAACTTTTCCCCTCCTGTTTGACATAGTTAGCATTGTCGAGGGAGATCAGCTTCTTAAGACCTTGAATAAAGGGGTAAGTTTCTAAAGAAACTGTGGTGCTGCGTCGGTGGGAGAGTATAGCAAGTAATTAAGTGTTAACAACTGGGTTGAAAACGTAAATTAGCCACCGTAAAGGGTAAAAAAGCTGACGTTTCGAGCGTTAGCCCTTCGTCAGAGCGATTAGAGGAATTGTGGGTCGTGTGTGGATTTATATGCAGAAAGTGTAGCTACGCCATTGGTGGGAATATGGTGACGAGAAAACAGGAATAAATTAGTTAGTTGAATGAAAAGCGCTCGTTGATTCCGTGGGGATTAAGGGTGCCGATTTGGAATATAAATTTTTGTTCTAGTGTTTTACGGCTTTCCGAACTGCCTAGATGTAAGGATAGGCCGCAAACTGCCATATGCTGTTTAGAATGATTAGGAAGATTAAAGTGTCTATTGACTGGTTTGGATGCGTCCTTGTCGTTTCTTTCCACATCACGAAAGTGTTCTCGGAATCGGTCACCCAGTCGTCTTCCTGTTTCGCCGATGTATAACTTATTGCAATAAGTGCAAGTTATGCAGTAAATAACATTGGCGGAGGTACGCGTAAAGTGATCAATGATCTTAATGGATCTTTTGGGTCCCGATATTTTCTCTACGTTATGAATGAAAGGACAAGTTTTGCATCGTGAAGGAAAACGACTGGGTGACCGATTCCGAGAACACTTTCGCGATGTGGAAAGAAATGACAAGGACGCATCCAAACCAGTCGCTAGACACTTTAATCTCCCTAATCATTCTAAACAGCATATGGCAGTTTGCGGTTTTTTTGTTGTTAACACTTAATTACCTCTTGAGACCTTGACTGCATTTATTACTGACCTGTTGGAAAAAGGAAAGTCTCCGTTCAGCAGAAATGGATCAATACCAGATGCTGTGCAACTGGATGTACACTGCACATACGATGTAGAATACTATCCTTGCCTGCCTATGGTAAGAAGTCGTGGTGACTATTGCCTAGATGACACAACTACAAACATCTGCGCAAAGAGGAGTACTCGACACCCATCCTTACTTCCTGGAGTTTTCTTAGTGCACTGAAAACACGGTACAATAATGTTATGAGTTTGTATTAATATTTGTAATAATTTCTACGACGAACAACGTTACTTCTGACATAAAAAATGTAAATTTCAGTTCACTCTGACCCCCAACTAGCTATTGTTACCCTTTGTTTATTCCAGATTATCCTGACAAGCTCCAGGTTTACGCTCTGCCTGTGGTTTTAGTTATCAGGTTTAGGTTTTTCTCAACAAATGTCCGGTATTTTCTTGAAAGACCGAAACTGTTTGTAACGCTTAGTTTTCAGAAGCATAACATCTGCAGTTGTCAAGTCAAAGAATCGCACAAATTAACTGACTTGCCTGTTTTGTTTTGTTTTGTTTTGTTTTTTGCTGTTTACTGACTAAATCGAAGTTTTTCTTACAATTTATTGGCTAAATGGCATAACGACTTGTATAAATAAAGGTTGTTGATTTCTATTGACTAGTGATGTACCCCAGTTACACCCTCTCTTCAGCCTTTATTACATGTTCTTACACAACATTCTTTCATGCACTCAGTGTACCCAGTGTTGCTGTGATTATGTGTAAAACGGTTTTATATCCTCTCTTTTGATTTCCATTTTAGGTATAACTTATGGATTTAGTGTTATGCTTTGCAACGAATCTTCTAACATCCCATTTACAGTGTTTCGAATGCGTTTCCCACAATGTAAGCTCAATTTAATGTGCATGTGTATGTTGTGGCCTTTGATTGGATGCCGTTGTGCGTGAAGAAAATTTCTTTTTATTACCTTGGCCCAGTTTGAAGGATGGATAACGCTACCCAGCGGAAAAATCACTATCCACTGGATAGCGCTGTATGTTATCACAACACTTAAAGGTTAATAGAGATTCATTCTGTGGACACCTTTTTCACCCGTTGAACAACCAGGGCCTGGTTTTTTGGGAGTTTTTTTTTTCTCTTGATTTCCTCTGTCAGAGTGATTTTATATTAAACGAGTCATAATAAATGTAGGTTCATTACAATTTTTCATACAGGTACGTAAATCGGTTTGGCCATCTTTAATCTTCGGTGTTCATTTAGCTATGCTTCGGGTCTATCCCCTCCTACCAATCTAATGGCACATTACACACATTGAAGCACAGTCGAAGTAATATTTTAATCTTAACTTTGTCAGTACCAATGCAAAGCAATCGAACCTGTTTTTTTTTCCTTTTTCAGATTGCTCTGATGCTTACAACCTCTCCCGTTATCCTCAGTGGGACACCTTAAACAGTCAGGCAGTAGAACAAGCCAATTCATGCTTGAAGTCTCTCAAACGATCCTTGTCATACATAAGCGAAAAGAACTTTATGACTCATTGCAAAGTTTTCATTGGTATCGAAATTCGCTACGGCGTAAGCAGCTCGAGTCCTAAGGTGTAGCAATGTAATTTGCGATAAGTTTTATCGCCAAATTTGAAGAACTTCTCTTTTATAAAGAACAAAAAATCATGAGATGTTACTAAAAACTAAGTCCTTATGTGAAAATTCTAGAAAAATAGTTGCATTTGATTTCTTGAAACTTTGACTCAATGTCCTCAATATCAACTTCTTTTGAGTGTTATTTGCCTTGTCTAACATAGTCTCAAGAATATACCCGATTCTGGATTTGTAGTGTTTGCCAATACCGCTGCGCGCCATGTCTAAAAGTATCTCCATGACTCAGACAAACATTGTGAGTTGAGCGCCTCGATTGACAGCGATTTGACCAAAAAAAATGTAGGTTGTAAAACATTCGAAGAAAATTTCAATTTGTTTGTGTGGTCAGGGATTATTTGTGACATCACACGCGCTCTCCGCTATTATAAAATGAGGGTGATCTCAAAAGTTTAAAATCATTTAAACTGTCAAGTTTATAGCTCAACTTTGCCAATAATTGCGTCGATTTCCATGCCATTGGATTGCTTTTTTTATTATATCGAATAGCCAGGAAACAGGTAGGCATTGTCTGATTACACATTAAGCTCGTCAAGCAGTAATGCGGCATTGCCGAAGATTGGGAAGTTAGGGTAAGCGGATGAACAAAAGAAAGAAAGAAAGAAAAAACAAAACAAAAGTCATCGTGGCCACAACCAAACGGTTTTCGCTCGTTAGCGACTGCAAACACACTCAGATGAGCTTAGAATGAACGTAACTGTTGCTCTTTAGTATCTACACTAAAATAAAACAGTTTTTTGAGGTTATACAATTTTAATTAACTGAAACCGTTAATAACGGGAATGAGTAATAGAAGAGAACGCGGTGATTAAAATAAAACAGTTTCTGGTGGTTTTACAGTTTTAGCTAGTTTTAGCGTCAAGTGCCTGCCGAAGCCGTTGGTTGAAAATCAGATCTTTCGCCTTAGCGGATGAATAATTAATTCGACTAATTTGAACAGATCGGCGGCCGCAGGGTAACGAATTTTCTCAAGTTTGTCGGTACATTTCAGGCTTTATCTTGAATGAAAATTGACTTTTATTTAAGTTTCTTTTAGTACCTATTTATTAACATCTTTGGTTATTAGCCTGGTAATACAGTGTGTATTTAAATTAATTTGAACAGGCCGGCCAATGCAAAACGGCCTGTCTTGTTTTATTTCGAACATCTCCGCCCTTTTCAATACCTTTCTTGTCTGCATCTTGAATGAAAATTAATCATTTTGAAGTTTCTTTTAAATTTGTTTCATTTGGCGACCGTTAGTTGGGGATTTGAGGCTTCATCTCAGAAAGTAATTGTTCTCTTGTTTTTGTTTATTTTCACATTTCGGCATTTTCTCGCGCCGCGTAGAAATGATTTGATTTCTTATAGTTTCAAGAATGGTTTCTACTCTCTGTTTTGCTTTGATTTTTACGTGTTTTGTTTATTGTTGTGGCCGTGAGCTAATTTTGGACATCTTGAGTTCATTTTATTTTACCAGGAATTTATCTCATTGCGTCTCAAGATCATTTGAGGTGCCGTGAGCAGATTTTGCTGTGTCATGAAAGTATTTAGTTTAACGGTAGGCGATTTTAATTCAACACCGTTGATCCGCTATAAACTGTACTTTTAATATTTTAGCCGCTTATTTACCAGAATGGAAAAAAAATATTCTTAAGTGCAGTAAACAATACGTAACTGTGGAGTTCCGCTTTTAGGCTTGCTTAAATATATATATTAACAAGACTAAATGATAGAAAATAGTTTCTTTCCTTTTGTTTCCCTTTCTTATCTTGATCATGATTAGTAACACTTGACTGACTACAAGGCTGTCATTACAATATAAATGATTTTTTTAAGTCGGACAAAGTTTCGACTGTTTCGTTTGCGTAACGTCATTATTCCGGTTTATTCCGAGTAATTTAAACGTATCTATCAAATGAGTTGGGCCTTAATTGTGTTGCGGTTTCGTTTAAATACCCTTCCAGTTTTGTTACAAATGGTTATGATGGATAGATTTACCGCATTAAGGAAACATTATAAAATAATTCAAGTAGTACGCGCGCTCTGATTGGCCATAAAACCATTTTCCATGAGCGTATGTAAACACGGTTTTCGTTCCTCTTTCATTAGTTATTTTATAAAAGAAATGTAAAATGGTTTCCGTGTTTACATAGCCTGATGTAAACTTCGCGTCGTGGTTTCCTACGCTTATCTCGTGTTCTCCCAACCTCCCGCGTGTTTACATCAGGCTATGTAAACACGGAAACCATTTTACATTTCTTCAAGGCTGCATAGAAGAGGTACATCGTATCGGAAGTTTGAAGATGAGGAATTTTTCTCGTTGGTTTAGAGAAGTGACCTGGCATAGCACCTAATAATTATTTCATTTTAAATAACTTAAGACGTATAACCACCAACAACTGTATTATTTTCTTGAAATTTATTCCTGGTATTAAGGGTTTTCAATATATAACTAAACCACCGCACTATTTGTATCAAACATAAGAAAATACGCGAAGTTAAGAGCGGACTGGATTCAATTTCCTGAAGCACCTAGATCAAAACTTTCGCCAATGTATTGCTGACCACAATTTGATATGTGGTGTGTCATGATGATGTAATAAAACCGACAATTATGTTTGGCAAAGTGAGCCTAAAACTATCTATGAAGTTGCTGTCGAAACAAGACTATTTTGAAAGAAAATTGAAGCTCTAAAATAATTGAGATCCTCTTTTTCCATGATGAACTTGATTATGCTCTGAAAGATAAGAAGAAAAAGCATGAACTTTTTAGACAGTTATGGTTTAAAATAACTTCCTAAATAAGAAACGGTTTGCAGTGTACACCCTCTGGAAATATAGCATACCGAAAACCTGTTAACCCAAAAAGTTACATGTAAAACACTGGGCAAGTTTGGAGGTGACCGTCACGGATGAGACTTGTCATCAAAAACTCCCTTTTTTAAGCTGGAAAAGTCGCGGTATATAATTGAAAGATTAATTATGATAAGTCTTCAGATACTAAACCATAAGCCGTGCCGTTCTAGAAACAATTTCAAATACAATACTTCTGGTAGCATCACATCCATAAAGAGCCGGGTCAGTAGTGAAAGGTCTTTCGTAAGTGAAGCAATGATAGGCATTGCAACTGCTGTCATACGGTCGGCCTGTTTGTTTGAAAACGAAGGGATCATAATGTCAATAGGCACTAGATAAAAAACGCAAAGGTCGCTTTACTTTTTTGTTAGTTTTAAACACCCTGCATGTTGTGTACCATGAGAGCCGAAAATCGCGAAACTAAACTAAACTAAGGCCGTGCGAGCATATTATTTTTGCGTTATGCGGAATAATGGCATTTAAACAATCATATTTTAAAGAACACTGAAAAAACGAAATTACGTCGCAAAGCAACTTGTTCCTGTACACAATCAGTAATTGTCGATGTCCTACAATCGGTTCTTAGTATCGCTATTCTTTTTGTTCAGATATTTTTAAATCTGCAAATGAATTTACCGCGTGTCCTCCGAGGGGTCCAGTTGTTACCAACCTCATCAAGTCTCGGTGCGACAAAAGACGATGTTCGGTGTTCAATGCTAGCCTTAATGTATACTTTTGTTTATTAGGAGTTCTGTTGTTGATGTCTGAAAAGGAAAGGAAGCAATGTAAACTTTAACCCATAATTTAGATTTGATAAAAATCTCTATAATAAGTGTATCCTTAACGTACAAACCTTCAAATACGCCTTCGCTAGAAACCGTAGAATGCCACCTTGGTTTGAGTACACCGATCTACAAAATATAATAGATAAAATGAACAGTACGCTACGTTTAAAAACATTATAAACGAGCCAAAACAAAAAAGTAGCAGAGAAAGTACAGTGGAATCAAGATTTTTTCCAATATTAAAGATAAACAAAACTTTGTTCAAATAATAAGGTAGCTTTAGGAATCGGGGTAAAGTTACAGTGTTCGACTGAGGGGAGGGAAACAGCATTTCAAGGGATCGAGTTATCAGGAGGTTCGAAAAATAGGGATTCCACTGTACACTCACATGTCGTGGCTCCGATATGGGTGGGGCAACGTGCAGCCACAATCCACTATGGTGGAATCCTTGGCCTCTTCGAGAGAAATGCCCAAACAAACGCAGTGGTACCACTCAAAGCAGGTAAGGCACTGCACCATCTCATTGCGACTTGAATGTTGGGTGTTATATCCTCGCCAAAACACGCACAAGAAAGCATCTAATGCAACACACTTCCATGGCAGAAGGGGGCATATATGGTTGAAGGTGTTTCCTTGTCCTGTAAGTGGCAGCCAGATGATGTGAAAAGGCGCCTCTTCCCGGTCTGGCTGGAAGCAACAAGGAGGACTTTGTTTTGTGTGGTACCATACAGCCCCAGACAGTTCACAGTGCTGTTGTATTGGTTTCTTAAAAAAGCTGGCAGCAGAGGTTACCTGCAAGAGTTCTAAAAAAAAAACTGCGGATGTCAGTATTGTAATGCCAACTTGCCTGGAGAAACGAGCTGATAACTGGTTGTAATGAGATGATAAAGATGTGGAATTGATTCAAAAGAAGTCACAAGTTAGTTACCAATATTAGTAAAATTCTTTAAGGCATCGAAGACTTGGGTTTAGACACTTTTTGCAACAGTTTCCTGAATGGATTTGTCTTTAATTTCCTGAACCTCGTTCGGTGAAAGGCTCACACTAGCTGCAAGAGTTCTAAAAAAAAAACTGCGGATGTCAGTATTGTAATGCCAACTTGCCTGGAGAAACGAGCTGATAACTGGTTGTAATGAGATGATAAAGATGTGGAATTGATTCAAAAGAAGTCACAAGTTAGTTACCAATATTAGTAAAATTCTTTAAGGCATTGAAGACTTGGGTTTAGACACTTTTTGCAACAGTTTCCTGAATGGATTTGTCTTTAATTTCCTGAACCTCGTTTGGTGAAAGGCTCACACTAGCTGCCTGCTGCAAAGCATCGCCTCTATCACTAAAATTCCACGCATTCTGTAAAAAGAAATATGACAGAAGCACAAAGTAACTCCTTTTAAAGTTATATTGCGAACGGAATATAATTTTTCAAAATGCAGTTTAGTTACTTCTAAGGAGAGGGTAGTAAGTAACTACAGGAACGGTTAACACGACACTGAGATGGCTACCATTCCTACAATTTTAGCCAGTATTGTATTGTAAATAATCATGCAATTCAGCCTTATTAGGCTGCCATGGGATTTTTAATAAAGATATCTATCCAGCTACTACAAATATTAGTTCGTTGTACAGTTGTCAAATATGATTGAAAACCATGTGCACAAAAAATCATTGTGTAATTATCAAAAGTGATCAAAGGATTTTGGGTTTTGCAAGCAGTTAATGTAGCAAATGAAGTTGATGAAAAGAAATGAATTGACATGAATGGCAGTTAGTGTTTAGAGGATAACGAAAAAAACCACAACCTTATATTGCTTGCTAAGTAATCTGAGAATATCAAAGTAGCAAATTTCTCTAACAGCTGGATTAAAATATTTCTGTATAACAAGCAACCACATAAACAAGCACCTAAAGAAAGAACTAATAAATAAATTTTCAAAAAATTAATTTAAGATTGATTTATCATGCCTCAGTCTCAGCTTTGAAAAGGAGATCCAGAGGCAAACCTCTGTTAAAGTTCACTTAAAACATAAAACAAGGATGTTAAAATTGTACACTAATAAGCTTAGCAAACATAACAAAAAATAACTGATTGTTCTTACTTCATCAACAATGTGGTCATAGTGAGCAAGACCATACATTGCTGCACCTGGTCTAAAAAATTCAACATCACTTTCATGCCCAGACATGAGTATGGATAGTGAATTATAAAAGCAGTTTCCATCCCCACTCGAGGAGAATGGCTCCAGACCAAGCTCACAAATGGACTGGTCAACATAGCTGGAAAATCTCTAAAAGCAATAGAATATAAAGTTAACAACAGCCAACAAAATAAAATTTATAAATGAAAATAATGATAATAGTAAAAATAATGATGATGATAATCATTCCAAGTTAATAACTTGTACTGAACTTTTTACTGCTCAGGAAGTCTGCACTGATTCTTGCTGCTGATAAGCTGACATAGAGAGATCTTTGGGAGATGTTCCAGGCTGTGAGGAGATAAACTTAAATTCACCTCCCAAGGCAATCTGACCATGCACCCTAAAATGTCCCTTGCAATTTGGGGCTTTATGATTGTATGGATTTCAGTCTAGGAAAGGAAAAATCACCTTGCATTAATAGGTAGATCACAAATTGATAAACAAAATAACATTGATATTAGTCAAAGGCTGTTAATTAACTCTCATGATTGTTTGCCCTCATGATGGATTCCTCATTAAATGCCCCAACCCTAATCATCAAGTTAAAAAAAAATATTTTGAACATCACACTAAAGAGCTGGAATTGGCCTGGCATTAGTGGACCCTTAAATAAACAATATCCACCTTTTGGAGTTAGTAGGACCAAACTGCTTGGACATAGCCCCTTTACCAAGCTTCTACCTGAACAACTGGTATTAAAACTTAAGCTGACAGCTGATGAAATGACATAGAGAATTGTTCAGGAATAGTAAATTCAAAACAAAATACTTGCATCCTAGACGTGATTAAATTGTGAAATAAATAAATGAAATAGTATGTTTGTTTATTTGTTTGCCACACATACATGCACAAAAAAGTAATGAACAAAACGAAGGAGTTCAATTAATAACAGGAAGCTTACGTCTTCATTCAGTTTTCCTAGAATACTCAGCATCTTTGATGTTTGGATCTGATTCAATTTGACTGCAGGTTTGCAGTACAGATTGCCACATATTACCATAGTAAACTGATTCACTCCCAAATTTCCTCTCAAAAATATCCTCAAATACAAGAGGAGGTCAAACATGACCTTCAGGAGTTGCAAAGGGAGGATCAGATATAGAAATGGTGACTAAGTAGGTGTTGATGAAGGAGCAGGAGGGCAAATGGGGCTTGCAAAAACTTCAGGGGCAGATGAGAGAGGATCAGAAATAAAAGCAGAAGCTGGTGTCGATGATACAGGAATGGGAATCACAGGACTGTGAGCAGAACCATTTACTGTGATGTCAACCTCTTGAGGGTGCTGTCGTTGATTCCAATTTCTGTATGAATGCATTACTGAAATTAAATTGTCCAGATGTGGTCGCTTGCTGCTTTTATTTACATCTGTGAACTCAACTTCTTCAGGCCACCAAACTGGTCAGCATGCTTCTTTCCCCCATCCAGGCTCAGATCTCCCTACATGAAAATACACCATATATATTCTGCAAATTTATGGGAAAATTGACAGTGGGTGCTTAAATTTTTACATTTAACAACTGCATCACTATTCAATTTAGCACTTTAGAGAAACAAACTTGTGGGTTGTACTATTAGAATCAACAAATTGCATAGCCTTTTAAGTACATCACCCCCAAAATTGTTTGCATTTGTGAAAAACGAACCGTTTGTCTAGTTTGCTTTTTCAAATTTCTTTACCATCTTTTTTGACTTCCCTAACAACCATTTTCCTCAGATCTACTACTCTAAATTGCACAGGGTCTTCTGGTGGTATGTCATCATCAGCTGCCATTTCTTGAGCTTGAACTTGTTACACTATAGGAAATAAACATTCAAACTGTATTGTACTGTAAATTAAAATCTGGAAGCAGAAAGGTGGGTACTTATAACAGATGCAAAACAAAATGATGTTAAAATGCACTCAGAATTTAATGAATTAAACTAGTTAAAATAAGTATTACTTGTATAGAGAAGTGAATGAGAAATCAGAAAAATGTTCCATATCTTCCATACCTTAAAATATAATGTGGGCTGTAAATAACATTAATCAGTGCCTTAAACTGTCAAAGCATTAAACCTGTTGCAATCCAGAACTGGCCTTTCCAAAATGCAAAGCAGAGTGCTGACAGCTTAGTCCTAGCATACCATTCTTGCATCTAAAAGCAAAAAGAGAGAAATAAAGCAAAAATAGAGGAAGAAAGCCAAGCAGACAGACAGAAAGGAAGGAAGGAAGGAAGGAAGGAAGGAAGGTAGGGCTAGTTTAGAATAAAAAAAAATCCTGAGGTACTGCATTGTTAGGGATGTAGAAACAAACAATTTCGACCCCGATATCATGAGCTTAAAAAACAGTTTTTATTCAAAGTCTTGTTAAATTGCATTGGGAAATTCAAATAAATAAATAAATATAAAAAATATATATATAAAATTAAAAAAGGAAACACTGAAATACTTTTGTTTGCATAGACTTCATGCACCGTCTATCCATCTGGTTACGCTTGTTTGAGTCTGTCTCAAACGCCACCTGAAAGAAAATAGAAAATGAAAATCTCATATACAACAGCTTGCAACCTGAACAATGAAATCATGCTCCCACACGTGAAATATAAAACTTACAAAAAAAGGACTCTCTTTTTCTTGCACGACCAGCAGTAGCTGGGGGATACTCCTCGTGACTTTGGGCTTCCTAAAAAAGATAAGGAATATCGAAAATAGATCGGTGTGAATTAAAAAAATTAAATACAAAAATACCACACGATCACGATTCTCCGGGAAAGTCTGATATGCTCGTTGTAACAAAAGAAAAGAGCTACGGAAGAATGAACGTCAGCACCGAGAAATATACTTGCTCCTTTTTACAAAATGTGATAAAATTAAAACGCATTCTTTCCGCCATAATGATGGGCCTCTGTAATAGGTGGTGTATGTATCATGAAGTGTACCAGAAGCTGGTGGTTATTTTCGTCCCAAAGCCCCTCACGGTTTCAAAATGGCGAATTATCGTGGGACACTCGTTAAATCATATCTCTTGTGACTCGTCTTGGTTCAGCCCTGACACTGGCCATCGCTCTTCGGAATCATGTTTTTCAGGGTGTCACCTCTGCATGTTGACATTGTTATCGATTTGAACGTGAAAGCTGCCTCATCAAACGTTCTCACAGTTGTACGTTTTACTCCCCTTAACTATACAACAGATGCACGTGAAGTCATAGACTGGCTTTTATTTTGTATTAGTTAACTCCAAGGAACAAGCGGAACGCAAACATCGTCAAGTTGATATTTTAGGGAAGGAGAAGGTGTTGACGACGAGGAGCTGCCGGAGGAAGAGTCTGCAGCTTTTAGTGAGTGAAATGTTTTTTTATCTGGTACAAATTCAACATAGCAACCTTGATTTTTGAATGCATATCCACAAGACTGATCAAAGTTAACTCTATTTTTCGCAGTAGATCAGTATGTTCGTGTTGAACGTGATAATTTTACTCCATTTGAATGATAGTTTTGTTTGAATGTGTAATTGTTGACCCCCCCCCCCACGTTTCCCTCATCTTCTGCTTCTCCCAGTTCTGCTTCCCTTGTAGTTAGTAGCTTTAGACTTTTCAAAGAGCATTAGGCTACTTTTCCAGATGATGAAGCTGTTAACAGGCCTGTAAATTATTCTTTTCATGATTTCTCAATGACATTGTGAGACAGTTTTTGAGAATTATGAGTCACCTGTGAATACCAAAGTGAAACCAGCCCCCTGCTCCTCTTCCTAACCAACCTCCTCCCCAAGTTGGTGGAGTTTAGGAGTATTTCAATTTTCCAGTTTTCTCTGGGAAATAGATATGCTTGGTGGTATTTCTACAGAAAGGCAGGGAATCTTTGAGTTTAGTCTTACCATAGTGCCCCATAGTGTCAGAAGTACATTCATGCAAATGATGATTCCAATTGCTGCACAGTGTGTCATACTAAGGAGTGTTGTTATGATAGTTAAATGTTTAGCATACTGTTTTACCCTCTGCTTGATTTTAACCATAGGTAGTGGTTTAAGATTTTTTGTTTCCTTAAAGAAAAATACCAAAGAAGAATAAAAAATGAGAAAAAAACAACTTGAAAATGTGAAGAAAGGAAATACAGAATACCATAGTTGCCACTTTATAGCATTTATCTTTGTCAGCCATGAGGTATGATAATTGTGTTTTAATTCTTAATTTGTCGGACGGGCCTCCCATTAAATTGTAGGGATAGTGAAAGGCAAAATTATTCACTTGGTAAAACTTCAAGTACTGTCCCTGAGCTGAAACACCCCTTATTTTTGTCCAAAAATACTCTTTCACTGTTGATATTAGTTACTGACAAGGGCATACTTAAAACATAGGCATGCATAGAGTTTTTTTTTTTTGATGGGTGGGTTAAAAATAGGAAACTAAGCAACTGATTTTTGCATTTTTGTAAAAGAAAAAGAGTATTTACCTATGAAAGATTCTGATGAAGATATTGTTAAATGGAGAGCAAAGTTAGCAAAAATGAACAACATTAGTGCAGAAAAGTGGTGAGAAAAGTATCATATTTCAAAGCATAACAACATGGGCTCTTTATTTGGTAATTGCCTATCTGTACTTTGCCCCATTTGTGTGGAATACATGATAAGATGCAGGCTGTCTAGAAGGAATTGGCATGTGATGGGATGAAGTCCTAGGCAGCTAAAAGTGAATTTGATTGGTAAATCATATCTTAGCACATGAGAACTGCATGGAAAATTGACTAACAGTAGCATTTAGTTCCATGTGAAATTTTTTCAGTGGAATGGGATTATGTTGTAAAATTTAGGTTGTTTACTGGAAAATGGCATATTATCTGAGAAAGTCTAGTTCACAGCAACAAGTTAACATGTAATTGGATCAGGAAAATACCTTTTAAACACAAGATGACTAACAGAAGCATGGAGAACTTTTAAAAGCAAAAAAAAACCAGATAGTCCACATCACAGTTGACGCAGAAAGTAAATATAACTTTGTGATTTTTTCAGCTTTTGCAAAAAGAGCAATCAAAAGGCAAAAACTAGATTATTGATCAAATCTGCTTTATGCAAATACTTTGCACAATTTTTACCATAGTCAGCAAAACACTAGCCCTTCCAAAACAAAAGTTCTAGTGATAATTTCATAAAGGCCTTAAGCCAATGGCATGTGCATTGTAAGTGAAGGAGTGTTACACAAAACATGTTTTAACTTCTAAATGGTAGAAAGAAATTCCCTGACCACCTTTGTTACCTCCTACAGGTCATAGCAATGAAGTTCTTAGAAGAAATTAACCATTGCACTGGGTAAATGAGCTCACAATTCTTTGTTAATGCCATTCTTGGTGTTTATCAATGTTAGTTTGATTCCATTGCAACATATGACAGTACCCTAATTTCATGATGTGATTGGCATGAGGGACAATACTGTGACACTCTGATTGGTGAAAGCATACCTCATTGCTGTGATCTGATTAGCATGAGATATATACCCTAATGCAGAAGTCAGATTAATGCAAGATACATACTCTAATGTGCCCACCCAAGATAAATACCAATTGATATGCCAACATAGGGTCATATATTTAATATTTTGGCTAAAAGCTCAAAAATCATTAAAAAATTAATCTTTACTCTTTTTCAGGAAATGTGAATTTTCAGGAAATTCTGATCTGTCTGAGTCAGAGCATCTGCTGTATTTATCACTCTTCAGGGGAACAAGCCCCTAAAACTCAGTGCTATGGTTCAGGCTCAGTAAAACACATGCGTGCATCATATCTGTTGACATGGTTCAAACAAAAGGTAAAGAAAACTTGTGAATTGTGCCATTTAAGTGATATCAAGAAAAAGGGCAAACCATATATGCTGAGGTAATTGTTATTTCTAAGCCCTTTTCTATTGAGTTGTATTGGTACAGTTGATCTTCATTTTACCAGGGTCAACATTTTTGTTTTCATTGTCACCTTTGTAACCTTTGCCATACCCCTCCCCCCTTGGTCCTCTATCCCCCCCCCCCTCTTTGAACTTTTGTCCCTCTCTTCTCCTATGTTTCTGTTGAGAAATTGAACAAAACAAAGGTGTTTGATAGATTAAGGATTTTTCTTTACTGAATGAAGTAGAGGAAGCAAGACAGTGGGCTACAAAGAAAATTGAATGTTTTCAGAACCAAAGTTAAAACCATATCCTTGTACTATTTCCAGATTTTCACATTTCTAGACTATCAACTTAAGATACATCCAACTAAGCTAAAGAATTATTGGCATATTTCCAGAATTCCACATTTCCAGACTACCAAGATGATAGATGTACCAAGTTAAAATGCTTGTGAGTAAGCTAATTGACATATCACATATTTTTACACATTTTTCTCTAAGGTGATGAATTTGATGGGCAGCACATTCCATTGTGATGACATGTTCTGTGCTCTTCTACCCCAAGTTAAAGCCCAATTTGTTTATATTGAGACAAAGAACTCCTAACAATAATTGCAGATGTGCACATCTTAACCCTTTACTTCCTGGAAGTGATTAACATGTAGCTTCTCCTTTTTGTATCCATAAGGTAATGAGAATACCTTCAAGTTTTTATCTTGATCTAACTTCAAATTCTCAAAACTAATTTACAATGAAATGTATAGCAGCTGAAGGGGAGAAGTAGCAATCAGTCCTTGGGAGTTAATGGGTTATAAGCCTCAGAGAACAGAAAGCATTATGGTTATAGATGTTACGAATACTTAAGATTAAAATTGTTAGTAGGTGACAGATTCACATGTTCATGTAAATAGGGTATTGAATATTTGTTAACTTGTGAAAGAAACTTGATTAAAAATAGGGTCAAGCAATTTTTCATTGTGTGTTAACCCTTGAAGCCTTTCACTCCCATGAGTGACCAAGACAGAATTTCTCCTTACAATATCAATACAATATCAAGCAGACAAGTGATGGGATTGAAGAAAATATCAGCCAGGGGAGGGGATTATTAGTTGATCCAATACCAAATTCTCAAAACTAAACATGCATATTGTGAAAAAACTAAACATGATTGTGTGTGATGAAAATTTGGACCAGAATTTTCAATATCTGGTTGGGCATTTATTTGAGGTAATATCTATTTTCATTTAATGTTTTAAAGATGTTTTATTGCTGGTTTAAGACAGAGTGTGGAATTTTGGTCTAGGTTTAAAACAGGGTGGGAATAATTTTGTATTTCAACCTAAGGCAGGGCATCAGTTGATTTCAAGAAGGGTGCTATCACTGCTAAAGAAAAGGTACTACTGAAAAAGCCTCTATTTGAGCCGATCATGTTTCTCAGATAAAATTATTTATACTTTTGTTTGATATTGAGAAGGCTTTACCAACCCCCCCCTTTCCCTGCCCCACCCCCATCGCCTTCCTTTGTCCAATTTTTTTTTTTTTGTTTCAAAACTTTTTGTAAAGCTCTTTACTCTGTCTGATATGTCTAACCATAGGGGCTGAATTGACAACAACTCAAAGAATAAATCTGCTTACATGATTTATTCAACAATCATCTGATAAACTTAGGAGTTCTGCACTTCTCTACAAATACTAATCAGTGAAATCTCAACTGTCCAAGTCTTGAACAATAGTGAATATAGTAATATCTTATATTTGAACTGCGGATCAATAAATGAAGATTCGAGTGATCATCACAGTTTATATGAACACTACTTGAGCAGTATCTTCATTTGTTTAAGTCTTATACCTTTCATTTTATCATGGTAATAGTAACAGGCAAAAATATGTGCAAAAACACTTCAATATTTAAAGCTCCTGCATACACCTTAAAAAATTGTGTAACGTAATATGTCTTATACCACTAACCTACAATAAAGTCTTTTGTCTTTGAAAAGTAATAGGTTTCCTTATTTACAATTTGTTTACACTATGAAACCACTCGAACCGGATCGCTTTGATCGAAAAGAAAAACAGACTTTTAGAAAAACGAAAACTTTTATCCTTGCAAGCGATCTGTATCGTATTTACTCATCTGATCCGCCTATAATCTCCAAAAAAACTTCAGTAAACTAAACAAAACTATTTCATGTGACAGACATAAGTGATCAAATCATACAAAAGCATACAGTAAAGTTAGGCTCGAAATAAACCAATCATAAAATGATAAAGTTTCCTGAGAGGTCCGAGGTTTGTTTGTTTTCTATGCAGTAAGTTTTGTGTTTTAACTTCAATGTTAATTGGTTCGTTTACAAAAAAAGACACTTTGACATCCTTTGTTCTCGATAAACATGTTCATTTTCTTCATTTCGATCCGGTTCAAATAATCTCGCTGCGCTAAGCGCTCCACAAACTTAGTTTTCTTTCGTTCATTCACGATTTCAGTGGTTGTGTTGTAATTGTCACTGAGCTGGTTACCTCACATTTTGAACTGTTAGTGGTTATTTAATTCTTCTTCCAGATTTCACAATTATTTGTGAATTGGCGATGTTAGATAAAAAGGCGACAGTTAGACTGACTATTGTTAAGTAAATTCTCTGCGTGTTGTCTACCTGCTTCTGTGATGTTATTTCCTCTGAGGTTTAACGTGCGTAGCTGACAGTTGTTATTGTTGATGGCTTCAGCCAAGTGCTGTGCTCCAATGTCTGAGATGTTATTTGCTCTGAGGCTTAACGTGCGTAGCTGACAGTTGTTGTTTTTGATGGCGTCAGCCAAGTGCTGTGCTCCAATGTCTGAGATGTCGTTTTGGCTGAGCAAGAGGTCTAACTTGCGTAGCTGACAGTTGTTGTTGTTGATAGCTTCAGCTAAGTGCTGTACTCCAATGTCTGAGATGTTATTTGCTCTGAGGTATAACTCGCGTAGGTGACAGTTGTTGTTGTTGATGGCTTTAGCCAAGTGCTGTGCTCCAATGTCTGAGATGTTATTTGCTCTGAGGCTTAACGTGCGTAGGTGACAGTTGTTGTTGTTGATGGCTTCAGCCAAGTGCTGTGCTCCAATGTCTGAGATGTTATTGTATGAGAGGTCTAACGAGCGTAGCTGACAGTTGTTGTTGTTGATGGCGTCAGCTAAATACTTTGCTGCTTCGTCTGTCAGTTGATTTCCTTCGAGGTTTAACCAGCTCAGTTGAGATTTACTACATTTTAACAACTTACAAATTTCAAAACAACCTAATGGACCAAAGTTATTGTAGGCCAAATCTAAATGTGAAATTTGTTGAACATTCTTAATTACAGTAACTACTGAAGCACAATCAACAGGTGTGAGTTGACAACGATTAAAATTTGCAAAATTAAAGTTAATTTGTTGTAGTTTTCTCTGAACTATTTCCGCCATCGCACTACTTTCGATAGAACATTTAAATAATGTCACTGCTAAATGTTTTTTGTCTCCAGTCGGCCAACAAGTTACTTTCCTTCGCTCCATGTCCTCTGTCCACTCGTAGTTGTAGTACACGCTCTTTTTCTCTTCAGTTTCCACAGGAAGAAGGTCTGTGATGATTTCGCTCGGTAGGTTTTCTTTCTCGTTCATTAGTCCTGCTAGAAACTGAAAAACCAGCTGCCATTTGCCGTCCTCGATGTTCATTGAAACAAAGTTCCTCAGTTCTGTGTCATTCATGTTTGCTAGGTGCCTCGCAGCGAAAAACTCTTGCATTGTTAAATGAATGAAACAGAATTGTTGTTCACGTTTTAGCGCGGCAGTTTCACGGTCGGGTAAGCGGTGAAAGAGAGCGTTTTCCTTCATTCCGCGTACTTCATTTCCTCTAAAGACCAGCCTTCCTTCTTTAATTCCTTCAAATGCCATTTTTCCCAGTTTCTCGAATTCCTTTTCCACTTCAGGGAGCAACTCATCTGATTCAAAGTCTTCGCGAGTGAAATTCTTGCCGCGGAATTCTTCGTTGTGTCTTAAGTAAAATATTTTCACTGCTTTCTTGTAAATATCTGTTAATTTCGTTGGTAGGCTAAGACTTTTAGAACCATAGAACTTCATCATTTGAAAGAGACTTGAGCAAATGATGAAGCAACTCGCAGGAATGTAGCATAGAGAGAGAATGTTCGTGTTGCCGCCGATGTGTCGCCATATTGTTTCGCCCGCATGCTTGTCCTCTTCAGCAAATTTGGTTGTGTACTCTTCGACTTGTTCGGATGAGAAGCCGAGGATCTCGAAGACTTTGTCGAAATTAACACGCTCGATGCATGACAAAGCCGTAGGTCTTGTGGTTGTCAAAACGGCAGCTCCTTTGAGAAGTTTCCCAGTCGCGAGTTTCTCGTATAGAGCATACAAGGGCATCTTCTCGTCTGCGCGGTTTTTAAATTGAGGCTCGAAGTTTTCCTCGCCGATCTTTGACTTATGTTTAAATTCATCGATTCCGTCGAAAATCAGGAGAACTCTTTGGGGATTCTCAAGGATGTAATTCCAGACTTCATCATCTATGTGATCTGAGGGGGAATGTTCTGACGATGTGAGCAGTTCCCGGAGGCTAAGGTCGGTTGCCGCGTTGAATGCTCTGAATTTGATGAAGAAAGCAGCATCGAAATGGATTTTATCATCAGATGATTCATGGAATACTTTGTTAAATGCCCAGTCTCTTAGGAGTTTGGTACAGCAAAGTGTCTTTCCGATTCCGGGACGACCAACAATCAAAACGTTTTTGTTTTCGTGGTTAAGAATGTCCTCCGGCCCTCTTGGTGTTGTGTTTTCCCCACCCGATCTGGTGTAGACTTCGAGTTTCTGCCGTCTGTCTCCAGTAAAGTCATAATTAGCCATGTCTGGAACAACGACAAGGTTTGTGTAAATCTGATCCAGAGTCAAATGTTTAGCTGGGCGTCCTTCGCCGGGAGTACTTGAAAAAGGCGACCGGAGTTGGGAAGGTTGATTTGTCTCTTCTTTAATAATTTTCTTTGTATTCTCGATGAATTCCTGAAGCAGTGGTTTTCGGAATTGTTGAGAGTTGCTTGGCAGATTCAGGTGAGCCTCTAGAAACTTGAAATTTTCCATGAAACTATCCTCTTTCCGCGCTCGTAACAAAATATAGACGGTTTCTAACAGAATGCCAAAGAGAAAAATTCCGTTCACGACAAGAACAGCGCGCATCCAGGAGTTTTTCTTAGTTGCTCGTTGATTATGACACTCGTGCCGGACGCCAGTAGAATTCCTTGGCTGACTCCCTCCAGAGGTTAGATAACAAGGAAAGTTGGGGGGGAAGTCCAGAGGATAAAGTAACTGTTGAAGAACCATGAAGAAAACTCCTAAAACAATCCTTGCGAAAAGTTGACAGCAGTAAGCGATAAACAGCTTTTTACTAGAAAGTGCGTTTCCTTGGTCGCGCAACTGCCCCTCGAGATCATCTTTACGAGCGCTTGGCGGCAGTTGATCGACTGTACGGCTCGCTATTTGGGAGTAAATAGCACAGACAGTTCCGATGAAGAAGAAATTCATGATCACAAAGGCATAGATAGGAACATCGCGTTTGTTATACTGCTTCTCGTATAACTCGAAACATCTTCCACGGATAAGGTCGATGTTTTCACTCTTCGCCCCGCCACAGCGGAAATCATACCTGGATTCGCTGTGTTCTGCGTCTGCAAAAATGCCAAGGAAGATTACACCGATCAGGATCCAAACAACGACTGCGGCATGGCTAACTGTGTTAAACGTTTTTGGTTTAAGTAATTCCTTGAGATTATCCATTGTTAGCGTTTGTATTCTCACTGTTTTCGATCAGATGAAAATCGCATTATGTCGTGAGTTGAAATAATGAAAGTATGGTGACTTCCGGTCAGTCATTGCTACAGGTTTCACAGTTTCTTTATGGGAAGAGCTACAATTTTAATTCTTGGCAAAGTTACAGCTGTCAACTAACTAATGGTTTGTTTTCACCTGCCATCTTTTCTCGACTACTCAGGAAGCTGATGTGGGAAACGGAGAGAGGAAACTTCTTGAACATATCTTTACTTAAGTGTAGAAATGCACGCGGTGACCGAAATGGCAGATTTAACGAAATTTTGTCAAACCGAGTGGTTGTTCATATGGATTTGACGATTTTGACGAATTGTAGTCAAATTCGTCAGAGCGAAATCAGCTTGGCGGATTTAATGATTTTGACGAATTTTCGCCGTTTTTGTTACTGCATGCATTTCTAGACTTTTTTCGGAAACTGAAATGGACAGGTGCTGTAAGTGTCATTAATCCGAAATAATTTTGATAGAGGCTTTAAAAAGACAATCACAAGTATGGCGAAGGCTTTTGCTTTCTGAGGCAAATTGCACGCTTAGTAGTGTAACCAGAAGAGATGTGACTCGTCGCTGCACAATCTCCTTCACCTTCCCCCTGTACCTAAGCCAAAGTAATTTTCTAACTAATTACGAGCGCCTCTAAACACGCCTTGGTTGTTCGACTTTCATTTTTCTCACCAGTTTTCAAGATCGTTTTTTTCGATTGACTTGTGCGACTGCCAACTGTGATACAAAAGTGAAGACATAGGAGACATACCCGTATGAAAATGAAACCACGGATCATTTCCAGCGTCAAAGGTTCTCTATTGTACTGATTTTTAGAGATTTACATTGATGCAGAGTACCTCGTCATTTCTTTGTTTGTTTGTTTTTTTTGGTTTCATTTTTTTTGCGAAAGTTAAGGGATAAGAATAAGCACTTAGAGTGAAGAAACGATACAGTTGCAGAATAGTAGGTTGTGAAAAAATTCTGGCTTCGACGGGATTCGGACCCGCTCCTCCCAGATACTAGTTGAGCACCGTCGGACCATCTAACCTGAGGACCTACTTAAATTTGGCCGTTCCCTCTTCCTTCATGCGGCTACGCAGCTCAGTTATAGTCTCGGAAGGCACGGGCTTGAAACCCCTCCGATTTTGAACCTTCTCAGGATTTCAGGCTTCTTTTTGGCAATCACAACTGCAACTTATCTGAGAAGATCGGTTCTTCCACCTTACTCAGTGGTACTTTATGTAGCGAGAACTTTTATGATTTTGGTGAGACGGTATTTTGCGAGGTTATATTTTTGCGATCTCAAAACAAGGCCGGCAGATACAAAAGAAGGGAATTAAAATTCGCGATTCAAGCGTTTCAAATTCATTTTAATTTCCAAAATGTCGTAACTTTTGACGACTGGACGAATGATATTCGAAGGAGTTTGACCAATCTAGCCGATTCAGATGAAGATGATAGCGAGAATCTCTACTCCATATGCGAAAACCTTTGCAAATTAAAGACAACACTTCGCAACAGAAAGTACAAAATGAACTGAATTACCAGTAAGACCGATATACATCTTGTATATGTTGTTTTTTTCACATTTCAGATCATTTTTTCTGTTATTTGAATGTTCTATAGGGAATTAAATTTCGCGAGAATTTTCATCCGCTGGACAATGATTTAACCTTTTTTCTACAGTTGCGAAAAAGGCGAATTTATAATGGTAATTGAACTGAGTGGAGTGCAATTTGGGCTGAAATCATACGCGTGATTCCAAAATTGAACGAGCGCGCAGCGCGAGTTCGATTTGAAATCACAAGTATTTATTTTGGCTTTTTCGAAAGAGGAGAATAAATGAAACCTGAAGCGGACCTTTTGATTTGCTAATCAGACTAAGAGACAAATTGACAGTGGTCGTAATTAAAATATTTGTGAGGCATTTTTAAAAGTTGACATGCACACCCTTAAACCTGTTAAACCGCTGAGGAAGGGGGGCATCGGGGTCTATTAGCAGCCGCAATCATCCAAAACCACACAACCGCAAAAAAATTGGATCAAAACCGAAAACCGCATGCAAAACAATCTTAAAAATTTCAACATCCTTGTGATCAAAACCCTGATCGATCTGATGCAGTGGTGACAAGTGGAGCATACAGAGCTTTTTGGGGCTATTCGAGATCAGTGGAGACGCATAATTGCTGCTCAGATCGCAGAGAAACGGGACCCAAATAGGAAAAACCGAAGTTTTCTGGCACAAAGATCGAAAAGCCAATCTTAAAAATAGCCAAAACGGCAAAACCGAAAATCCCAATACCCCACCTGAAAGTGACGAGGATCTAATTTCTCCTCACAATATCACACCTGAATCAAACATTGAGGTCACAAGAATACAGGGAATTATCACCAAATAAATCAGCTCTTGTTTGTTAAACAAATTCTCCTTACCAGCCCCTCAGGAAATGTATGACAAAAAGTTTGGAGAATATGTATACTGATGTTAGGGTGTAAAAAGGTAAACATAAATGACAGGATATATCAAACCTCAACATTTAACCATTCAAAATGACAAAAATTAGCTGCTGGGACTTCAAACAAAAAGGCAGAGATGAGTTTGTTTTTATTTTTTAAATCAATATCAATCTAATGGAGGATACCACTAAGTCTGGTCAAAATCAACTAAATAATGATTCAATACTAGCTAGTTCGTACAATTTTTCATAACTGAGCATTGTAATATTAATATAATCATGTTCAACTTTGACTTTTTGACCATAGTATTCATACAGTCAACTCTTCATTAAACATTGATGTCCTTCCTTCCATTCAGTTGTCATAGGGGAAATTTTATTTACAAATTTCATTCCTTTTTTTTAATTTATGATTTACTGATATGTTTTCTTTCCTCAAGTTATTCTGTGCAAGATTCTATTCTTTCTTCTAAACAATGCTGTAATTATCATGTAGAAAATTTGAAGTTCCTAATGAATAAAAAATAAGTTAATTTGTACAGTTCAGTTTTCCTACATTACATGACAGTTAGTAATATTGTCAGTGTGAAACATTAATTCCTGATTAGTGCAAATTACTACAAAACTAAACATAAATTTGAAATAATATTTTACTCCTTTTGTGTTTGTGGTAAGATTAAATCTAGAGTGAATAGCCTGTCAGGGTCTCTGGATGCCATATTAGAAAAATCTCTGAACACATCATTGAATGTAACATCACCTGAAACAAAAAAAAAATTACAGCAGTTAGTCCTTTAATCCATAAGAGTGACAAGGTTCTAATTTCTCTTTACAATTTATCCCTTAAATCAAATGTTCAAGTCACGCGAATGAAGGAAATGATCAGCAACTAACAAAGTTCTTCATGGTTTTACAAATTCTCCTTGTTAGACCCTTGGAAATGTATAGAGAACAGTATGGAGAATATGCATAATGATGTTGGGGTGTAAAGGGTTCACCTTTACACCCCTTTGAGTGATTGATGAGTAATTTCCCTCTGCAACTAATTATAATCATGGATAAGTAGAGTGCATTTGATTTATGGTATCATAATATTTTTCATCATACTGCTTGCCCAGAAATATCCAGGGATAGTGGACTTTTGTTGTAAACAAACATGATGAACAATGCCGTGGTTGGATTGCATTGCTTGCCACTCCTTAAATTCACTGATAATAAAAACAAAAACAACAACAAACAAAACAAATCAGAAAGAAATAGATGGAATACTCTTTAAAAGATCTTACCCTGGGCAATCTCATTATCTTCTCTCATTTCTTCATTCAGTCTTGCCAGTCTCAACCTATAACACAGTTTAATTTTTCACTGTCTAGTAAATGTTGGCAAGTTAGAAATGGACCAAAAGCAGCTATATGTTTACCATAATAGATACCAAAATATCCTGGCATCCAAAAAAGATATAAAATTTACAATTCCTAACAATGATTCTTTCACAAAAGAAGACAATGACTAAAGACTGCTGTGTGAATTCCAATTCCAATTTTTGGGATTCTTTCATTCACCTCTTGAAGGATAAATAAAAATACCAGTTCCTAGGAACAGCATCATAATCAGACAACATCTACTGTTATATTGCATTTGTATACTTACAGATCTGTATCTGCATTTGTTTGTTTTAGTGCAATTGTAAGAGGGTCCTGAAATTAACCAAAGAAATTGATCAAAGAAACTTTAATGAGCACTGTTTTTACCGCCACTTGGGACCTTTCATGCAACATCTACTGCTTCCTCTGTTTTCCAAGGGAATTTAATTAATTTGGAAGGAAAGTCTAGCAGTTCATGGGAGGTTGTCTCCAAGGGCTTTTTTCATGCATCACCACATTATGTTCACACTCACCTCTCCATTCTCATCAACATCATGCTGGTTACCTCCTCGCTTCAGGAACAAGAGGATAGGACTGAAAATAAAGGAGCAGTATTAATATAAGTGATGACAGATGATGCCACAGCTGGGTGAACTGTTTTAAGCCCTGGCCACACCACTGTATTGTGTTCTAGAGATAGACACTATGCTAAGGAAAGAACTGGTTGCTAAGAGCTACAGGAACTAGGTTTAAGTACACACAATTATGGAACTTTTACTGGAACACGTGGTTGTAAGTCTTAAACTTACCAATATTCATACATTGATAATAACAACTTGAAGCAAGAAAGAAAAAGAAATAAAATGCTTTGCCTTACAGAAACAAGCAAAGTTCTTAATAGACTCACAAAGACTGCAGGAAATAGTGAAGGTCAGAACAAAAATTGTTCTAACAAAATAGTCACAGGCCACAAAGGATTGTGTTTTCCAATCTTCTAGGTGAGAGAAGCCTACAGGAACTAGGTTTAAGTACACACAGTTATGGAACTTTTACTGAAACATGTGGTTGTAAGTCTTAACCCCACCAATATTCAAATACTGATAATAACAACTTGAAGCAAGAAAGAAAAAGAAGTAAAATGCTTTGCCTTACAGACACAAGCAAGGTTCTCAATACACTCACAATGACTGCAGAAAACAGTGATGGTAAGAGAGAAAATGGTTTTAATAGAATCTTATTTTTGATCAACTCACCCTGTCTGCCCAAGAAGTGCTGCATGATGAAGTGCACCTCTTCCCCTCTTGTCTTTCTGGTTTATTTTAGCTCCATTTTGTAAAAAGAACTCACAAGCTGGTAATGATCCCTTGAGGAAGAAAAATAATTTCATTACATGATGACCCTTCCATGAAGGAATTGCAAGTACTCAGCATAGCAGAAAGTCAACAGAAAGAGTCAAACCTACCCCTAAGACAGACTGGTGAAGTGCTGTTTTTCATTCATCGTCCTCATTTACCCAGTTCACTTTGGCACCTGAAAATTTTCCATAAACACTTTCATGACTTGTACATTTTTGAGGAAAGTAGAAAGTTACACACAGTTTGTGTGATTACTGTAAGTATCACTTTCCAGAAATGTATGAGCAACCATTAAATAAACAATAAGTGCAGCATGTTCTTGTCTACCTTCTGCAAGGGATGCAGCCATAAGAGGAAGACTCTTCCATTCTGCTGCTTTGAAAAGTAACTGCAACAAAAACCCACAATTAAAACAAGCCACAAGCAATGTCATGTACCATTAAACTGTTGACCCCTGAGAGTGACCAGCATCTACTTTTTTCTTACAGTATCACCCATGAATCACACATTAAGATCACAAGAATAAAGGACATGATCACCAACTAAAGAGGCACTGAATTGTTAAACAAATTCTCCTTGTCATCATGTCACTTAATGTATAGAGAACAGTATGGAGAATATGCATGCTGATGTTTGAGTGTAAAGGGTGAATAATCACCACTAAGTATCATCTTAATAACTCTCAGGACATTACAAAAAAGCATATGATATAACAAATAAATAAATAGATAGCACAGACCTCTTTATCTGGTAATTAAAGGTACATACCCTACTGGGATGAACTCTTTTCAACACAGCAATTGCTTTCTCTTTGTCCTCCTTCAGTCTTTTCTCCAGGTCACCATTGCCATTATTCTGCACTCTTTCACAAATGGTTGCCTTGTGAGTCACACCATCTTCTCTTACAGTTGAATCAAATGAACCTCCCTTATCTCTACCCTTATCAGAAGACATAGCTGCTCCGATGGAGGCTGCCTGTCACCTCTCACTGTCACAACATGATGTTGATAGTGCACTAGTTCCCGGTCTGTCCTTATCATGTGAGTCACTGCTAGCAGTCTCATAGTTGAGAAAATTTGAAGCAACATGTTCTAACTTTTCAGAGTCTTCACTTGCTACATCTGCGAGAGTATTTCAGCAGGGGCACTCTTTCAGTTGTTCATCTTTGACTTTGACTTCATGGCAAGTTTCCTTTAGAAAAGTTTACTTTTTTTTGGAGTCTGTTCTCTCAACAGCCAAATGTGTGCCCCTTTCCTCATGGTGAACTTTCAATCTTGCAAGATTTCTAGTGATCCCTTTTTCCAAAGTTTGACAGTTTTTTAGAAAGGTTTCCAGGGAAACAAACTTGTGTTGTACATATTTTAACTTCATCCAAGTCTCACTTTCACCCCTTCAACAAAAATCATGTGATAATTATTTATCAGGAGTCAATGAGCGAACCTGAAAGACATGAACAACCGAACTCCTGTTAAAACAAGCATTACCAAATTGAAATAAAGAATTGACAAAGTAATTTGCAAGCGTGCCAGAGTGGCCAGAAAAACCTGTCCTCCAAGAGCTCTAAAAGAAAAAAGGGCAGGAAATCTGACAGGCCAGGCACAACTCATGTCTCCCACCATTAGACTATACTACATTAAACATACACTGTATGAACAGACTACAACTAAGTAGCTATAAGAATGATGTGCAGCTTTCTGATAATTTCTGGAAGTTTCTAGAAATTTCTAGAATATGACAGCTTTATTCCAGAATACTATTCTAGCTTCTTTCAAGAAAACATTTTCCAAGTTTTAAGCTCTTTCAAAAGCTGGAAATAGCTGGAATTTAATGCATGTATTAGCTGCTGCCAGAAATTGACAGCTTTTTCCAGTCTATATTTCTTGCAGGAAACTGGAATAAGCTAGAAATAGTTAACAACTAATTTACATTTAGGAAAACTGAGAGAAATTGTCAGCTTAGTTTCATTTTATTTTAAAGTAAGTGAATAAGAAAATGAAAAGAAGTACTTTACCTTAAAGCTTGCCATACATAATAGATTAAAAAGTAGTAAAACTTACACAACTATCATTGCCTTTTTTTTTTTTTTTTTTTTAATTCTAGATCTACCTTTTCAAGATCAGTGGGATCTTTTCTTTTTTGTTAGTAGTGGTGATCAGCGATTTGATATTTACAATAATGCTGCTGGAAATCCTGAGTAAATAGATAGATCAGTTTTGGGAAGGTACACTTGACGTACAGTTATAAGTCACCTATCATTGAAAAATGGATTCTCGACATGCTGATTTTTTTTCATAATGCAAAGCCACTATTCAATATTTATCAGCAGGTTTGTTTGATTATACAGTCATCTAATCAGTGACTAACATTGTCGGTTTTAAACAAGTTTCTCGTAATCAATTAAGAACTCCGACAAATTCTGTTCACCGCAGAGTTTTGAATAAGAAATTTGCATAAGGGCATTTACACTAATGAAAATACAAGATACAACTAGAATAGATTGTTTCTGTTATCTTCCTGTTTGTGTTTTAGTCCAAATTTTTCTTAAGAATGAACAATTGAAAGTCACATTGTGACCACCATTGACACCTTGAGAATGGTTGCTTTTGTCAGGCCTCACATTATGAAGAGCCAACTTTGCAGAGAGATACTTAACACTACAAGTACAATGATAAATAAGTAAATTACTCACTTTTTTGTTCATTACAAACAACTTTATCGACAATGACCACAGCAATTCGGAGCCCTAGCAACACACCAATCATTTGGGTTGCCAGAAACGTAAATGATTCCCTCAAGGATACAGTCCACAGCGATCGCGTACGTAAGAGCCGTCGTTGCAGCGATCAACTGGTCAGCGGTAAAATTAGTCGGCATTTGGTAAACAAACATGGCGGATCGGTAGTTGTGGTTGCAACGGCCGCTTGCTTCACAAAAAATGCGAAGTGTGTCCAGAGCATCCTTTACTTTGTAGCGGAGGACTTTGTTACGGATTTTTTTTATTAACTTTGCGAGAAAGAGTGATGCTTGGACAGAATGGGCGCGAAGCGAACAAGAAGAATAACCATCTGGCAAACCTTGCCCCTGAAGAATTTCACACGTGTTTATTTTCGACCCATGCCAGATTGTGATATTTATGGCTGACTTTGAAATGACCACAGCTTTTCAATACGATCAAAGCAAAAGTTCCACCAGATTTGAATTTGGAAGCGTCTGTTCGCGGTGTGACATTCATATCTCCACGTGTTTTACCGTGATCGTCCTTGGCGTCCGTTTTAACTTTCAGTCTCGTCCTGTTCAGCTGAGTTCTGTTTAGTTTTGATTTCCGAAAATGCCAAAGCACAGGTACGTTGTTGTTGACTGGGGATCGTGGGGAGTGGAGGCGCAGAGTTCCTCGAAGATCATCGTTCGTGATCCCTTCAATGTGAGAGAAGGAGATAAATGTTCACTGCAAGGAACAGATCCAGCGACAAAGAGACCCATGTTGTTTCAGGGACATGTTCTTGCAGTATTTGGTGAGTTTATGCATCCAGTATTTTTCTCAATTACATTGATTTTCGTTTTGAAGTGCTACAAATGCTTGGTAAACCCGTTTTCTTTCGAATTCCTTGGTTTGATCTTCACATCACTGCTCGTTAAAACATAAATCTCAAGAATCTTGACTTCAAACAGGTTTTCGATTTTAACGGTTCTTTTCATTCTTAGTTTTATGTCTATGCTCTCTTGTTAATGTCTTTTTCATGTCAAAACTATAGTCAGGAGACATTGGTCAAGTTAATAGAGGATGCTACCGATGCAAAGTCAGCTGTGGAGGCACTAGCAAGGCAGCTGTTCTCAAGTGAGGAACTGCAGAATTCATCAGTCGCTGGCTTTCAGTGCAATAAAGATTATGAAGCAAGACCAGGCCTGAGTCCATCAAGGTGGAGCATTTTAGAAAGTGAGTTAATTTTTAAAGGTGTATTTCTTTAATTATTTATATACACCTATATGTGCTCACTGTTTTTGGTTTTGTGTCACAGGTCTTGGCTGCATTTCCTTGACTTTTGTTTAAAAAATATATGCATTAGACATTGATGGAAGCTGAAAGAAAAGTTCTCATCATTATGGTCACATGTCAAAATACTGCACATACATACTGTCATACTACATGCTGTCAAATGGTCAACATTTCCAACTACATTTGCACTTCAAGTAACATAGGCAAACCAGCTTACATGTATGTGTTTACAGCCTTTTTGCCACTCAATTAAAATTACCTGAAGATTCATTTGGCGCGTGGAATGGAGTGCAAGGGAGTATCTACAAACAGAACAATTGCAGCCTCCTGAATGAATCACCACATAATATGAATTGGGTGGCAACAAGGATGCACACATGTAAGCTGACTGCATCTATTTACTGGTTTAAATTCAGCAATTAAAAATTCAGTAATGAACATATGATTAAAAATAATTCAAGTTCTTTCAGGAAGAGTTCCCCTGTATAATTTATGTTTTTCACTATACAGTTTCAAATGTAACATGCTTTTTACTTAAACTGCTTACATTTACTTTTTCCTTTTTACAGGTATTTTGCTAAGGAAAGGATTCACTGCAGCTACAAGGTCATCTGTGAGAAAGAAACTTGGCCTGGTTCTAAAGAAGGCCAGAGCAAATAAAGAAAACAAGGCCAGAGCAAATAAAGAAAACAAGGCCAGAGCAAATAAAGAAAACAAGACTTTAAAAAGACTTTATGTAACATATATTTTGGATAATTAATTTTTACTGTATAGAATTTCAAATAAATTTGTTCAGGGTATTGCTGGCAAAAAAAAAAGCACTATTCTTGTTTTTGTTGGGCATGTGGATGCTACAAACAAAAAGCCTGTTAAGATTCATGGTAGATTACAGGCTTGGTCTTGTTTGATACATCTAATAAATTAGTTGCAAGTAAAAGTTATTATAGTCATTAGTCAGAGTGAATCATCATGAAATAAACACCTGAAAAAGCTGGACTAAATGCTGAAAAAAAATTTAAAATCTAGAAAATGCTAGAAAAAGCTGGAAATTGATACATTATCTATATCAACGCTTCTTTAAGGAGCATGAAAGAATTTTCTAGAAAACTCTAGAAATCTACATTTTGTAATAAGCTGGAAAAAACCTGATTTTATCCTATTTTGTGATTTCTGGAATAAGCTGGCAAATTCTGGCAGATTCTACCTTGATTAGCATGTTTCATTAACATTCTAGAATGGTCTAGAATTTTCCGGAGAGAAAACTGGAAAATTCTAGAAATTTCTTGAAATTTTCTAGAAATAACAATAATATTCATGTCTTATTTTGCAAGGGACATGAACGATGTTGCTGCTGAAACTTCGCAGCCTTGGTGTGTCACCATCAGCATTAGCATGGTTCAAAAGCTACCTCAGAGGAAGCACGTTCGTATCGGGAATGTAGTCTCGCAGTCTCTTCTAGTTGATTATGGCGTTCCACAGGGGTCCATTCTTGGCCCCTTCCTGTTCCCTGTTTATGTAAATGATTTGTAAACTGTGCCTAAACTCTGTCAAACTACTTGTTATGTTGATGACTCAACTTTACTTGAAATTTAAAACGAATGAGTTATGTGACGCAGTCTCCGCAGTTAACTCCGATTTAAGAGAAATTTGTCGGTGGTGCTGTCACAATTCACTGCTTATGAATCCAGATAAAACCAAACTTCTTGTGGTAGGCGTGCTGTAATTGCTACAACGATTACTTGACTTTACAAAAGCACTTTGTGGTAAACCAATATTACCAACACCTGTAGCAAAGGATCTTGGAGTGTTTCTAGATCAGTACCTCTCCTATAATGAACACATATGTACAACGGTTGTATGAACAAACTGATCCAGATCGATAGAATTAAGCATTTATTTGATAAGGAAACGCTTTCGTTGATTATTAATAGTTTTGTTTTCAGCAGGCTTTTTTATTGCTCCTCAGTTTGGAGCAACACTTCGGCGATAAACATCCATAAGCTCCAGCTTGTTCAAAATTTTGCAGCCAGGATTATCTTAGGGCTATATCTCTGCAGGTCTGAGATCACTTCGATGGCTAAATGTCAAACAAAGACTTATGGTCAATGATGCAGTTATGATGCATAAATGTCTTCAAGGACTGTCAACTAGCTACTTCTCGGACAAATTTTCAACTCGAGCTACTGTTCACAACAGGCAGACAAGATATAGAAACAGCCTCAATATTCCACATTGTAGAATCACTGCTGGTCAACGCGCCTTTTGTTATCGTGGCGTGAAAATATGGAATAGCTTAAGCAAAGACCTAAAGGAAATAACAAATACTAAAGCTTTTAAGAGACGTTTAATCAAAGACCTGACTTGTGACATGAACTAGGTTAGATGATAATCATTGTATATAGTTATCATTTAGTTATCCTAGTAGATAGTTTTTACATAGTATTTTTATCAATTAGTGATGTGATTAATTATTCATTTAGTTATCCTTGTAGATAGTTTTGCATAGTTTTTATCAAATAGGGATGTAATTAATTCATTCATTTATCTATTTAATTTTCTTTTTAATATTGATGCTAAAAAGCCCTTTTTAGGGACGCTCAATAAAGTGTATGTATGTATGTAACAATTAAATTACAGCAAAAGAACTTTTGACACATTTAAACAGCCACCATCTGTGTTCTGTGTGCTTAATATATCTACTCTTTAAAGAAGGACACTTCCACCCCGCGTGTATATCTAATAGGTCGCCTGGAATACGTCCGTAAGCGGGGTTGGAGGCGGCACCAGACTTAATACTATGCATACCGAACGTGGAAACATTGTCCACGAAAGGGTCTATGTGCTTTGTAAAATTATCTCTTAGCGTAGTTACGGAAACTTATTTGCTAGAGTGGAAATATTCGCGAGACTTAGCCTCAACCATACGACGAACAAGGGTAATGATATCGTTTATTTTAGAAGTTTTCAAAGTTTTGCCCGAATAACGTACGCCAGTCACGGTAACGACTTCCTTCCGTTAAACTTCGATCACAGACAAACGAATTAATACAGACAGGTCGGTATCAAAGAAACGAAGAACAATGTCAACAAGTGCATAAAACACAAAAGATGACAGCAATCCCATAGTTTCATAACAAGGGAGATAAAGAAGACTTAATTGAACACAATTCTGCTTGTAGCCGACGACAGAAGCGAAGCAACATTTCGACGACAACTACGAGTTTCGCAAATGAAGACACTATGAAGCGAGGATATATTTTGCGCACAAAATCGTTTTATTTAACGTAGTAAGGAAAAAGGTGAGCTCAATTTAAAAAAAGGATAAAGGAAAACCGCTTGAAAACGAACTCTAACAAAAACTAATAGCCAAGTGGGAAAAACGTGTAGCGTTCTAACGAAGCGTGAACAACGTAAGCCAAGTGTTACAAGGTTGCGAAAACGAGCGATAAGGAAAATTGTGTAAAAACTAGGCGAAACTACCAAAATACTAGATATTTAGACAAGCACAAAGAAAAGGAACAAAGGCACTTACATAACAGTCTCGCTTGTAAGAGTTTAACCAAAACGAACTTCAAGATAAGGTGGGCAAAAAGGCGCTCTTCCGGTAAACACGTCTTATCATTAGCCCAAAGCAAAACAACCAACTAAAATGCAGTTCCGGGTGGAACTTAAAAGATCACGTCCCTAACGGACAAACAGTAACATCATTGTTGCGGTTTAACACGAATCAAAGTTAAAGCGAATCAATGTCCGGTGGCAAAGGCGTGGCAGCCGTTACACTGCAGTTGAAGCAAATACTTCTTTCGAAGTTGATTTTCATCTTCACCAGGTAAAAATCAGCCTCTCGTTCCAAAGATGGAATGTCACCATGTAACCATCATCACACGGGGAATCGTACGATAATATTCCATCTTCCTATTCGTCTTGTTTTCTGCTGTTTCCTTGCTACTCCTCGAAGTCAGAGCGTTCGAGGCTGACCGGTTCGCCTGGCTAAATTTCTCTCTGATAGAGGAACAAAGGGGGAGTTACAGCTATTGCCACCGTTCTTTCCCGTCTCAAGTAAAGGATACCAAGAATTTGGATTTGTAAAATAGTACACCGCCCAACGGGTTGTCCCCTTTAAGCCATCTTTTGCTGCATTTGCAAAGTTTCTTGGGTAATCTAACACCGTGGGGGTTTTCGAGGCCGTTAAGCATTTCAACTGACGCAGCAGTCTTAGATGCCTTGTTACCCTTTGGACCATTGAGGATTTTTGGTTAATTGGCAACTTCGCTTCTGATATAATTTTCATTGCCACACAATGACTCAAAGAGTGTCGCTGAACAGCCCGACCGCCTCCTGAATGCTAAAGAACCTGTTCGCCTAGTGCTTTTCGTGGGTTGAGAAGATCAATTTCTTCATAAATTCTCGTCGACGGACATCCCGGTTCTCGGTTCGTTTAAGTGATTATTTCCCGAATCCCGCTCCTCAAAAACGCCGATTCCCGAGTCCCGTTCATGATAGCAATCCCGCATCTCGCTCCCCTCTTATTTTAAATTCCCGGATCCAGGCCTTTAAATAAGCCCAGTCCCGGACCCTCAAGCATCAGCAATTGCTTGCACTCTATCTGCGAACAAAGGCTCTTTTGGCTGCACTGGACGAGCTAGCTTCCTTTTCGCTGCTTCGACAGATGATTTCACGAGTGGACGACCAGTGGGGCAAGATTCCATCCCGGCCATAGTATGACCCTCCATAGAGCGTAAGTTCAATGGGTGACACACCCATAAATTTTTCCACACAAATGTTCGTAAGTTCATTGATAAACAAGGCGATATACAAAGGCTTGGCCAGATTTACAGGTTAACCATTCTTCGAAGAAGCCCACTTCCGCCATTTTAACCAGCCTGACTTATACATAGACACAGTGGAGGGAGCCTTCGATCCTAGCTGCAAACGTTGAGGGCCTGGAATCAAACGACGTAATGATTGGTCCCGGAAAGAAGAACGTCTGAAACAAAAACAAGGAGTCATCTTAAAACCATTTAATTTGAATAGGTGTTTGATAATAAAACCGAAAAGGGAAAAAATCCCCCCAAAACGCTCAAACAACTTGATCTTCGGCCAAATCAGCCCAAAATTACGGGCCAAACAGGCCAAAAGTAAGGGCCAAATCGGGCCAAAATCACGGGAAAAATCAGGCCATAATCACGAGCCAAATCTAGCCACAAATACGACGAAATCAGGCCAAAACACAGGCCAAATCAGGCCAAAAGCATGGACGAACTCCGGCCAAAAACACGGGCCAAAGAGGCTCTAACACATGTGTCAAAAAACGCAAAAAATAAATTATGCACGCCAATTAAGGCATGCTATGCTACGCGGATATAGAAAAGAAACTCGCTGAAAATCTTAGCGTAAAGGTACAACATTCTGAATTTTGGGCAGCCGCGAAAGACTGACGCATGTCATTATAAATTTGCTTCTGTCCTGGCCCTTCTAGCAAAAGGTTGCTCATCGCCGGGAGGGCAAAAACTTCTACCACGAAAGGCTTAAACTGACATCCCTGGCGTAAAAAAGGTCAAAAATACGACGAGGGCCATTCTGCAATGATCAGGGTTGCGCGACTAACACATGATGTCAGATGACGGACGGAATCGACCACGAGGCTGACTGGGGGACAAATCCAATATAATTGTTCTCACCACTCCAGTCTTGCACCAAGGAGTTCACCCCACTGGAACCAGGAGAAGCGAACTTCGAGTTAAATCTTGGGAGCTAAGCATTGTCCTAGGTTGCAAAACGGTCGATTGCGACCGATTCACTAGCCGGAAAACAGATGGATTCATCTTTATCGCAAAACCTACTGAGCTGATCAGCTTTCTCATTCAGCGATCTGGGAATCCACTGCGACTCGAGGGATATATCCCGTGCAGAAGAAAACTGAAATAAAGATAATGCAACCAACTAGAGGCGAACTTTAGAACTACCTATGGACACTATTCTGGAAGCTCTCTGATTATCAGTGAAAACTTTTACCCTCTGGTGCGTAAGCTGGCCAGCGAAGGACAATAACACATAGTAGATAGCTTTCAGCTCATGGAAAGTAGAGTTTTGACCGAGGTCATCAAACGTGAACATACCGGTGGCCGCTAAACCGTCTAACGATGCTGAAAACCCACCAAAGGCGACATTGCTTGCATCAGAGAATACGACGGTAGACGTGTCAGGCGGAGGTCGAAGAGAGTAACCATTAAATGAACCGATGTTCGACTATCAGAATTTCAACTCTTCCAAAAGTGCCGCAGGGAAACGAAAAGGTTTGATCCCATCCTGATCGAGACTCGATCGCGAGGTACATTTTTCTGGTAAAAGACGCGAAATAGGACCCACTGCTAAGGAAAGCGAAATTATGGAGCCCGCTATTCTAGCAAATTTGCGATACGAAGACGATTCGTCCGTGATTGCGATGCTCAGAAGATTTTTAAGCTTGAGCACCTTCTTTTCTAGAATTTGAAAAGTCATAGTATTGGTATTGATTACAAAACCCAGCCATTTGCTTATCTGCATAGGCTGCAAATGGGACTTTTCTTCGTTAACAAAAGGACCTGCGAATTAAGTAAGTAGTTATGTAATTTTATTTCAACTCGGGTTAATGAGGCTGGTTAGGCCCCTGGCAGTACGTGCTAATATGCCAAGAAAAGTGAAAGAAACTAACGAATAATTAAAAAATGACTTATGACAAACTTTTTAACTACTTTAAGTGAGTAAACAATCGTAAGAAAGATGTTTTTCGTCTTGTCACGAGCGTGGGGGAAAGAAAAATTCTGAGTCCCCATGAGGAATTGAACCTCAGACCTTCGGGTTCCGCGCTTCGATGCTCTACCACTGAGCCACAGAGACTCTACGGTGAGCGAGGTCTATTATGAAGGTCTGAGGTTCAGACCTCAGATTCCGCGTCAGAGCGTGGAATCCGAAGGTCTGGGGTTCGATTCCTCATGGGGACTCATTTTGTTTCAACTCGGGTTAATGAGGCTGATTAGGCCCCTGGCAGTACGTGCTAATATGCCGAGAACAGTAAAATAAACTAACGAAAAATTGAAAAATGACTAATATCTAACTTAACTCTTAAAAATTATAACAGTGAAAAGATCTTAATAGACTGTACATTGCAAATGTAGCTCTCTTATAGCATTCCTAAATTCATTAGGAATTTTCGTTAAGCGTAGTTCATCCGGTAAGGAATTCCACACTTTGGCACCAATAAAAGATGTAGATTTTAAGCCAAAGGTTGTAGTATTCTTACGTGGGACGACGAGCTTGTTGGTGCCTCTTAAGTTTTTCATATTATTTCCTACGCCAAACAAGTCGCTTATATTCCGGTAACATGCCGTTTACAGCTTTAAAAATCAATATAGCAATGTCCTGTAGTCGACGATTAGATAAACTTAAACCGCACTCATCATTGCCATAAAAGGGCACCCGTTTGTTGTAGACACACCTTAACGCTCTCGCATTAAGCCTTTCCAGCTTCTGATTATATGACTCATTACAGTTGAGCCAAATAGCAGAACAGTAAGTGAAGTAAGACGTTACGAACGAGTTGTAGAGGCACATTTTCAAGGAAATTGATAGCATGTTCTTAAGTCTGGTCAAAGCATCCAACTACTTTCCAACTTTCTTAGTAATCTTGGCAATGTGTTTGCTAAAATTTAGCGAGTTAACGATAGTTACACCTAAAAGATCTAAATGGTCTACGATTGGAACCTTCTCATCATTAATACTAAAGGAAAGACCACTAGGATAGCTTTATGGAAGAATAATACACTTGCATTTCTCGGGATTGAGCACTAGATTGTTATCATCAAACCGACGACTTGCGACAGCGAGATCGCCATCAATTACGGACTTTACCACTTCAGGATCGCGATCATTAAAAAAATTTGGTTATCATCAGCATAGTTGGACAAATTAGCACGATTAATATAAGAGAACAGATCGTTAAGAAAAATATTAAAAAGGAGGGGCCCTCAAACTGATCTCTGGGGTACACCCTCAGAGAAAACAACAACATCTGAAGTAACATCTTCTATCCTCACGCGCTGGGACCTGTCTCTAAGGTAACTGTGTACGAGGACCAGGCTAGGTGGAGAAACACCATAGGCAGCCAGCTTGGCAAAGAGGAGGCCGTGCGAGATCATATCAAAAGCTTTACTCCGATCCATAGAATCTGCGCCAACAAAACATTTATTGTCTAAAGCATTCCTCCAGTTCTCACTCAAACGTAGAGGTACCGCCTCACAGCTGTAACCCCATCTGTTCGCAAACAGGAACGGTGACAATATCGATCTACAATAATCAGAGAGTTGGCGTGTAAGACACTTCTCAAAGACTTTATCCAGAGTAACTAGAATCGACATTGGCCAATAATTAGATTTATTATGAGGATTGTCCTTTTTGAGGATAGGGCAGATTTCGGCAAGCTTCCAAGCAGCTGGCACAGAGTCGGAGATCAATGATCTCGTTGATTAGAGCAGATAGCGGATAGGTAAGAGCATCAGCACCATCCCGCAATGTTCTTGGCGGTATCTTATCATAAACTGTTGCCTTTTTTGGATCAAGCGACTTAAGTATATTTTCGACTTCAGGTGCATGGACTTACAGAGCGGAACTGAAAAGCCTCTCTCGCAGAGCAGTGTGTCTGTATAGCCGAGATACTTGGATGACAGGTATCATTGTAATGCCCATCACTATCGTTATCCTTCAAAAAGGATGAAAAGCGTGTACTAACAATTACTGCTACTTCCAGTTTATTGACAACAAGACTGTCAGCCTCCTTAAGATGAATGGAATCCCGGCTGATGTTTTTCTTTGAGTGCATGAAAGGCTTGACCGTTTGCCAAAATTTCTTGGGGTTGCCTTTGGCTTTTGAGGCGGTGGTACGAAAATGGTTGGATACAGCCTCACGTCTCAATGAAGATGTGAGGTTTCGCTGGGTCCTGTTTCTGTCCCAATCTAGCCGGCGCTTAGACTCGTTGTAAAGGCGCTTTAATTTGTTGCGTTTCCTAATTGCCTCAGGTGTCATGAATGACACGTGCCCACGATTTGCTGTTTTACGTTTAATTGGTGCGTGGTTTGCAAGAACGCTAGATAACAAGTAACTCCAAGCCCAGTGGATGTCGTCAATGTCCTCAAATATATATGCGACGTCAAATTGAGTCGAATGCAAGTCATCGCAAAATCGTTCGGGATCGTAATTCTTAATAGTGCGTCATTCGACGGTTATAGGGAAAGTCCCGGACTGTGTGACCTGCTGACAACATAGACCAGGTGATGGTCAATTAAGCTCAAATCGAAAGTGCCAGACGTTAATTAATCTTTCATCTCATTAATTAGAGTGTCTATGTCGACATAGGAGTTTTCAGTTTCTAGAATTTCGATTAATCTTGTTCTAATGGATTTTTTAAAAGAGTTCTTGGATGAGTTTTTGAGACTAGTCGGCATCCCATTCCAGATTTTAACGCCAACACGTGAAAAGGCCTTACTTTGTACATTAAGTGCAGATTTTTTTTAATATAAAAATGCTCAGACGTTGATGAACGTGTGCTGTAAGAGTGAACGCTGGTAATTTTTAGAAAACAAAATCGAAATATTAATCGGTGCTGAACTAGTATTGATGTCGTACATTAAATTAGAAATGTTTTTATAATATTGGAATTCTAGCGGTAGAAGCTTTGCTTTCAAGAAAAGTGGTATGCATGCTCCCTTACTGGAGCAAAGTGAATAAGACGGAGTGCACGTTTTTGACGGACAAGAATGTTATTTAACAAGGTCTTAGATGCAGTTCCCCAAGAAGTTAATCCATACGTTATATTAGGTGCAATGAGGGACTTATAAATATCAAGAAGAGTTCGATTAGGAACAATATGTCTTAACTTCGCAATAAGACCGACAGTTTTACTTATTTTTGTTGTAAGGGTATAGATATGGTTTTTCCAACTTAGATTTTCATCAATCAATAACCCAAGATATTTAATGCAATTGTTATGTTCAAGGGTAATATTCTTATTTTCTTCATTGTCAAAAATGTTAACTTGTAGCAGGTAATTAAGTCTGTTTCGGTATGGGCGGAAAATAACAAAGTTTGATTGCTTTCTGTTAAGTACAAGTTTATTTGCGGTTAGCCAATTGAATAGGTTGTTCAATTCAATATTTACAATTAATTCCAATGTCTTGAGATTTTCGTGAGAGTAAATGACATCTGCAAAAAGAAAAAATTTAAGTTTCCTGAAGCAATAATGAATATCATTGACATATAGCAAACATGGCAAAAAGAGGAGCGGCCCTGAAACGGACCCTTGGGGTACACCACAGCTAACTACTTCTTTATCCGAAATAAAAGAGTTAATCTCAGTTGTTTGAGTACGATTTGTTAAATATGAGGAAAACCACTGATTGTCAATTCCTCGAAGGCCGTAATAATTAAGTTTATCAAGTAATATTTTATGGTCCACCGTGTCAAAAGCTTTCTTAAGGTCGATGAACACCCCACAAGAAAAAAGTCTTTCATCCATATTGGTACGGATGGATTCCACCATGTCAAGTATAGCATGTTCAGTTGAATGTGCGAAAACCGTATTGGGATGAAGATAATAGTTGGTGTTTTTGTATGAAAACTTTCAATCTGTTGTACATAATTTTCTCAAAAATCCTGTTGAAGTTTGACAGTAATGAAATCGGTCTATAATTGCAGGCATCTGTTTCATCATCAGCTTTGTAGACGGGTATAACTTTGGTCATTTTCAGTTTAGAGGGGTATGCCCCCAGACTGACAGACGTGTTGAGAAAATTTACTAGGACAGGGGATATTATGTCACAAGAGCGTTTAAGAAGTTGTGCAGAACAAGAGTAAAGACCAGATGACTTATTGTTCGGTATGGATAAAATTTCAAGCTTCACTTCATGTGGAGTAACAGATTTGAAGAAGAATGAGGTGTCAGGTGGTTTGGAGTTACAGAGATAGTCCATATAAGGATGCGCAGCTTGCGGCAGTTTGGTTGCCAAGTTATTACAGATGAGAAATACTTATTTATAACGTTGGGCATACGCAATGGGTCATTGATAACACTACTGACTTCCAAAACCGTCGTCAAGATACACAAAACTAGTATGCTCCATGAAAAACTAGCGCTTCAATAAGAGGCGCTATAATTTGGTGAAACAATAACTAGCGCTACTAAGGCCGAAAGGCAAAACTGTAAAGGTGAAATATTTGAGCACGCCATCGATTGACCACGCAAAGCCGAGAAACGCTTGATGCTCTGAACAGATATCCACGTGGTGCTACCCCGATTTAAAGCCCCATGTAAAACACCAGTGGCCTTCCTCTGGGACTTGAGACAAAGAGGGAAGATCTTAATACTTGAACTTAAATTTGACCATATAATTGTTAACGTGTCTTGGATAAATTGCTAAGCGCAGCTTTTTTACCCTCTGCTACTGCTAAGGGGTTAACACAGAATATAGGAACGCTGTGTTCAACGATGCAGCCATAAGCTAAGGCTGATTTGTTATTGGGCAACAAACACGGGGGCGGATACTCCGCAAAAGGAAGTCTGAACCCACGCCGAACACCATCTAAAACAAACGCAGGCGCATTTAAGGTGGTTTTCCAAAAACCCATGGCAGAATTGAAACGGCCTTTCACAACTCAGCTGTTGTTCCAAATATTGAATTTGTCCAAATTTCCAAGAAAAAAAAAAACAAGGAAAGTCATAACCAACCTGCAAATGATGATCATCATCCGACACTGACCAAAAGCCAGTCATCCCCGGTGAGAAGTGCTTCTCGCTGAATCGGCGGACTTTGAGCTTGAGCAGAAGGCGCTCAAATGACCAAACTCTCCACACTATAACACAAACGAATTAAAATTAACAGCTTATGCAGATGCGTTCACAGACCCGAAGGACACACACTCAATTACTCAACACTTTTATAGCGCTATTCAAATAACTTAACACTTAAGAGACACACTGAAACACTCACTAAGAAACATAAAATTCCATTCAGAACTTACAGAAACAAATATCTGCTCAACTTCGTAACGCAGATATTTTTATAGTCCAACATACACTTCGCGGGAATAGGGGTCTAGCTAGGAGGTCTTCTAGGGGGGAGGAGAGGGTCCCCTATTTAGGGTGCGGTGTTTTGGATATTTCAATGAAATTCCTTTGGTTACCAGATTCCATTTTTTGATTTGACATACATGAATCTATCTAATGAACAAGAGATACAAAGGTGACCAATATAAAGTAGCAATACACCAACAGTTTTTAAGATTAAGTGTTTCCTGACATGAAATAATAACTATTAACTCTTTACTCCCAAGATCTCATTAGCAATTCTCCTTACTGTCTGCCATATAATTATTGTAATATGCTTTTGGAGACTTTGGTATTGGATCAAGTAATGATCCTCCAGTTGATATTATTCTTCATTCCCATCACTCTTCTGCTTGATATTGTATTGATATTGTAAGGAGAAATTCTGTCTTGGTCACTCATGAGAGTTATAGGGATTTAAATACCCGTGGCTCTTTTACACCCTTAGCATCTCCATAAAAAGTGAAAAGTTTATCTAAAGTGTTATTCATTATAGCTTGAATGAAACTAATTCTTATTTATGCGTACCATGGAAGAGATTGGAAGGTAAAGTTACCTCTTGGTCATTGGAATGTTCCCTGTAAACAAGAGAAAAATGCCTTATTAGGATGAAGGGCTTGAAATCCATTGAAAGCGTTGTTTTTTGTTTATACTGCTTTTACCACAATGAGTATATTTGTTTGGATGTTTCCACAAAACTGTAGCTTCCTCTAATATTTTTTACTTTAATATGAAGGGGTTGCATGGCCTGTCACATTAGGAGTTGGTGTAGGCCTTGGAGCTGGATATTCAAACTGTAAACACCAGTTGTACTGGCAGAGTCCTCCTGGATTCCCATTTGGAAGGCCTTTTTGGGGCAGGCCTGGTGAAGGTGGTGAAAGACGACCCCCTCTCAAGGTAGGGTAAGGTACATGGAGAAATGTCACAGATAAGGGCCCACTCGTTCAAAGGGTGAATAACGCTATCGAATGGATTTTGATGTTATTCGCCAGCCGGGAGGTCTGTATTAGGAAAAGCTGTGCCCGAGGTCTTGAGTACCGACAGAGGCTGTAGGCTGAGGGCAGTACTCAAGACAGAGGGCACAGTTTTTCCTAATACGGACCGACCTAGGCTGGTGAATAACATTTCAAATTTTTTTTCCATAAACTTAACGAAATTCTTTCCTGAAGAACCCGAATGAATTAGGGCTGTGATTACAGCAAGATCTATCATAAACTGATTAATTTTTAGCAAGTAAATGGTAGTTAAAATAGAGGTGATGCAAATTAAAGAGAGAGGCTTCATCGACACATTTTAATTTGCGCACTGATAAAGGTGATTTAAAAGGCTTTCAACAACTTCGAAACATTATTTTTACAAGTATTTGTCACACTGTGACACCTGCCAATTAGAGAGCGCGTAAGAAAGAAAAACGCAGGTACACTTTTGAAAAAACAAAGGAACTAGTTTAGCAACGGTAATTGAGTCTTAACAACTGAGTCGAAAACGTAAATTAGCCACCGTAAATGGTAAAAAAGCTGACCTTTCGAACGTCAGCTCTTCGTCAGAGCGATTGACGAAGGCCTAACGCTCGAAACGTCGCCTTTTTTACCTTTTACGGTGGCTAATTTACGTTTTAAACTCAGTTGTTAACACTAAATTACCTGCTATACTCTCCCACCGACGCAGCACCACAGTTTCTTCAGAAACTTACCCCTTTATTATAGTTTGGCAACGACTGTTGCGACATTGTTTTCTTTAAAAGCAGACGGAAAGTATTATTCACTCTCAACGACGATTAAATAATGTACGAAGTGTAACCTCGAAAGATTAGCTAAGAGAACGAGCGGACAATTCGAACGCACACAGTGATCTTTATTGTTTTTGGACGATAGCACTAAGACGAAATTTGCTTGATGAGAGTAGCGGTTGAGGTTGCGTGCGTGTGGTTCGAACTAAGAGAAAATACAACAGAAACTAATCTAAGAAAAATGAGTTGCGAAATGTAACATTTACCTAACTAAAAGTGAAGCGATTGCACGGAAAACAGAAAACCAAAATTATACCAATAATACATACAAAAGGTGAACAACGTAAATGTAAAAGAAATTAAAACTTGCTTTGGTCTAGCTCCTAACAATAATAAATAGCTTGCAGCGAACGGTAGCAAATAGCTTGTAGCGATTATCTAGCAGCGACGATTTAGCAGTGATGATTTAGCAGCGATGACTAAAAGCGACGATTGAAATAGAATCTTTACACCTGCACTTAAGTGGAAATTTGATCGGAGATAACAAACTTGCTGCAATAATCATTAACTAACGAGACTTAAAATGAACCAGAACAAAACTATAATAAAGTGTATATTAACTAAGCGTTTCGAAACTGACATTCCAGCCCCTTTAAAGGCGGATACAACTGATTGCCTTTAACTAAAAACATAAAACAGGGTTGAAACGCTTCGGAATAAAAACTAAATGTCAATAAAATGAAAGTTCTCTTAAGATGCTGTTCACAAGATCACTGCTCAGGCAGCTTCCAACAACAAAATTTTGTCGATGGGATGCACAAGAACCGAGGACTTGGTTTTTAGCTTGACACTCCTCACCAGGCCATCACTCTGATTTGGAAAAGCTTCCAAGATACGCCCAAGCGGCTAGGAACTTCTCGGTGTTTTTTCATCTAACAAGAGCACGACGTCGCCAACTGCAAAATTGCGGGTAGTATGATTCCATTTCTGCCTTTGCTGGAGCGAGGGGAGGTATTATTGAATCCACCGTCGCCAGAACACGTCTGTCAGGTATTGCACGTGTCTCCATCTTTGTCGGGAATAGCGGTCCTCTTTAGCGAAGACACCCGGGGAAAGGGTAGGTCCTGAACGCAGGAGTAGGAGGTGGTTTGGGGTCAAAGCTTCTGGATCTCTGGGGTTGTCTGATACTTTAGTCGAGGGACGCCCGTTTATAATCACGGTCGTGAACCAATCGTAGATAGGCGACAGCACCGTAAGCCAGTTGTGATGCGTCAGAGAAGAAGTGGAGCTGGCAAGAAGTCACTTCACCAAAGTCGCGAGGTTTGAAGCATCGTTCTATATGAAAGTGCTCCAGTTTTGGTAGCTCGCATAACCATGTTTGCGAATGTCTCAAATCTTCGTCCGGTATACGGTCATTCCAATCGAGCTTCTTTTTGCAGAGATCTTGAAGGATCACCTTAGCCGCGAGGATGAAAGGAGCAACGTATCCAAGCTGGTCGTACACTGAGCTGATAATGGACAACAGTCCTCTCCTAGTAGCTGGCCTATCCTTAATGTTGATGTTGAAGCTGAAAGTATCCGAACTCACCTGCCATCGTACTCCAAGAGCTCTTTCAATGATGGGATGGTCGAAATCTAGGTTCTTCACTGCTGTTGCTCTTTCAGCCAAGAGAGTGAGACAGCCATTTCGTGAGACGGAAGCCACCTTTCGACAGAAGCTCCCTAAGTTCCCTCGCAAAACAGATAGCGCTTTCATCCGTTGTCAAAGATTTCAGACAGTCCTCTACGTAGAAATTACACTTTACTGTTCGTACGGTCTCAGGACGAAAGCTCGATGGATTATCTTCTACCGCTTTCTTGAATGCAAAATTGGCACAGCTAGGAGATGAGACTCCGCCGAATAGATGCACTATCATCATCATCAGTTCTTCTGCTTGAGCTCCTAGCTCTCCATTTGGCCACCAAAGGAATCGTAAGGCCTTACGGTCTTCAGGAACCACACTGACTTGACGGAACATGGCCTCGACATCTGCCACGAGACCTACAGCATCCTGTCGGAAACGAGTCAGCAATCCAACCAGGGAGTTCGTGAGGTCCGGCCCCTGTAAGAACTTGTCATTCAAAGAACTTCCACGATGTTAAATGGAACAGTCGAAAACGATGCGAATCTCTCCTGGCTTGGCTGGGTGGAAAACAGCACGATGGGGAAGGTACCAAGTTCCTCCTGGAATTCCGATAGGTAGGGCCTTCTTTGCATATACCTTCTGAGGGAGCTCTTCTATGCAGGCTGCGTACTTTACGCGCAAATCTGAATCCTTCAACAGGACCATTGTGGGAGGATTCCCTCACTTCTTTCGGGTGAAGAATTTTTGGGGCGTCATTCCCAATAAGCAAACCCGCGTTCGCGTCGATTTTGGAGATTATTATTCCAGCAAGGTGCGGCCAACGATCTACATCCCCTTGGTTAGCGGCATTCTCTACTGTGACGGGTAGATGTGGTCTGGTGAACACCTGTGGCAATTCGACAAGAGTTTCTTCTTTGAGATCCATCACTTCAAGGTCAACTGCTGAGTATTTGATGCTGGTGTTTTTGCTTTCCATGGTTGTCAGTGACAATGTTGTTGCTCGTCCATTAATGCCAAGCTCTTCAATGAGTCCCTCTGAACAGAAAGAAGTATTGGAACCATGATCTAAAAATGCGTAGGTTTCCACGATCTTGTCGAGACCTGGTGCTTTAACCTTAACAGGCAGTAGTGCTAATCCGGCTGCAGACGCATGGTTGCTGTCATTTTCGAACGATTTCAAGCGTGGCTTACGATCAATTTCTCCATCGTGGAAAGGGACCCGGCTCTTCGCGTTAGGATTCAGAGCTTCTCTCTCTACGCGTTCTGCTTTTGGTTCCTCTTGGTCATGCTGAGGTCGAGATTCTCGTTGAACTAAAGGTAGCTCATTCGGAGATATTGGCTGCTGTTTTGCGGTGAATTCTTGAGGAGGTGGGAGTGCCACAGATTTATCTTCTTGTCTGAAAAGCAGGCAGAATTTTCGACATAAGACGCTTCAGCTGCGCCGTAAACGAGTTCTTCTGCTTGTGCCTTTGCGATTTCTGTTTGTAGCTAGAGAGCTTTCTTCATAAGTTGTGGTGTTAGCTCCTCCTTCTGAATTTCCTCATAGCTTCGTAGATTGGCCTTTTTTTTTGCAGCTGATGCTGAAGAGGCGCGAGAGCTCGCCGCCGAACTTGACTTGGAACAACGAGAGATTTTGGAGCCCCGTGAGGTGGGACACTCGAGAAGGTACATTATTACTCACTGAATCGTCGGGATTTATCTCGGTATCCGGCCCCGCCGTAATGACACGTGCTGGCGATAATAATCTACCGAAGTCCTTGACGTGTTCCGATGACACTACCCAGTTACATCTCCTGTGATATCCTCTATTCCACGCTTTACTTCGACAAAGTAAGCGTTCGACTCATGGATATCGCGATCTTTTTTTTAGCTGCTCGTGATAAGCGGCGTAGGCGCCCTCGAATTCTTGCAGAATCTGCACCTTTCTTTTAACTAGTTCAATGTTTCCGAAATCTAACATAGGTTCGCATATTTCATTTTGCGCTTTCGTAACGATACCTTTCTTTGCGCCTCTAGTTCTCTTTAATCTATCAAAACTTTCTGAGTCGTTTCCGTCCCAATCGAGGGTGTGATTTCGTTCTCCAATACGTAGATTTATTTATTCGACTTCGCTTTCCTTCGACATGTTTTAAATCGATTTCCTGAGAACGTGATCGTTTGTTACATATCTTGCCGTTTGTCACGTCGTGAATTTCCACACGTGAAAGCGGGGTCGAAGGTTTGATGCGACAAATGGCTATTTCTTCAGTAACTTCGCTTAAAAACTCGAACCAAACGTGGTAGATGTAAGAATAACTGGAAATTTGCTAAACTCGAACGAATGTAACCTCAAAAGGTTACCCAAAACATCGAGCGGACAATTCAAACGCACACAGTGATCTTTATTGTTTTTAGATGCTAGCGCTAAGACGAAATTTGCTTGATGAGAGTAGCGGTTGAGGTTGCGTGCGTGTGGTTCGAACTAAAGGAAATTACAACAGAAACTAAGAAAAATGCGTTGCTAAATGTAACATTAACCAAACTAGAAATGAAGCGATTGCACGGAAAACAGAATACGAAAACTATACCAATAATACATACAAAAGGTAAATAACGTAAATGTAAAAGAAATTAAAACTTACTTTGGTCTAGCTCCTAACGGCAGTAAATAACTTGTAGCCATTATCTAGCAGCGACGATTTAGCAGTGATGATTTAGCAGCGATGACTAAAAGCGACGGTTGAAATAGAATCTTTACACGTGCACTTAAGTGGAAATTTGATCGGAGATAACAAACTTACTGTAATAATCATTAACTAACGAAAGACTTAGAAATGAATCAGAACAAAGCTATAATAAGGTGTAATTAACTAAGTGTTTCGAAACTAACACGAAGATTTACCTCCGTTCAGTAAGTAAATGGCAAGGAAAGTAACTGTAAGTAAATTCAAATATTTGATTTTGAAGTTGTGAGAGTTTGCTCGTTTGTTTACTGCATTGGCATGTGTAAATCTGGTCTTTTCTCCACAACAACCATATTCGAATGGGACACTTCAATTAGGCACTTGAAGGGGAATTAATGCGGCTTTTTCTTGTTGAATTCCCAAATTTCTAAACTGAACGGACTTGCAAAGACTCACCAAAAGGGTCTTTGTAGTAGAACTTAAAACTTCGCTCGCCTTTTGACTACGAACAAATTGTGAGAGAATTCAGATATTAAATGAATGAAAGTTTTATCGATGAATTCAATTGTAACCAAATTCCTCACGTTTTAACTTTCTAGTTACTTTCTGTGAAGGATTCAAATTATTTACAGGCGGGTTTTAGGCCGCTTGTCAACCAATTTAATGACACTTTTTCTCATACGAATTCATTTCAAAACCAATATTTTTCTGTTCACCAAAGTGATTTGAGAGAGAGAAAAGAGAGGATCAATAAGTTATTTATCGGCTTGAGGTAGTGACCAACGTCTTTGCTTAAAAATACTGCCCAGCCGGAAAAACAAGATATTTTTATGAAAAATGGCTGCGAAGGTAGGGATGACTAGCGACTAAATACAGGAATGGCTCCGACATGTAATTGGATGATCAAAATAGTAAAAGTTAATAAGTTATGTCTTAACTCCTTGCTCGTGAATATTGATTAACCGTGTGTCTCGAAGCGGAACAATGAAATAACACTGCGAGTGAAAACACCGATGTGTCAAACAAGAAATGGTTACTTACATAACGAAAGGAAGGCAGAGCCTTTCTTTCTCATTCAGCGGGGTCTTCCAACGATATTCCGGCGATGACTAAGTCATCTGCTGACTAACTGCGCTGACTAAACTCATTTAGTCAGTTTAGGTAGACGATCAGAGACTGGAGCTATTCCTACATTTCATAGCTGACAGGAATAGCTCCGACTGGTGCTTTTAATTCTTTTTTTTTCCTAGTGATGGCACAATCAGTCTTCGGACAGTTTTCGGCTAAAACCAGAAAGAGTAAAATGATTTTAGGAAACTTGTTCAAAACTAATGAAGACTGTTCATCACATGACGCTGTTTTGGAACGTATACATCTCGTTTGCTATTATATTATTACTGTTCTAGACAAGGTATTTATACCACGTAAATTTAAGAAAGAATTAGTGTACTGTAACATAGACCACGTTTCCTGTAAGGTACACGAGCCATCCTAACCTAATTTGCAAACTGCTTTCCAGGCACCATCTGTAATAAACCTCTTCAAATCTGCTAAGTTAGCTTCTACTGCCTCTCCGGGTATCAAAGATGCCTTGTTTGTATCCAATACGTCAGAAACAGACAGTTTAATGGCAGATTTAACCAGGTCTTCAATGGAGTAATGTTTTTCCTTAGTAAACCAGGGAAGCATTTCTTGCAACCCTACCAGAGAAATAAAAAGATGGTGAGGTGAAACAGGTGTGATAGGCAAGGAAGAAAAAATTTCAAACAATGAAGCACAACAAACCTTGTGTGCCATCGTTTTTCCGGATGTGAAATCGACAGCTACTTTGCTGTTGTTCTGCTCTGATTGCTCATTATTCTTCCAATTCTCAATCATCTCCATCTTCTGTTCCTTGTTTGGTTTTTCCAACCTGACATTTCTCTTCTGTGTCTTTCGTTTGGTGGAAAAGAAATGTTTCTAGACCTCAATTTTTTTATTCAGGTGCATTCCCTTTAGGTATAGCAGCCGACAGTGTACTTGTCGTATGTTTGTGCAGCACCATCGAAGTGAACAAACTATAAGAGGAATCGACACTTTTCTTTAACTGTTGCAGCGTATCTTCATCTTCACAGACTTCGACATCATCGATCATTCTGAACAATTTTGCCTTAAGGGATTGTTTTGTCCTCTCTATGGTACTTTCCCCATTCTCGCCCACAATTCCTTTATTAAGACAGTCTCGTAGACGTTTATCTCGTTGGTGCTGTTGTGGTATGCAGTATCACTAGATGCTTCCTGATAGTCAGGATCCATGGAGCTATTTTCTGGGCGTGGGAACTGACTAGGGTTGTCTTCAAAAAGCTACCGGCATTCAAACATCTGTTCACGACCTTACTCAATCATTAAGAATTTTACTATACAATTGTCACACTGTCTTTTTCTCTCCACTTCCGCATCTCACAGGCCCTCATTCGGGGATTTCCTTACAATTGTTTCGATAAAAGCGCCCGGGGGGGGGGGGGTGGGGGAGGTCGTACTGGTCATGTAATAAATATTACTGAAAAAGTACATGGCCCTGCATTAATAAAAGAGGGCTTCATTTAAAAGCATTGTAGAGTTCAATATAGGAAGAACGTAATAAAACACTCTTTCAGTTTTTATCTCAGTATATAAATTATTTAGCCAAAACGAATGGCAAAAAAACAATAGAAAATAAAATAAAATAATGAACGCATGAGTAGGAGCTATTCCTGTCAGTGGTGAAATACAGGAATGGCTCCAGTCTCTGATCGTCCACCTGAACTGGCTAAATGAGCTTAGTCAGCAGAGCTAGCCAGTGAATAACTCTGTCATCGGCAGAGTAACGCTAAACTACCTCATTGGACAAGAAAGGCTCTGCAATCCCTTCGTTATGTTAGTAACCATTTCTTGTTTGATACATCTGTGTTTTCACTTGCATTGATATTTCATTGTTCTACTTCGAGACACACGGGTAAACAATACTCACGAGCAAGGAGTTAAGATATAACTTATTAACTTTTACTATTTTTATCATCCAATTACAGGTTGGAGCCATTCCTGTATTTAGTCACTGGTGTAGGAATGTACTCGGTGACTTATGAAAGTGTTACCGTTGCCCATGGGCAGAGATAAGAAAATATGGACAGCACTAAGAACCAATCAGATTGCAGGATTCGTTACCTCTAAGGAAAAAGTAAAAATCCCTATCCAGTGGATAGGTGTTACAAAGCAGATAGCGTTATCCATCAGATAGACATTTATTCAGTGGATAGCACCATTTAACCTTTCAACAACCAGGGCAAGGTGCTTTACCATCAGGACAAAGCACTTTTCTCTTTATTCTGGTTACTTAGAAACACTGGGAAGTCCTGGCCAATCAAGATAATTTCATGATTGAGTAAAACCATGTCACACCACCCAATAAATGTCACAGTCAGTTTTATTTAACCCTTTAACTCCCAAGATCTCATTAGTAATTCTCCTTACTGTCTGTCATACAATTCATATAATGTTAGTTTGGAGAATTTGGAATTGGATCAACTAATAATCCCCTCATTGATATTTTCTTTATTCTCTTTACTCATCTGCTTGATATTGTACTGATAGTGTAAGGAGAAATTCTGTCTTGGTCACTAGTGGGACTTAAGGGGTTGACCTGGTCTTTTTGTTAGTTTTGAAACCAATGTCAATCAGCCTACCTTTTTATTAGAACCAATAGCAAGTTGTTAGATTCCATAGGAGTTGTTTTCTATAGATTCTAATTTTAACCCACGTGACCAGTGGAATGGGTACAGTATGAAATTCCCTTACCATATCTCTGTCTTGTGACGTCTTTCAGTCATAAGGAATTATCTGAGTTCTGTCCATTTGACTTTGGCTACATATGCAAGACAAGTTTTAATTATACTGAACTTTTCATGGTGTCAATTAACAGAGTAAAACTTACAATCAGTATCCATACCACAGCCTTAGGTGACTCTATTCATTAATACAACCACCCTGGTATCGTGATCATATTCTCGTGGCCTATTGGTGGTAATGCAGGCAGTTACAGGGCAATGAAGGTTCATTTGACTTCTATTTTTCTGTCCATATTGGCAGTCTGCAAGAGCTAATGACACAACTCCGCAGAACACAACTGCAAGGCAGGAACTGAAGCAGGGGGAGAAATCAAGTGAAAGTTAAAAGGAACAAAGAGTTTTGGTGTTTCGTTCTACTTGCCATCTTCTTTCCTCCTAAAATACTTATTTTATGTCAACTACATCCTCACACATTTTTATTTTTGGTTTCTGTGGGATCGAATTGGCTTCTTCACAAAAAGAGAAGAAAATGATGCAGAAAAAAACCTGAGCCAAGCTCTTTGCCTTGCAAGTCAGACTGGCAGACAACAAATTGACAATGGATGGAAATAAATGTTTGGAAGGCATGTTTCCAAAAGAGATGAGGGGAATCCCCAAACTCATGGACACTAAGATTCTCTTAACTCTTTGACCCCTAAGAGTGACCAGCATCTAATTTCTCCTTACAATATCACTCGTTAATCACACATTTAGGTCTCAAGAATAAAGGAAATGATCACCAACTTAAGCAGCTCTTGATTGATGGACAAATTCTCCTTGTCAGCACCTTAGGACATGTATGGAGAACAGTTGGGAGAATATACATAGTAATGTTTGGGTGTAAAAAGTTTTCATTTGCAGCTTTGACTACGTGACCATCGTATTCATGGTCATGTAATATCAAACCTAAACCGTCTCCGGCCAAGAGTAAATTTGTAAAAAGACACTTCAAACGGGCCATGAAGGCCAAAAGAAATACGGCAAATGAGTTAATTTACAATTATAATTTAATTGAGATAGTTAGACCGAAAGGTAATTTGGGTATGCAGTTTTCAGAGCTTTATTTACAAGTGTCACGCGTAATATAATACGTGCATGTACGGCTGTTTTTTGTCTTAAATAAATGCATTTCTTTGATCGTGTGCGATTCGATAGCGATTTTGCAACTAAGTTTTGTATTTGTTGGTGCCTATTAGCCTGTGTCAGGACCCCTTCCTGTGTCTAATAGCTAAGAAGGCCGTACGCACGTGTACTACGTTATGGTGTCGAGTGTACGTAACTACGGAGGTGTATTCTGTTACAAAGATTCTGCTCGAAACCACGAAAATAATCACCAGATGTTGATACACTTTATGATACATAAACACAGACGTTGCCGCATTGCACGAAATGGCGGATGAAAAACAGCACTCCACCTTTTTGAATATTTCCCGCCGTTCATGAAAATGAATTAAGCGAGAGGATTAAAAGAAGAGGCCCGTGCAATTTTTCGCAGTTTGTGCCAAAGAAGATTAGACGTAGAGGATCAAAGAAGACATCTGATTTGATTACTGCGGTCACCACCTCGACTGGTAAAGATGATTTCGAAAATCCTTCTCATCAGGCGTTGCAATCTAGACCAACTTTAGATGCTTTGCTGGTAAGTCTTGCATTTTGCATGTATTAAAAATAGTTTCGATTCTGTTTTTTTACAGTCATTTTAAGCTTAAGTTCCTCAAGCATGTACTCCATAAATTATATTCGGGTGTGCTACATGTCAGGAAAAGATCAGGAAAGAAGCCATGGAATTTTATTTTGAGTCATGGGAAGTTGGCATGTATAAAAAAAGTCAAGGAAAACTGATATCTGTAGCAACCAAGATATTTCTCATTCGACAGACTGTTTTTTTTTCTACATATATATGGGAAACTGTTTTGTTTATTAGTTGTGATGAATCACACACAATGACAGTATTAATTTTTTTATTCCTCGTTATTTTCTTTTATATTGGGTTGAAGCTTATATAATTAATACCTCCTCTTTTCCAAAGAAGATTTTACATGCATTTTTTAATTAAAAACAGATCTCTTACCATACATAGGAGTGTAAATTTCACGTAGTAAAGTAGACCTTTCTACCTAAACAAGACTCAAACCTTGGTAGTATTAATACATCACTGTATACATACAATATAAAATATCCTAATTGCTCACCTTTGGTATTCATAATTAGTTTTGATTTTGTTCAATATTTGATATCTAATGTTTAATATTTATTTATATTTTGGGTTCTCTGTTCTGTAGTTTCTAGTGCATCTTGTACATGTACAAGGAGGTTAGACATTCTGTGATGTGGCACAAATTGTTTGTGGTTTGTACCCTTGAGGCACATTAAAAATGTATGTTTTTTTATTGGTTAGCACAGTAGCTATGTAGATTACTCATAACTAGATATAATGTGGTACTTGTGCTTATGCCAAACAAAATGAATTGTTTACCTTATATATTTTTTATCCTCTACCATCAAGAAGCCAAATATGTGATTGTTGAAAGAGAACCCAGGGATAACATTTGGATCTATCATTGCAAATGTGTTAAAGGCTCAAGGCGAACAAATTATTTGCAGTCACTGTCATCAACAGTCACAGGAGAAAGTTAATACAAGCATATAAACTGAGATAAATAATTTATAAAAATGCTCCAATAAAATTGTTCATCCAAGTCACAGTTTTAATGTAGACAATAACTGTATCTCATGTACACATTCATTAAGTGCCATTTATTTCTGCTTATACATTAGGAGGCAACTGCAGTTCCCATCCTCTTTCTTACAGCTTCTCTTTTTTATTGTTACCAATTATTTCTCCAGCCTCCTTTAAGCACCCTTGTGTGCTAGTCAAATGTTTTTTCTATTGAATTCTAACAACCTGAGTTGTGAAATGAAAGGCCCCAACTACTAGTAACAGGAGTATAAGCTGTCTTCATTTAGCTATTTTGTTTTGAATCACCCCTGTGTCTTTGACTGTGTCTCCAGGCCCCTGTGCCATAATTTTCTTCTTTGCATTTCAGTATTAAATTGAGTAATAAATTATATGTAATTATAAATATTGTTTATTACATGTTTCTCACAGGTTTAACTGCAGCTAGTTCTGTTTATGAGAATTGCATCCATATTGAAGCCACTGAAAAGTTGATGGAAAGCTTTGACAAGGAAAACAACGTCACCCCTTCACTTGCCAGAGACACATATTCTCATGATCACACTTACCAAGTAAGATGAATGAATTTTTTTGCTTTCCAACGTTAAAATTTTGGAATTATTACTAACATTAATCTTGCTTTTGTCAACATTTTCTGGTTATTTTTCACTCATCCTAATGATTTTGTTTTAAGTTAAATTATGTTAAAACATAATTTGTGTATTTAAACAGCTAGGTCCCCTTCAAAGTAGAGCTATTTGTGAATCTTAGGTTATTATATTCTTGGAGAAATGACAAATGCATTATTTGCTGTAAGTTGCTGTAAGTAGTTGTAAACATCATATTTTTCCATTTGTATCTGTTATTTAAGTAAAGACTATCTGAAATGATTGTAGCATTTCCACAGTCTACTTACTTGTTGTTCTTGCTGTTTTTCTATCTCAGGAGGAACATCATGACTTGTTGCCTTTGAATGGGAATAATTTTGCAATTTTTGTATGTGGAAATAAACAGCATGGAGTAGTTGGCCTCCAAATTGCACTTATCACTTGCTTTATCTGTGATCACCAGCGTCACAACTGTGAACATGTAACAAAAGTAGCAGAATCTGAGGAAATAATGGGACACAAAATGCATGATTTTCTGGTCGATTTTTTTGCTGAGAGAAATTTTCAAGAGTCTACTGAATCAGTTGCAGCAGCCACCACTCACAAAGAGTGGAAAATAAGATCAGTATCTTGTAAAAAAAATACTAATTCCATCTATCAACAACACAAAAAAAAGTATTCTCTCTGGAAGATGTTCTTTGTGGCAAAATGTCAACTACTGATTTGGTGCTGCTTACTCCCAACTTGTCTCCCTCCTGCCCAAAGTGTTCATTGACTACACAAGCTTTGAGCTTTTTGAAAAAGCAGACATGACAATGTGAAGGTAAGAAATTCCTTGCATTAATTATCTTATCTCATAAAGTGTTCAAGTAGTGTTCACTATCATGAATGGGATAGAAATGACTGAAAAATGAAAACCATACAGGGAAGGTTGTCCAGGTAATGTGAAAATTTCATTCAGATTTCAAACCAATTGATTGGATGATAGCTGTCGACAGCCTGGCATGAGGCATCCATCAGGAGGAAAACCCTCAGCTGACGGTAATTGTGAAGAAGAGCTCCCCAAAAAACCTGTCGGTCAACTGTCGGCCGACAGTCGGCCGACAGTCTACCGACAGCTAACCAACAGGTTACCGACAGGTTAAGAAAAAAGAAAAATTGTGTTAAAAACGAACAGTTAACGTGACATAACAATCCGTAATGGTGATGTATGACTCGACAGACTTCACCTACTTACCGATCGACAACAAAGTTGAAAGTATGTAAAGAAACGTTTCTTCCAAAATGTTGTTATCAGATGCGTATAGGATATATCACTTGCGTAATTTACAACACACCAGACAATCTAAGAATCGCATTGGAAGATAATTTAATCGAAAACTCGGCCAAAAACTCTGATAACCAGAAGCTACGTATCAATTCTTGGTTTTCACCCACGTGACCTATACCTTGACAACGGTTGCTACGCCGCCATATTGGTGTCGTATTATTCAAACATTTCGCGTGTTATCAAAGCTTTAGAAATATTCTTCATCATGGTTCATTGTATTATGGTTGATTGTTTTCATAATAGTGGAAAGACGAAAGGTATAGGGTTTTATAGGATTCCAGTTGTAGTCACTAACCAAGGAGAAAAAGCAGAAGAGCTAAGCAGAGAACGAAGAGAAAGATGGATCGCCGCCATTAGCCGCGACGACATCACTTCGAAGGATGTCCTCAGTAATGAAAGAGTCTGTGGACGACATTTCGTGTCAGGACAATCTGCAAAACCCTGGGATAAGTACAACGTCGACTGGGTTCCTACTTTGAATCTCGGGAAGACAAAATATCAACAGGAAAACCACGACATTAAAGAGGCAAGAGCTAAACGAGCGAAGGAACGCCGCAAAAGATCACTCGAGCGTCAAGAACGCGAGGCAGCTGAGAAACGAAAGAAAATCGATGTCAGTGGCCTTCCCGTCCGTGATGTGGATTTCAGTGATCCTAAAGAAGGATCTTCCAAGGAAATTGATTCTTCTGAGGATATTTTTGATCACGATTGCGCATTTCAAGACCACACTTGCTCAACTCTCGTTGACAGTTCAACTCAAACCCAAGTTGATGTATCTGAAGCTATGACTCAAACCGAAGAGTTTGAATACCTTTTCAAAGAATCCTATAAGCCAATTGATCGAGATTTTTTTGATTCTGATGAAAAAGTTCGCTTTTATTCTGGACTGCCTTCAATGGATATCTTAATGACCGTCCTTGACTTTGTGTCACCCCACATCAAACGAAGAACCCAAAAACTTAGCCTTTTCCAGGAAATGATTATTGTGTTGATGAAACTGAGACTGAATATGCCTTATCAAGACTTAGCCTATCGTTTTCAAGTATCTGTGACAACAATATCAAGAATATTTTCATCATGGTTACCAGTGATGGATCAGCATTTGTCCCCACTTATTTACTGGCCTGAAAGACACCAGCTATGGAAGACAATGCCTCTTTGTTTCCAACAAGCCTTTGGAACCAAAGTCACTGTTGTTATTGACTGTTTTGAGATTTTTATTGATAAGCCTACAAACTTGTTAGCTCGAGCTCAGACATTTTCATCCTACAAGCATCACAATACTATCAAAGTACTGATTGGTATTTCTCCCCAAGGAGCTATTTCCTTTGTGTCAGAGGCATGGGGAGGACGTACCTCTGATAAGTTCTTGACAGAAAACTGTGGCATTCTTGAAAAACTTTTGCCAGGTGACATGGTTATGGCAGACCGGGGTTTCACAATCACAGAAAGTGTTGCTCTCAAACAGGCAAGACTTGTGATACCAGCCTACACGAAAGGGAGGGAACAGCTGGATCCTATTGATGTGGAAAAAACAAGAGCTCTAGCAAGTGTACGGATACATGTTGAGAGGGTGATTGGTTTGCTGCGTCGCAAGTATACTATTCTTCAAAGCACTCTTCCCACTGATTTCTTGAACAATGACAATGGACAGGATGAAGTACCAATTATTGACAGAATTATTAAAGTATGTTCAGCTCTTGTAAACCTGTGTCCACCCATTGTACCATTTGATTAGCTCCATACTTCATACAGTACTATTATAGTCATATATTGTAGCTAATGAAATGATATGATGGGGTGGAGAATCTGTGTATAATTTAAGAAATATTATAACCCTATGAAAAGAGAGCAAGTGACTGGGAATGAGCACTGTGTAACATTAATAATTTAAAAAAATATACTTCCATTACAAGAAGGATCGACAACAATGACAACATTTTATTTGTGCTGTGTATATATATTTACAAAAATTATATGAATTAAAATATAAATTATGTTTTCAGGGGGCAGTAAGGACTGTTTATTGAGCACAGCTGCTTAAAATAGCTTGAGTTCATTATTCTTCTTGGATTTTTTTTTTTAATGACTGCTACTCTTGAGATTAGCATGAAACAACAAAACAACATTTTTAGTGTAAAATGTATTCAAAAATGTGGAAAAACTTTGATTTCACCAGCTCTCAAACATTCAAGTAAATGTGGTCTCATTCTTGGGATGTCAAACATAAAATCTGAAGGGTTGAGTTCAAACACAAGGCATGTTGCAAATGCTACAGCAAAAATGCCACAGTCACTGCCATTCATTTGTTGCTGCACTGGTACAACTTCAATGCCAACAAAGTTATCTGGTAGCAGATCTTTAACTTGCTGCTCAACTTCATCATCAATAATGTCATTGTACAGACTGTCGTACAAATTAACACATCCTGATGTGCAACCAATAGAACTAATGCACACCCAATGTGAATTACCCGTATGTAAGATTTGAACAAAGTCACTGGTCATTATGTCAAAGTTCCTTACTCTTCCAAGAGTTGGTCTTTGAAAACCCTCAATGAGAGGATTTACTTTCTTGATGCATATTTGTGCTGCCTGTATTATTTTGCAATCCAACCAGCCATCAGGAGATGAGATTATGTCATAGTCATGCTCATCTAGATCTCCAAAAGATGCAATTCTGTTAGCTACACCTTTAGTCACACAGATTATTTCTAAGTCCTCATCACTTTCATATTCATCTCCAGTACAGTATTTATTTGACTCATTTTCATGTAGATCTTCAAAAGATTCAGAAGCTGTTCTGCTTTCAGTCACACAGGGTATTTCTATGTCCTTGTCACTTTCATATTCAGTTCCAGACACAACTGAAGCTGATGGATTATTGACAGTACATGTAGTACTGGTGGTATAAGAAGAACATGTGGTAGGGATAGTTAATGAAGACCTGTCTGCAGGTTTTTTCTTCACTTTGCAATTTTTGCAGACCCAATATAGCTTGCTGTTATTGGGCATCCTCTTGTAGTTTAGACATTTCAGATGGAAAAATTTCCCACTCTGACATTGACTATGACATTTCAGCAGCTTTTCCCCTACAACAGGTTTAGTTTTGCAAACACAAATGGACTGTAATTTCATTGCTTCATCGAAATCAGGGTTCTTTTGATAATCAGGCTTGATCTTAGTAACTCTCTTGGCTTTCTTACATTCTGGAAGTAACTGGCAGCTTGGACAGTACCATACTTTGGGTAAGGGATCAGATATCCCTAAACATGAGAGGTGAAACTCAATGAATGGGCACTTGGGGTTTTGACAAGGCACTGTGCTTTCTTCTGGTTTGGGTTTTCTGCAGTAGCAAACAGGCTTTATATCACCTGCTGGTACAGGTGCAGCAATTTCATGCTTCCTGGTGTACCATCTTCCTAAGATTTCAGGTAGGATACAAGATCTCCACACTTTGGTGAGTTTTGGAAGAACTGATTCCCAGTGTGAAATGTCCTTGTAAATTCTCTCCAAGAAAAACCTTGTTTGATTGTTATTGTCAATAGAGCACACAACAAAGTCACAATACTGAGAGTCTGTGATAAACAACTGTTGCTGTACTTGAAAAAAGTACTGGTGATTTCTCTTGAGCTGTACCTTTCCATTGACATTTTCAAGACATGAATTCTTCTTTTCCACATAACGTTCAAGGTCACAGTTTTCAATGTTGTAAGGGCATTTGACTTCTCCACAACCATTCCCACAGCATGAACATGATACCAAAAAATCTGGAGTAGCATTTATCCAGGGGTGCTGTTTATCCACTATCATACCACATTGTTCAACTTTCAGATCTCTGTGAGTCTCTAGCATAGTCTTGGTATAAGCATTCACTGCAGCACTCTCATTCTTACGGCCATGACTGATTGCTTTAGTAGTAACTTTGAACAGATCAGGATATGAGATGGACTTAATTAAGGATTGTGATGGCATAGCAGGGTTAGTATGAGCTACTGCCCAACTCAGAGATGCACCAATGCGCCCAGCTCTGTGCCTGAAAAATGCATTTCCTTTAGCCTGTTCCCTGGTGTCTTGCTCAATTAATTCTACCTGTGATTCTGAAATAGTCAGATCAATATTTTCACACTTTTCTAGGAGTTCTGGATATGACAAGTCAAAATTACATGGATCAAAAAGGTCAGAAATGGTTGGGATACTTCTACTTTTCATGATAAACTGTTCAGAATAGGGTTCAATCAAGCTTAAGGCAACAGGTTTGAACTTGCACTCATTTATTTTGGCAAGCAAATGTTTAAGCTCAGTTCCTCCAGATGTAACCCGTTCTGTCGAGACCTTAGCTTTCTTTGTAGTGCAAGGTGCTGATAAGGAAGGTGGAGAGTTTTCTGATAGTCCCTCAATACAGGTATCTAAGTTATCTTTCAACTTTTTCGCCGACTTGAAGTTGATATCTTTGACCCTAGCATAAGGAACCTCACTCACATATGTCGGTAACAACCACGTGCACTTTACTTGCGTACATGCCAGCGTTTCATTAATTCTCGTTGAAGCTTCGATATGAAATAAAATACTTGCAATATGTGAGCAAGTCTCAGCTAGTCCAGCTTTACAACCAAGGCAGTGGGCTGATAACACGGTTCCCTCCTTATTAGTAATAATCCAAACTGCAAATGGTCGCTCATTCATTCGTTGAGAATGTCTCACCTTTCCGATCACCACGAATTTTTCACCTATGACTTTGCCTTCAACACTGGAAATAAAACCCGACACCATCTGATTGTAGGCCTCCAAGCTTTTGAAAGCTTTGAACTGTTTCTTTGTGTAATAACTCGTATCGATAACCAAATAGCACAGGAGATCTGTAGCTTCTATGGGTGGTAAACATTGTGGATCTAACTTTGCGTCGATCAATGTAGCGGGATCGATCCCCACGAGTGATATTTTTTCTAAATACCTTTGTTTAACATGTGGCTCTAGTCTTTTAACATAGTCGCTTAAAGGTATATTGCAAATATCTTCCTTTTTTTCTTCCTTTTTGATGTTTTCAGAAATTTTGTCCAAATCACGCGACATACTTTTAAAGAATCATGCACCAAAACACTGCATTTTGACATATGCTAATAAGCTTTTGCGACACCAATATGGCGGACGCCTAATTTGCATATGCTGTGACGTCACGTGAAAACCAAGAATACAAACACTTTCGTTCAAATCGCCCAACAATGCAACGCTGCCTCTTATGGTATGTTATGTATGTAACAATGATGTTTACCTTGTGCGTTTGTGTTGCTAACATCGTCCTCTATCTTGCAGGTTTGGGATGAATTGTTATTTCCAATTTCAAGTTTAATAAATGATACAACTGTGAATCTTTTTACTCGTTATGTTAAGTAATAAATTACTATACGCAACAATTCGATAATTAGACTTGGATGCGTGATGCGATGATCGATTTAGGCGCGCGCCGCTAAAATCACGATTCTACGAGTGAAGTATCTTGTATATTTCACCACTCACAAAACGGCTCCTTTAGGAGCCACCAAATTTTGAAAGTCAATTGTCAACGTATTACACATGTTGGATGTTATATCAAGCGAAAACCGAGAGAAAACATTAAGGTTTATGTTAACGTTTCACGGACAAGCTACCGACAAGCTACCGACAGGTTACCGACACATTACCAACAGTCGGCCGACTGTCGGTCCACTGTCGGCCGACAGGTAGCCTATATTTCGGGTAAAACCTGTCGGCCGTCTGTCGGCCAACTGTCGGCCGACAAACGGCCGACAGTCGGCCGACTGTCGGCCGACAGACGACCAACTGTCGGCCGATTGTCGGCCGACTGTCGGCCGACAGTTGACCGACAGTCGGCCGACAGGTTTTTTGGGGAGCTCTTCTTCACAATTACCGTCTTTTGTTTTAATTTCTAAAACTGGAGCTTTCAAATTTGTAGGTGAAGTTATCAATGCATCAAAAATAACAACATTCACCTTCCAGTTGTTGTCCATGGATCAAAATACTTGTCTGCTCCCTATTTACAATCATAATATAACTTAAATTTATATATTCTCCAAGCATAAATGTTCTGAATACAATATGAAATGGTTCATGCCTGTAGCTACTAACACGTCACGTATGAGTAATTTTATGTCATCTTATCATTAAATTTTTGTAATAAGCAAATAATGATTCCTGTATGTTTCATTTCAGTATTATATTATACTTGTGTTGAGGAAATCTGTGATGGAAAAGTGGAGTTTGATGGCTCAGAGCTTGCTTTGTTAAACATGGCTTCCTACATTGTTTCTTATGACGTCTTGAGGGATTTTGTTTCATTTTCTTAAGGGGAGGTACATGTATCTTATTCTGTATCATAAATTAATTCTCTGTTGCAGTTTAAAAGTTGAAGTCTTACAGGCCTACACACTTATTGCACATTACTTTGATGTTGTGTTGAGAATGGCCTAATGAAAATTACATAATGTTGAAATTTTTTCAAGTAATCACATACCACCTAATAGTTAACAGTGAATTTGAAAATAACATTATTGTGACATCTGAATACCAAATAATGTACTTTGTTTGATAAATTTAAATGTTTCTGGAACACATACAGCAGACACTTATAACAACAATTATAATTTACAACAATTATACTAAACAATCAAAGACTCATTTGTCTGCACATGATGGTTTACAATGAGAATCAGGTACCAGAAAAAAAACAAATAATCAACAAATTAAGAGCTGAGGGTTCTGATTTATTGTATCTCTGAAGTTTTGCCTGTGACATTGACTGAAAAGCATTGTCTTAACCCTTTAACTCCCAAGATCTCATCAGTAATTCTCCTTACTGTCTGCCATACAGTTCTTGTGATGTTAGTTCGGAGAATTTGGTATTGGATCAACTTATAATCCTCAAATTGATATTTTTCTTTATTCTCATCACTTGTATGCTTGATATTATATTGATATTGTAAGGAGAAATTCTGTCTTGGTCACTCATAGGAGTGAAAGGGTTAAGAACGATATAAAATTGTATATGTATGTCATTCAATTGTCTTTCAAAAAGCTATATTTAAATTATGTTCTCTTTTTTTAGGTGCACTCTATTTACATACCACGGTGTCTGGCAAGAGATCATGGCTGATGCACATGTATTGGACTTCAAGAGGATGTTATTGTACTACCACTGGCGTTTTGCTTGCTGCAGTTTCCTGAACCTTCCTGACATAAACTATGAAGAAGGTTTTTGTTGTGCCATCTGTGGCAAAGATAACAGTCTGCACTTTGTCATTTGTGATGCTAAAGCACTATCCTTCAGACAAGAGCTTTGTACTTCTCTGAAGTCTACTTATTCATCACCGAGTCCATCGACTGTAACATGAGAAACAGGAAGATAAGTTGCTATTTATGCTTATGATTTTTTAAAAAAATATTCTATGCATTATTTATTCTATTATTTTGGTTCCCAGTATGATTCAAGGAGTTCTATTTTAGAATGTGAGCATGATATAATATATTAATCTGTTGATGCAAAGACTATGACTTGATTCAGTTTGATTACTGATTAATATAATCATTTTAAATATTTTTAATCCTTCACCTTGGGCTGGCACCTTGTCGTGGTGGTGAAGCTTGTGTGTCTCATTGACCCTGCAAAGACCTTGGAATGAGGTCTTCTTTTTCTGGATCAGTTGAGGGGTTGAGACCAGACTAAGACCAGCTCCAGTTCCTCCTACATTCAGTGAGATGGACTTTGAATGTGTCTAAATATCACCTGTTTTTATTTGCTTTGTTTGAAGAGATCTGCATTTAGGCTAATTAATATTTTATGACATCACTAGGCATCGTGACAGGGTTTACCTTGCTGAAAAACATGTCAGGCAGATGGTGGATCAAGTAGGCCGTGATGTTAGCAAGGTTACATTACACAGTATTGACCTCTTTACACCTGGAGTTGCAGCATTGTGCACCTGCCTAAGGTAGTTTTCTTTCCTGGTGCATTTTGTTCTGTGGATCTGATGTCTCTTTTCCAACACCTATTACTGGACTTTTCAATGCATTAGGGGAAGCTTCCCCACTTCTCCCCCAATTGGACTCCTTGGAAATATTTTACCACAGACTCATTGGCAACGGACCAGTCGAGCAGTGTCCTGAAGACATGCTTCTACTCCAGCAAACTTTTCCCCTCCTGTTTGACATTGTGGAAGGAGATCAGCTTCTTGAGACCTTGACTGCATTTATTACTGACCTGTTGGAAAAAGCAAAGTCTCCGTTCAGCAGAAATGGATCAATACCAGATGCTGTGCAATTGGATGTACACCGCACAAATGATGTAGAATACTATCCTTGCCTGCCTGTGGTAAGAAGTCGTGGTGACTATTGCCTGGATGACACAACTCCAAACATCTGCACAAAGAGGAGTACTCGACACCCATCCTTACTTCCTGGAGTTTTCTTAGTGCACTGTAAACACGGTACAATAATGTTATGAGTTTGTATTAATATTTGTATTAATTTCTACGACGAACAACATTACTTCTGATTTTAAAAAATGTAAATTTCAGTTCACTCTGACCCCCAACTAGCTATTGTTACCCTTTGTTTATTCCAGATTATCCTGACAAGCTCCGGGTTTACGCTCTGCCTGTGGTTTTAGTTATCAGGCTTAGGTTTTTCTCAACAAATGTCATTTTCTTGAAAGACCGAAACTGTTTGTAACGCTTAGTTTTCAGAAGTATAACATCTGCAGCTGTCAAGTCAAAGAATCGCACAAATTAACTAACTTAAATGTTTTGTTTTGTTTTTTGCTGTTTACTGACTAAATCGAAGTTTTTCTTACAATTTATTGGCTAAATGGCATAACGACCTGTATAAATAAAGGTTGTTGATTTCTATTGTCTAGTGATGTACCCCAGTTACACCCTCTCTTCAGCCTTCATTACATGTTCTTACACAACATGCTTTCAGGCACTCAGTGTACCCAGTGTTGCTGTGATTATGTTTAAAACGGTTTTATATCTTCTCTTCTGATTTCCATTTTAGGTACAACTTATGGATTTAGTGTAATGCTTTGCAATGAATCTCCCAACATCCCATTTACAGTGTTTTGAATGCGTTTCTCAGGAGGTAAGTTCGATTTAATGTGCATGTGTATGTTGTGGCCTTTGATTGGATGCCGTTGTGTGCGAAGAAAATTTCTTTTTATTACCTGGGCCCGGTTTGAAGGATGCATAACGCTATTCACCGAAAAAAATCACTATCCAGTGGATAGCGTTGTATGTTATCGCAACACTTAAAGGTGAGTAATGATTAATTCTGTGGATAGCGTTATCCACCCGTTGGACAACCGGGGCCTGGTTTTTTGTGAGTTTTTCTTCTCTTAATTTCCTCTATCAGAGTGATTTTATATTAAACGAGTCATAATAAATGTAGGTTAATTACAATTTTTCTTTTTTTTTTTTGACAGATCCCTGCCAGATTGTCTACAACAACGCTTACAATTTGCGTTCGTGATGTTTAATCGGGATCCAGTCTTTTTCAAGAACTCTCAGTTCCTTGTGGATCGATTGCGTTGGCGGAATCATACAGGTACGTAAATCACCCAAAACTGGCTTTTTTGGTTTGGCCGTCTTTCATCTTCCGTTTTCATTTAGCTATGCTCTCGGGTCTATCCCCTCCTACTAATCTAATGGCACATTACGCACATTTATTGAAGCACATTCGAAGTAATGTTTTAATCTTAACTTTGTCAGTACCAATGCAAAGCAATCGAACCTGTTTTTTTTTTCCTTTTTCAGGTTGCTCTGATGCTTACAACCTCTCCCGTTATCCTCAGTGGGACACCTTAAACAGTCAGGCAGCAGAACAAGCCAATTCATGCTTGAAGTCTCTTAAAGGATCCTTGTCATACATGAACGAAAAGAACTTCATGACTCATTGTAAAATATTCATTTGGTATCGAAATTCGCTACGGCGTAAGCAGCTCGAGTCCCAAGGTGTAGCAATGTAACAGTTTTCAGTGGTTATACAGTTTTAGAAACCGGAATAAATGGTAGAAAAGAACGCGGTGGTTAAAGTAAAACAGTTTTTAGTGGTTTTACAGTTTTAGCTAGTTTTAGCGTCAAGTGCCTGCTGAAGCCGTCGGTTGAAAATCAGATCTTTCGCCTTAATTAATTCGACTAATTTGAACAGATCGGCGGCCGCTGTGTAACGAATTGTCTCTAGTTTGTCGATACATTTCAAGCTTTATCTTGAATGAAAGTTGACCGTTATTTATTTTAGCGTGGTAATACAGTGTGGATTTAAATTAATTTGAACAGGCTGTCCAATGCAAAACGGCCTGTCTTATTTTATTTCGAACATTCCCGCCCTTTTCAATTTCTTTCTTGTCTGCATCTTGAATGAAAATTAATCGTTTTGAAGTTTCTTTCAAGTTTGTTTCATTCGGCGACTGTTAGTTGGGAATTTGAGGCTTCATCTCATAAAGTAATTGATCTCTTGTTTCTGTTTATTTTCACATTTCGGCATTTTCTCGCGCTGCGTAGAAATGATTTGATTTCTTATAGTTTCAAAACTGGTTTCTACTCTCTGTTTTGTTTTGATTTTTACGTGTTTTGTCTTTTGCTGTTGCCGTGAGCTAATTTTGAACATCTTGAGTTCATTTAACTGATAGCGTCTCAAGACCATTTGAGGTGCCATGGGCAGATTTTGCTTTGTCATGAAAGTATTTAGTTTAACCGTAGGCGACTTTAATTCAACACCGATGATCCACTATAAACTGTACTTTTAATATTTCAGCCGCTTATTTACCAGAATGGAAAAAAATATATTCTTAAGTGCAGTAAACAACACATAACCGTGGAGCTCCGCTTTTAGGCTTGCCTAAATATATATATTAACAAGACTAAATGATAGAAAATAGTTTCTTGCCTTTTGTTTCCCTTTCTTATCTTGATCATGATTAGTAACACTTGACTGACTACAAGGCTGTTCATTGCAATGTAAATGATTTTCTTAAGTCGGACAAAGTTTCGATTGTTTTGTCCGCGTAACGTCATTATTCCGGTTTATTCAGAGTAATTTAAACATACTTATCAAATGAGTTGGGCCTTTTTTGTGTTGCGGTTTCGTTTAAATACCCTTCCTGTTTTGGTACAAATGCTTATGATGGATAGATTTACCGCATTAAGGAAACAAGGCTGCATAGAAAAGGTACATCGTATCGGAAGTGTGAAGATGAGGAATTTTTCTCGTTGGTTTAAAGAAGTGACCTGGTGTAGCACCTAATAATTATTTCATTTTAAATAACCTAAGACGTATAACTACCAACAACTGTATTATTTTCTTGCAATTTATTCCTGTTATTAAGGGTTTTCAATAACTAAACCACCGCACTATTTGTATCAAACATAAGAAAATACAGGATAAAATACGCGAAGTTAAGAGCGGACTGGATTTAATTTCCTGAAGCACCCGGATCAAAACTTTCGCCAATGTATTGGTGACCACAATTTGATATGTGGTTTGTCATGATTATGTAATAAAACCGACAATTATGTTTGGCAAAGTGAGCCTAAAACTATCTATGAAGTTGCTGCCGAAACAAGACTATTTTGAAAGAAAATTGAAGCTCTAAAATAATTGAAATCCTCTTTTTCCATGATGAACTTGATTATGCTCTGAAAGATAAGAAGAAAAAGCATGAACTTTTTAGACAATTTTGGTTTAAAATAACTTCCTAAAAAAAAAAAACGGTTTGCATTGTACACCCTCTGGAAATATAGCATACTGGAAACCTGTCCACCCAAAAAGTTACATGTAAAACACTGGGCAAGTTTGGAGGTGACCGTCACAGATGAGGCTTGTCATCAAAAACTCCTCTTTTTAAGCTGGAAAAGTCGCGGTAAATAATTGAAAGATTAAAATATGATAAGTCTTCAGATACTAAACCATAAGCCGTGCCGTACTAGAAACAATTTCAAATACAATACTTCTGGGAGCATCACATCCATAAAGAGCCGGGTCTGTAGGGAAAGGTCTTTCGTAAGTGAAGAAATGATAGGCATTGCAACTGCTGTCATACGCTCGGCCTGTTTGTTTGAAAACCGAAAGGATCATAATGTCAATAGGAACTAGATAAAAAACGCAAAGGTCGCTTTACTTTTTTGTTAGTTTTAAACACCCTGCATGTTGTGTACCATGATAGCCGAAAATCGCGAAACTAAACTAAACTAAGGCCGTGCGAGCATATTATTTTTGCGTTATGCGGAATAATGGCATTTAAACAATCATATTTTAAAGAACACTGGAAAAACGGAATTACGTCGCAAAGCAACTTGTTCCTGTACACAGTCAGTAATTGTCGATGTCCTACAATCGGTTCTAAGTATCGCAATTCTTTTTGTTCAGATATTTTTAAATCTACAAATGAATTTACCGCGTGTCCTCCGAGGGGTCCAGTTGTTACCAACCTCATCAAGTCTCGGTGCGACAAAAGACGATGTTCGGTGTTCAATGCTAGCCTTAATGTATACTTTTGTTTATTAGGAGTCCTGTTGTTGATGTCTGAAAAGGAAAGGAAGCAATGTAAACTTTAACCCATAATTTAGATTTGATAAAAATCTCTATAATAAGTGTATCCTTAACGTACAAACCTTCAAATACGCCTTCGCTAGAAACCGTAGAATGCCACCTTGGTTTGAGTACACCGATCTACAAAATATAATAGATAAAATGAACAGTACGCTACGTTATACATTATAAACGAGCCAAAACAAAAAAGTAGCAGAAAAAGTACAGTGGAATCAAGATTTCTTCCAATATTAAAGATAAACAAAACTTTGTTCAAATAATAAGGTAGCTTTAGGAATCGGGGTAAAGTTACAGTGTTCGACTGAGGGAAGGGAAACAGCATTTCAAGGGTTCGAGTTATCAGGAGGTTCGAAAAATAGGGATTCCACTGTACACTCACATGTCGTGGCTCCGATATGGGTGGGGCAACGTGCAGCCACAATCCACTATGGTGGAATCCTTGGCCTCTTCGAAAGAAATGCCCAAACAAACGCAGTGGTACCACTCAAAGCAGGTAAGGCACTGCACCATCTCATTGCGACTTGAATGTTGGAATGTTAAATCCTCGCCAAAACACGCACAAGAAAGCATCTAATGCAACACACTTCCATGGCAGAAGGGAGCATATATGGTTGAAGGTGTTTGTGTGTGCATCAGCCAGATGATGTGAAAAGGCCCCTCTTCCCGGTCTGGCTGGAAGCAATAAGGAGGACTTTGTTTTGTGTTGTAACATACAGCCCCAGACAGTTCGCAGTGCTGTTGTATTGGTTTCTTCAAAAAGCCGGCAGCAGAGGTTACCTGCAAGAGTTCTAAAAAAAAACTGCGGATGTCAGTATTGTAATGCCAACTTGCCTGGAGAAACGAGCTGATAACTGGTTGTAATAAGATGATAAAGATGTGGAATTGATTCAAAAGAATGTGAGCCAGTCCTTAAAACGAACAAGTCTCAAGTTAGTTACCAATATCAGTAAAATTCTTCAAGGCATTGAAGACTTGGCTTTGGACACTTTTTGCGACAATTTCCTGAATGGATTTGTCTTTAATTTCCTGAACCTCGTTTGGTGAAAGGCTCACACTGGCTGCCCACTGCAAAGCATCGCCTCTATCAGTAAAATACCACGCATTCTGTAAAAAGAAATATGACAGAAGCACAAAGTAACTCCTTTTAAAGTTATATTGCGAACGGAATATAATTTTTCAAAATGCAGTTTAGTTACTTCTAAGGAGAGGGTAGTAAGTAACTACAGGAACGGTTAACACGACACTGAGATGGCTACTATTCCTACAATTTTAGCCAGTATTGTATTGTAAATAATCATGCAATTCAGCCTTATTAGGCTGCCATGGGATTTTTAATAAAGATATCTATCCAGCTACTACAAATATTAGTTTATTGGACAGTTATCAAATATGATTGAAAACCATGTGCACAAGAAAGGATTTTAGGTTTTGCAAGCAGTCAAGGAAACAAATGAAGTTGATGAAAAGAAATGAATTGACATGAATGGCAGTTAGTGTTTAGAGGATAAAGAAAAAAGTCACAACCTTATAGATTGCTTGCTAAGTAATCCAAGAATATCAAAGTAGCAAATTTCTCTAACAGCCGGATTAAAATATTTCTGTATAACAAGCAACCACATAAACAAGCACCTAAAGAAAGAACTAATAAATTAATTTTTAAAGATTAATTTAAGATTGATTTATTATGCCTCAGTCTCTGCTTTGAAAAAGAGATCCAGAGGTTGACCTCTGTTAAAGTTCACTTAAAACATGAAACAAGGACTTTAAAATTGTACACTAATAAGCTTAGCAAACATAACAAAAAATAACTGATTGTTCTTACTGCATCAACAATGTAGTTATAGTGAGCGAGACCATACATTGCTGCACCCAGTCTAAAAAATTCACTGTCACTTTCATGTCCAGACATGAGTATGGATAGTGAATTATAAAAGTAGTTTCCATCCCCACTTGAGTAGAATGGCTCCAGACCAAGATCATAAATGGACTGGTCAACATAGCTGGAAAATCTCTAAAGGCAATAGAATTTGAAGTTAATAACAACCAATAAAATAAAATTTATAAATGAAAATAATGATAATAGTAACAATAACAATGATGGTGATAATCATTCCAAGTTAATAACTTTCACTGAACTTTTTATTGCTCAGGAAGTCTGTGCTGATTCTTGCTGCTGATAAACTGACATGAAGAGATCTTTGGTAAATGTTCCAGGCTGTGAGGAGATAAATTTAAGTTCACCTCCCAAGGCAATCTGACCATGCATCCTAAAATGTCCCTCGCAATTTGGGGCTTTATGATTGTATGGATTTCAGTCTAGGAAAGGAAAAAACACCTTGCATTAATAGGTAGATCACAAATTGGTAAATGAAATGAAATTAATATTAATAGTCAAAGGCTGCTAATTAACTCTCATGAATGTTTGCCCTCATGATGGATTCCTCATTAAATGCCCCAACCCAAATCATCAAGTTGAAAAAAAAACTTTTTGAACATCACACTAAAGAGCTGGAATTGGCCTGGCATTAGTGGACCCTTAAACAAACAATATCCACCTTTTGGAGTTAGTAGGACCAAACTGCTTGGACATAGCCCCCTTACCAAGTTTCTAGCTAAACAACTGGTATTAAAACTTAAGCTGGCAGCTGATGAAATGACATAGAGAATGTTCAGGAATGGTAAATTCAAAACAAAATACTTGCATCCTAGACAAGATTAAATTGTGAAATAAATAAATGAAATAGTATGTTTGTTTGCCACACATACATGCACAAAAAAGTATTGTACAAAAATGAGTTCAATTAATAACAGGAAACTTACGACTTCATTCAGTTTTCCTAGAATACTCTGCACCTTTGATGTTTGGATCTGATTCAGTTCATTGCAGGTTTGCAGTACAGATTGCCACGTATTACCATAGTAAACTGATTCACTCCCAAATTTCCTCTCCACAATTTCCTCAAATACATGAGAAGGTTGAACGTGACCTTCGGGAGTTGCAAAGGGAGGATCAGAAATGGAAGTGGTGACAGCATGTGTTGATGAAGGAGCAGGAGGGCAAATGGGGCTTGCAAAAACTTCAGGGGCAGATGAGGGAGGATCTGAAATAAAAGTAGAAGCTGGTGCTGATGATACAGGAATGGGAATCACAGGACTATGAGCAGAATCATCTACTGTGATGTCAACCTCTTGAGGGTGCTGTTGTTGATTCCAATTTCTGTATGAATGCATAATTGAAATTAAATCATCCAGATGTGGTCCCTTGCAGCTTTTATTTACATCTATGAACTCAACTTCTTCAGGCCACCAAACTGGTCAGCATGCTTCTTTCCCCTATCCAGGCTCAGATCTCCCTACATGAAAATACACCATGTAAATTCCACAAATCTACTATTCAATTTAGCAAATCTACTATTCAATTTGGCACTTTAAAGAAACAAAATTGTGGGTTGTATGATTAGAGTAGACAAATTGCATAGCCTTTTAAGTACATCACCCCCAAAACTGTTTGCATTTGTAAAAAATGTTTATCCAGTTTGCTTTCTTAAATTTCTTTACCATCTTTTTTGACTTCCCTAACAACCATTTTCCTCAGAACTACCACTCTAAATTGCACAGGGTCTTCTGGTGGTATGTCATCATCAGCTGCCATTTCTTGAGCTTGAACTTGTTGCACTATAGGAAATAAACATTCAAACTGTATTGTAATGTAAATCAAAATCTGGAAGTAGAAAGGTGAGTACTTATAACAGATGCAAAACAAAATGATGTTAAAATGCACTCAGAATTTAATGAATTAAACTAGTTAAAATAAGTATTACTTATAGAGAAGTGAATGGGAAATCAGAAAAATGTTCCATATCTTCCAAGACTTAAAATATACTGTGGGCTGTAAATAACATAAATCAGTGCTTTAGACTGTCAACGTATTAAACGTGTTGCAATCCAGAACTGGCCTTTGCTAAATGCATACCATTCTAGCAGTTAAAAGCAAAAAGAGAGAAGTAAAGCAAAAATAGAGGAAGAAAGCCAGACAGACAGACAGACAGACAGACAGAAAGGAAGGAAGGAAGGTAGGGCTAGTTTAGAATAAAAAAAAAAATTCTGAAGTATTGCACTGTTAGGGATGTAGACACAAACAGTTTCAACCCCGATATCATAAGCTTAAAAAACAATTTTTTATTTAGAGTCTTATCAAATTACATTGGGAAATTCAAATAAATAAATAAAAAAACACAAATATAAAATCAAAAAAAGAAAAAACTGAAATACTTTTGTTTGCATAGACTTCATGTACCGTCTATCCATCTGGTTGCGCTTGTTTGAGTCTGTCTCAAACGCCACCTGAAAGAAAATAGAAATGAAAATCTCACATGCAACAGCTTACAAGCTGAACAATAAAATCATGCTCCCACACGTGAAACACAAAACGTACAAAAACAAAGGACCCTCTTTCTTCTTCTTGCACGACCACCAGTAGCTGGGGGATCCTCCTCGTCACTCTCAGCTTCCTAAAAAAAATAAAGAATATCGAAAATAGATCGATGCGAGTTGAAAAAAGTAAATACAAAAATACCACAAGATTACGACTCTCTGGGAAATGCTGATATACTCATTGTAACAAAAGAAAGAGCGATGGAAGAATGAATGTCAGCGCCGAGAAATATACTTACTCCTTTTTACAAAATGCGATAAAATTAAGACAACACCGCGTTTCTTTCCGCCATAATGAATGGTCCCCTTTAAGAGGTTGTGTATGTGTCATGAAGTGTACCGCAGCTAATGGTTATTTTCGTCCCAAAGCCCCTCGCGGTTTTCAAAATGGCGAATTATCATAAGACACTCGTTAAATCATATCTCTTGTGATTCGTCCTGGTTCAGCCCCGACACTGGCCATCACTCTTCGGAATCATGGTTTTCAGGGTCTCACCTCTGCATGTTGACATTGTTATTGATTTGAACGTGAAAGCTGCCTCATCAAACGTTCTCACAGTTCTGCGTTTTACTCCCTTTAACTATACAACAGATGCACGTGAAGACATAGACTGGTTTTTATTTTGTATTGGTTATTTCCAAGGAACAAGCGAAACGAAAACATCTTCATGTTGACATTTTAGGGAAGGAGAAGGTGTTGACGTCGAGGAGCTGCCGGAGGAAGAGTCACAGTCAGCTTCTAGTGAGTGAAATGTTTTCATCTGGTACAAATTCAACATATAGCAACTGTGATTTTTGAATGCATATCCACGAGAATGATCAAGGTTAACTTTATTTTTCGCAGTAGATCAGTATGTTCGTGTTGAACGTGATAATTTTACTCCATTTGAATTATAGTTTTGTTTGAATGTGTAGTTGTTGACCCACTCCACATGTTTTTTTTTTTTAAATGGGTGGGTCAAAATGGGAAATCAAGCAACTAATTTTTGCATTTTTGTAAAAGAAAAAGAGTATTTACCTATGAAAGATTCCAATGAAGACATTGTTAAATGGAGAGCAAAAAAATAAAACCTTCCAATTTATCAGAAATAAACTCAGAGAAACATTTTATGGTCTATCGCCACTGGTGTCTGAATAATTGTTTGCAAAAATTAACACATTAATGCAGAAAAGTGGTGAGAAAAGTATCATATTTCAAAACATAACAACATGGGTTCTTTATTTGGTAATTGCCTATCTGTACTTTGCCCCATTTGTGTGCAATACATGATAAGATGCAGGCTGTCTAGAAGGAATTGACATGTGATAGGGTGAAGTCTTAGGCAGCTAAAAGCGAATTTGATCAGTAGATAATATCTTAGCATGCGAGAACTGCATGGAAAATTGACTAACAGTAGCATTTAGTTCCAAGTGAAATTTTTTCAGTGGAGTGAGGTTATGTTGTAAAATTTAGGTTGTTTACTGGAAAATGGCATACTATCTGAGAAAGTCTAGTCCATAGCAACAATTTAACATGTAATTGTATCAGGAAAGTACCTTTTAAACACAAGATGACTTACAGAAGTGTGGAGAACTTTTAAAAGCAAAAAAAAAAAACAGATAGTCCACATCACAGTTGATGCAGAAAGTAAATATAATTTTGTGATCTTTTTGGCTGTTGTAAAAGGAGCAAACAGAAGGCAAAAACTAGATTATTGGTCAACTATGCTTTATGCAAATGCTTTGCACAATTTTTACTGTAGTCAGCTAAACACTAGCCCTTCCAAAACAAAGGTTCTAGTGATAATTTCATAAAAGGCCTTAAGCTGATGGCATGTGCATTGTAAGTGAAGGAGTGTTACACAAAAAATTGGTGCAAGCATACCTCATTGCTGTGATCTGATTAGCGTGAGATACATACCCTACAGCAGAAGTCAGATTAATTAAAGATACATACCCTAATGTGCCCATCCAAGATAAATACCATTTGATATGCCAACGTGGGGGCATAGGGTGTGTTCCTTTGGGAGATCTGGATTTGGATTTGTGATTGAAGATCACACAGATCACGGTACATGAAAGGAATGGAGTTTTTGATGAGCTCTCAAAGAATTCCAAAAAGGGTGCTATTTTAAGGGTGCGTTCTTTTGGGAGGATCTGGATTTGGATTTGTGATCAAAGATGACACAGATCACAGTGCATAAAAGGAATGGAGTTTTAGATGAGCTCTCAAAGAATTCCAAAAAGTGTGCTATTTTAAGGGTGCGTTCTTTTGGGAGGATCTGGATTTGGATTTGTGATCAAAGATGACACAGATCACAGTGCATAAAAGGAATGGAGTTTTAGATGAGCTCTCAAAGAATTCCAAAAAGTGTGCTATTTTAAGGGTGCGTTCTTTTGGGAGGATTTGGATTTGGATTTGTGATCAAAGATGACACAGATCACAGTGCATAAAAGGAATGGAGTTTTAGATGAGCTCTCAAAGAATTCCAAAAAGTGTAAGGTGTAAGTGTGTTAAGACTTTTGTATGCATCTGGGTTACTGAGCTCTTCCCTGAATGGCTCGTCTTACTGCAAGGGGTTTTAGCGTGCAACTATTCATTAGAAGCACATTTTTTCATGGTAAACTCAAACGATGGAATTAAAACAGAAGCAAGTATTGATTACGATATGGGTACTTGGGAATGAATGCCTGTGATCAGTGGCTGATCAATTTAACATTACAAAATTGATTTTATTTCGTGTTTCTCACAGAATTTGTGGAGTGATTGCCAACAATCTTTCTGGTCAATATATGAAGTACCTACTTGTTTGAAATTAAGCACCGCAGGGCAAAATGATTAATTTCAGATCCTTCATCCAAAGGAACGCATTGGATTAATGATCCAATGATCCGTCTTTAGATCATGAAGATCAATGATGCAATGAATCCTTGTCCAGAGTGGATTTGATAGATCACTGATCTGAAAATGGATTTGCTCAAAAGGATAACCACAGATCAGAAATCCTGATCTGGATTCTCCCAAAGGAACGCACCCATACATTTTATATTTTGGCTACTAACTCAAAATCATTAAAAAATTAATCTTTACTCTTTACAATTTTTTTCAGAAAATTATGATCTGTCTGAGTCAGTGCATCTGCTTTATTTATCAGTCTTCAGGGGAACAAGTCCCTAAAACTCAGTGCTACTGTTCTGGCTCAGTAAAACACATGCACCCATCATATCTGTTGACATGGTTCAAAGAAAAGGTCAAGAAAACTTGTGAATTGTGCCATAAAAGTGATATCAAGAAAAAGGGCAAACCATATATGCTGAGGTAATTGTTATTTCTAAGCCCTTTCTATTGAGTTGTATTGGTACAGTTGATCTTCATTTTACCAAGGTCAACATTTTTGTTTTCATTGTCACCTTTGTAACCTTTGCCATACCCCTCCCCCCTTGGTCCTCTACTCCCCTATCCCCCCTCCCCCCTCTCTGAACTTTTGTCTCTCTCTTCTCCCATGTTTCTGTTGGGAAATTGAACAAAACAAAGGTGTTTGATAGATTAAGGATTTTTCTTTACTGAATGAAGTAGAGGAAGCAAGACAGTGGGCTACAAAGAAAATTGAATGTTTTTAGAACCAAAGTTAAAACCATATCCTTTTACTATTTCCAGATTTTCACATTTATAGACTGCCAAGTTAAGATACATGCAACCTAGCTAAAGAATTATTGGCATATTTCCAGAATTCCACATTTCCAGACTACTGAGATAAATGTAAGTTAAAGACTAATTTGTATATTTCTAGATGTACCAAGTTAATATGCTTGTGAGTAAGCTAACTGACATATTACATATTTTTACACATTTTTCTCTAAGGTGATGAATTTGATGTGCAGCACATTCCATTGTGATGACGTGTTCTGTGCTCTTCTACCCCAAGTTAAAGCCCAATTTGTTTATATTGAGACAAAGAACTCCTAACAATAATTGCAGATGTGGACATCTTAACCCTTTACTTCCTGGAAGTGATTAACATGTAGCTTCTCCTTTTTGTATCCATAAGGTAATGAGAATACCTTCAAGTTTTTATCTTGATCTAACCTCAAATTCTTGTAATTAATTTACAATGAAATGTATAGCAGCTGAAGGGGAGAAGTAGCAATCAGTCCTTGGGAGTTAATGGGTTATAAGCTTCAGAGAAAAGAAAGCATTAGGGTTATAGATGTTATGAATACTTAAGATTAAAATTTTTAGTAGGTGACAGATTCACATGTTCATGTAAATAGGGTATTGAATATTTGTTAACTTGTGAAAGAAGCTTGATTAAAAATAGGGTCAAGCAATTTTTCATTGTGTGTTAACCCTTTAAGCCTTTCACTCCCATGAGTGACCAAGACAGAATTTCTCCTTACAATATCAATACAATATCAAGCAGACAAGTGATGGGATTGAAGAAAATATCAGCCAGGGGAGGGGATTATTAGTTGATCCAATACCAAATTCTCAAAACTAAACATGCACATTATGAAAAAATTAAACATGATGAAAATTTGGACCAGAATTTTCAATATCTGGTTGGGCATTTATTTGAGGTGATAAGCTATTTTCATTTAATTTTTTTAAAGATGTTTTATTGCTGGTTTAAGACAGGGTGTGGAATTTTGGTCTAGGTTTAAAATAGGGTTGGAATAATTTTGTATTTCAACCTAAGGCAGGGCAACAGTTGATTTTAAGAAGGATGCTATCTCTGCTAAAGAAAAGGTACTACTGAAAAAAGCCTCTATTTGAGCTGATCATGTTTCTCAGATAAATTATTGCTACTTTTGTTTGATATTGAGAAGGCTTTACCAACCCCCCCCCCTTCCCCTGCCCCACCCCATTGTCCTCCTTTGTCCAATTTTTGTTTTGTTTCAAAACTTTTTGTAAAGCTCTTTACTCTGTCTGATATGTCTAACCATAGGGGTTGAATTAATAGCAACACAAAGAATAAATCTGTTTACATGATTTATTCAACAATCATCTGATAAACTTAGGAGTTCTGCTCTTATCTACCAAAAACTAGTCAGTGAAATCTCAACTGTCAAAGTTTTTCATTTTATCATGGTAATAGTAACAGGCAAAAAATATGTGCAAAAACACTCCAATATTTAAAGCTACTGCATACGCCTTAAAAAATTGTGTAACGTAATAATGTAATGTCTCACACCACTAACCTACAATAAAGTCTTTTGTCTTTGAAAAGTAATGGGTTTACATATTTACAATTTGTGTACAGTATGAAACTACTTGAACCGGATTCTTTTGATCGAAAAGAAAAACAAACAAAAAAAGAAAAACAAACAAAAAAAGAAAAACAAACCCAAAAAAAAAGAAAACTGTTATCCTTGCAAGTGATCTGAATCGTATTTACTCATCTGATCCGCCTATAATCTCCAAAAAAATTTCAATAAACTAAATGTGACAGACATTTCGTTAACTAATGTGACAGACATAAATGATCAAATCATACAAAAGCATACAGTAAATTTAGGATCGAAATAAACCAATCATAAAATGGTAAAGTTTCCTGAGAGGTCCGAGGTTTGTTTGTTTTCTATGCAGTAAGTTTTGTGTTTTAACTTCAATTTTATTGGTTCGTTTACAAAAAAAGACACTTTGACATCCTTTGTTCTCAATAAACATGTTCATTGGTTCATTTTTCTTCATTTCGATCCGGTTCAAATAATCTCTCTGCTCTGAGCGCTTCACAAACTTTGTTTTCTTTCGTTCATTCACGATTTTAATGGTTGTGTTGTAATTGTCACTGAGCTGGTTGCCTCACATTTTGAATTGTAAGTGATTATTTAACTTTTTTTCCTGATTAAGCAATTATTTGTGAATTGGCGATGTTAGATAATAAGGCGACAGTTAGATTGACTATTGCTAAGTAAATTCTTTGCGTGTTGTTTACCTGCTTCAGTGATGTTATTGCCTTCGAGGTTTAACGTGCGTAGCTGACAGTTGTTGTTGTTGATGGCTTCAGCCAAGTGCTGTGCTCCAATGTCTGAGATGTTATTTCCCTAGAGGATTAACGTGCGTAGCTGACAGTTGTTGTTGTTGATGGCTTCAGCTAAATACTTTGCTGCTTCTTCTGTCAATTGATTTCCTCCAAGGTCTAACCAGCTGAGTTGAGATTTACTACATTTTAACAACTTACAAATTTCAAAACAACCTAATGGACCAAAGTTATTGCCCCCCAAACCTAAATGTGAAATTTGTTGAACATTCTTAATTACAGTAACCACTGAAGCACAATCAACAGGTGTGAGTTGACAACGATTAAAATTTACAAAATTAAAGTTAATTTGTTGTAGTTTTCTCTGAACTATTTCCTCCATCTCACTACTTTCGTTAATGCATTTAAATAATGTCACTGCTAAATGTTTTTTGTCTTCAGTCGGCCAACAAGTTACTTTCCTTGGCTCCATATCCCATGTCCACACTTCGTTGTAGAACTCGTTTTCTTTCTCTTCAGTTTCCAAAGGAAGAAGGTCTGTGATGATTTCGCTCGGTAGGTTTTCTTTCTCGTTCATTAGTCCTGCTAGAAACTGAAAAACCAGTTGCCATTTGCCATCCGCGATGTTCGTAGAAACAAAGTTCCTCAGTTCTGTTTCATCCATGTTTGCTAGGTGCCTCGCAGCGAAAAACTCTTGCATTGTTAAATGAATGAAACAGAATTGTTGTTCACGTTTTGACGCGGCAGTTTCACGGTCGGGTAAGCAGTGAAAAAGAGCGCTGCCTTCCAATCCGCGTACTTCTTTTCCCCCGAAGACCAGCCTTCCTTCTTTAATTCCTTCAAATGCCATTTTTTCAAGTTTCTCGAATTTCTTTTCCACTTCAGGGGGCAACTCGTCTGATTCCAAGAATTTACTAGCGAAATTCTTGCCGCGGAATTCTTCGTTGTGTCTGAAGTAAAAAATTTTCACTGCCCTCTTGTAAATATCTGTTAATTTCGTTGGTAGGCTAAGACTTTTAGAACCATAGAACTTCACCATTTGAAAGAGACTTGAGCAAATGATGAAGCAACTCGCAGGAATGTAGCATAGAGAGAGAATGTTCCTGTTGCCGCCGATGTGTCGCCATATTGTTTCGCCCGCATGCTTGTCCTCCTCAGCAAATTTGGTTACGTAATTTTCGACTTTTTCGGATGAGAAGCCGAGGATCTCGAAGACTTTGTCGAAATTAACACGCTCGATGCATGACAAAGCCGTAGGTCTTGTGGTTGTCAAAACGGCAGCTCCGTTGAGTAGTTTCCCAGTCGCAAGCTTCTCGTATAGAGCATACAAGGGCATCTTCTCATCTACGCGGTTTTTGAATTGAGGCTCGAAATTTTCCTCCCCTATCTTTGAATTAGGTTTAAATTCATCGATTCCATCGAAAATAATGAGAACTCTTTGGGGGTTGTCAAGGATGTAATTCCAAACCTCATCATCCATGTGATTTGAGGGGGAATGTTCAGACGATGTGAGCAGTTCCCGGAGGCTAAGGTCGGGTGCCGCGTTGAATGCTCTGAATTTGATGAAGAAAGTAGCATCAAAATGGATTTTATCATCAGATGATTCATGGAATACTTTGTTAAATGCCCAGTCTCTGAGGAGTTTGGTACAGCAAAGTGTCTTTCCGATTCCGGGACGACCAACAATCAAAACGTTTTTGTTTTCGTGGTTAAGAATGTCCTCCGGCCCTTTTGGTGTTGTGTTTTCCCCACCCGATCTGGTGTAGACTTCCAGTTTCTGCCGTCTGTCTCCAGTAAAGTCATAATTAGCCATGTCTGGAACAACGACAAGGTTTGTGTAAATCTGATCCAGAGTCAAATGTTTAGCTGGGCGTCCTGCGCCGGGAGTACTTGAAAAAGGCGACCGGAGTTGGGGAGGTTGATTTGTCTCTTCTTTAATAATTTTCTTTGTATTCTCGATGAATTCCTGAAGCGGTGGTTTTGGCGGAGGTTCAGGTCTCAACACAATCGATGTGGTAGCATTTTGCGAGCAGGCATGGGAGGGATTCAGGTAAGCCTCTAGAAACTTGGAATTTTTCATGAAACTCTCCTCTTTCCACGCTCGTAGCAAAATATAGACAGTTTCTAACAGAATACCAGAGAGAAAAATTCCGTTCACGACAAGAACAGCGCGCATCCAAGAGTTTTTCTTAATTGCTCGTTGATTATGACACTCGTGCCAGAAGTCGGTAGAATTCCTTGGCTGACTCCCTCCAGAGGTTAGATAACAAGGGAAGTTGGGGGGGAAGTCCAGAGGATAGAGAAACTGTTTTTGTAGAACCATGAAGAGAACTCCTAAAACAATCCTTGCGAAAAGTTGACAGCAGTAAGCGATAAACAGCTTTTTACTAGAAAGTGCGTTTCTTTGGTCGCCCAACTGCCCCTCGAGATCACCGTTACGAGCGCTTGGCGACAGTTGATTGATTGTGAGGCTCGCTATTTGGGAGTAAATAGCACAGACAGTTCCGATGAGGAAGAAATTCATGATCACTAAGGCATAGATAGGAACATCGTGTTTGTTATACTGCTTCTCGTATAACTCGAAACATCTTCTACGGACAAGGTCGATCTTTTCACTCTTCGCCCCGCCACAGCGGAAATCATACCTGGATTCGCTGTTTTCTGCGTCTGCAAAAATGCCAAGGAAGATTACACCGATCAGGATCCAAATAACAACTGCGGCATGGCTAACTGTGTTAAACGTTTTTGGGTTAAGTAATTTCTTGAAATTATCCATTGTTAGCGTTTGTATTCTCACTGTTTTCGATCAGATGAAAACCGCATTATGTCGTAAGTTGAAATAATGAAAGTATGATGACTTCCGGTCAGTCATTGCTACAGAATTCACAGTTTCATTATGGGAAGAGCTACAGTTTTAATTCTTGGCAAAGTTACAGCTGTCAACTATTCAATGGCTTGTTTCCACCTGTCATCTTTTCTCGATCACTCAGGAAGCTGATATGGGAAACGGAGAGAGGAAACTCCCTAAACATATCTCTACTTAAGTGCAGAAATGCACGCGGTGACCGAAATGACAGATTTGACGAAACTTTGTCAAACCGAGTGGTTGTTCATGGATTTGGCGATTTTGACGAATTATAGTCACATTCGTCAGAGCGATTTTGACGAATTTTCGCCGTTTTTGTTACTGCACGCATTTCTGGACTTTTTCGGAAACTGAAATGGATACGTGCTAAAAGTGTCATTAATCGGAAATTGTTTTGATAGAGGCTTTAAAAAGACAATCACAAGTATGGCGAAGGCTTTTGCTTTCTGACGCAAATTGCACGCTTAGTAGTGTAACCAGAAAAGATGTGACTTGTCGCTGAACAATCTCCTTCACCTTCCCTCTCTACCTAAGCCAAAGTAATTTTCTAACTAATTACGAGCGCCTCTAGACCCGCCTTGGTTGTTCGACTTTCATTTTTCTCACCAGATTTCAAGATCGTTTTTTCCGATTGACTTGTGCGACTGCCAACTGTGATACAAAAGTGAAGACATAGGAGACATTCCCGTATGAAAATGAAACCACGGATCATTTCCAGCGTTAAAGGTTCTCTATTGTACTGCTTTTTAGAGATTTACATTGATGCAGAGTTCCCCGTCATTTATTTGTTTGTTTGATTGGGTTTTTTAGTTTCAATTTTTGCGAAAATTAAGGGATAAGAATAAGCACTTAGAGTGAAGAAACGATGCAGGAAGAAAAAAATTTAGGCTTCGACGGGATTGGGACCCGCTCCTCCCAAATACTAGTTGACCACCGTCGGACCATCTAACCTGAGAATCTACGTAAATTTGGCTGTTCCTCTTCCTTCATGCGGCTACGTAGCTCAGTTGATAGTCTCGGAAGGCACGGACTGGAAACCCCTCCGAGTTTGATCCTTCTCAGGATTTCAGGCTTCTTTTTGGCAATCATTTCAACTGCAACTTATCTGAGAAGATCGGTTCTTGTACCTTACTCAGTGGTACTTTATGTGGCGAGAACTTAATTACATGATTTTGGTGAGACGGTATTTAGCGGGGTTATACTTTTGCGATCTCAAAACAAGGCCGGCAAATACAAAAGAAGGGAATGAAAATTCGCGATCCAAGCGTTTCAAATTCATTTTAGTTTCCAAAATGTCGTAACTTTTGACGACTGGACGAAAGATATTCGAAGGAGTTTGACCAATCTAGCCGATTCAGATGAAGATGATAGCGAGAATCTTTGCAAATTAACGACAACACTTCGCAACAGAAGGTACAAAATAAACTGAATTACCAGTGAGGCCAGTTAATAAAATTTGTGTTCGCCGATACATATCTTGTATATGTTGTTTTTTTACATTTCAGATCATTTTTTCTGTTATTTAAATGTTCTATAAGGAATTAAAATTCGCGAGGATTTTTATCTGCTGGACAATAATTTCACATTTTTTCTACAGTTGCGAAAAAGGCGAATTCAAGCACCAATAAAGTGCATCACCCATAAGCCAAAATATCATAGATCTCATATAATGAAGTTCACACTATCGCTATACACCTCGTTCTTACAAATAGGAATATTAACGCGCATCGAGTAATTCTTTTAATAAAAACAGCATTTTCCTTAAAGTCTTTTTAGTTTAAGGTAGCTGGAAACAGTTTTCCGAAACACCTACTGACTGTATTGAAAGCGCTCAAAAATCAAAACTTCCTCTTCGGTCTCCTCGCTGAGGTTGACCCAATTTCACACTTGTTGACTAAAGGATGGAAATAGTGTGCGTGACTTGGCAATCGCTATTATTATGCTAATGTTATTATACAATTTTTAGGGACTGTATCGGAAATTCCTCGATCGGTATCCTCGCAACTTCAAGATTTTCTTTTTCGCGATAACGCGCCACTGTTGGAAATTTTAACGACTTAAATCTAACCGTTTCAAACATTGAGGTCACAAGAATACAGAGAATTATCACCAAATAAAGCAGCTCTTGTTTGTTAAACGAATTCTCCTTAACAGCCCCTCAGAAAATGTATGGCAAAAAGTTTGGAGAATATGTATACTGATGTTAGGGTGTAAAAAGGTAAACAAAGATTAGCTGATGGGACTTCAAACAAAAAGGCAGAGATCAGTTTGTTTTTGATTTTTTAAATCAACATCAATCTAATGGAGGAAACCACTAAATCTGGTCAAAATCAACTAAATAATGATTCAATACTAGTTAGTCTGTACACTTTTTCATAACTGAGCATTGTAATATTAATATAATCATGTTCAACTTTGACTTTTTGACCATAGTATTCATACAGTCAACTCTTCATTAAACATTGATGTCCTTCCTTCCATTCAGTTGTCATAGGGGAAATTTTATTTTCAAATTTCATTCCTTTTTTTTAAATGAATGATTTACTAATATGTTTTCTTTCCTCAAATTTTTCAGTGCGAGATTCCATTCTCTCCTCTAAATGATGCTGTTATTATCATGGGGAAAATTTTACATTTCTAATGAATAAAAAATATGCTAATTTGTACTGTTCAGTTTTCTTTCATTACATGACAGGTAGTAATATTGTCAGTGTGAAACATTAATTCCTGATTAGTGCAAATTACTACAAAACTAAACATAAATTGGATATATAATTGTACTCCTTTTGTGTTTGTGGTATGATTAAATCTAGAGTGAATATTCAAATTGGTTTCTTCAGTGAAATGAGAATTTGCGTGCTTATTTTTGAGCAATGAAACATTTTGATGTGAAGTGACCTCAAATATTTGTTTTCAATTTAAGGTGGAACAAATTAATTTTGTTATCACAGTTGTGTCTGTCTACTTGGTCCACTTGCATCAAAATTGCGTTTAAGCCTGTCAGGATCTCTGGATGTCATATTAAAAAAATCTCTGAATACATCTTTGAATGTAACATCACCTGAAACAAAAAAATTACAGCAGTTAGTCCTTTAATCCATGACAGTGACAAGGTTCTGATTTCTCTTTACAATTTATCCCAAATGTTCAAGTCACGAGAATGAAGGAAATGATCAGCAACTAACAAAGTTCTTCATGGTTTTACAAATTCTCCTTGTTAGACCCTTGGAAATGTATAGAGAACAGTATGGAGAATATGCATAATGATGTTGGGGTGTAAAGGGTTCACCTTTACACCCCTTTGAGTGATTGATGAGTAATTTCCCTCTGCAACTAATTATAATCATGGATAAGTAGAGTGCATTTGATTTATGATATCATAATATTTTTCATCATACTGCTTGCCCAGAAATATCCAGGGATAGTGGACTTTTGTTGTAGACAAACATGATGAACAATGCCGTGGTTGGATTGCATTGCTTGCCACTCCTTAAATTCACTGATAATTAAAACAAAAACAACAACAAACAAAACAAATCAGAAAGAAATAGATGGAGTACTCTTTAAAAGATCTTACCCTGGGCAATCTCATTATCTTCTCTCATTTCTTCATTCAGTCTTGCTAGTCTCAGCCTATAACACAATTTAATTTTTCACTGTCTGGTAAATGTTGACAAGTTAGAAATGGACCAAAAGCAGCTATATGTTTACCATAATAGATACCAAAATAACCTGGCATCCAAAAAAGATATAAAATTTACAATTCCTAACAATGATTCTTTAACCAAAGAAGACAATGACTAAAGACTGCTGTGTGAATTCCAATTCCAATTTTTTGGGATTCTTTCATTCACCTCTTGAAGGATAAATAAAAAAACCAGTTCTTAGGAACAGCATCATAATCAGACAAGATCTACTGTTATTGCCGGTATATGGTGCTTCTGAGGCAGAGCTGACAGCAATGCAGTGTTTTCTAGATAGATGTTACAAATGTAAATATACATCTAAATCTTTTTCTATCAAGCACCTTCTAGAAAAGCAGGATAGAAATGTATTTCATAAGGTATCTGGCATAGACCGACACCCTCTAAGGGGACTATTACCCAAGAAGAAAGAATCGACTTACAATTTAAGGAATCAAACAAGTCAGTATCTGAAAGTTAATACAGATAGATTCAAGAACACTTACATTAATCGCTTAATTTTTAAATACAATTTAGCTATGTGAGCATATTTTAATTGTAAATAACTTATATATACTTTTTACTCAAATATTGTGACATGAAATATGTATTTTTTTCAACATCTACTGCTTCCTCTGTTTTCCAAGGGAATACAGATTAATTTGGAAGGAAAGTCTAGCAGTTCATGGGAGGTTGTCTCCAAGGGCTTTTTTCATGCATCACCACATTATGTTCACACTCACCTCTCCATTCTCATCAACATCATGCTGGTTACCTCCTCACTTCAGGAACAAGAGGATAGGACTGAAAATAAAGGAGCAGTATTAATATAAGTGATGACAGATGATGCCACAGCTGGATGAACTGTTTTAAGCCCTGGCCACACCACTGTATTGTGTTCTAGAGATAGACACTATGCTAAGGAAAGAACTGGTTGCTAAGAGCTACAGGAACTAGGTTTAAGTACACACAATTATGGAACTTTTACTGGAACACGTGGTTGTAAGTCTTAAACTTACTAATATTCATACATTGATAATAACAACTTGAAGCAAGAAAGAAAAAGAAATAAAATGCTTTGCCTCACAGAAACAAGCAAGGTTCTTAATAGACTCACAAAGACTGCGGGAAATAGTGAAGGTCAGAACAAAAATGGTTCTCAAAAAAATGCCACAGCAGGGCGTGAAATTGCGCCTAATACAGGCGCCAATGCGCCTAAATTTTTCACTTTGGCGACCAAATCCTGAAAGTCTTGTTGTAAGTCTTAACCTTACCAATATTCATATACTGATAATAACAACTTGAAGTAAGAAAGAAAAAGAAGTAAAATGCTTTGCCTTACAGACACAAGCAAGGTTCTCAATACACTCACAATGACTGCAGAGAACATTGAAGGTAAGAGAGAAAATGGTTTTAATAAAATGTTCTTTTTGATCAACTCACCCTGTCTGCCCAAGAAGTGCTGCATGATGAAGTGCACCTCTTCCCCGCTTGTCTTTCTGGTTTACTTTAGCTCCATTTTGTAAAAGGAACTCACAAGCTGGTAATGATCCCTTGGGGAAGAAAAATAATAATTTCATTACAATTGATGACCCTTCCATGAAGGAATTGCAAGTACTCGGCATAGCAGACTACAGTCAATAGAAAGAGTCAAACCTACCCCTAAGACAGACTGGTGAAGTGCTGTTTTTCGTTCATCTTCCTCATTTACCCAGTCCACTTTGGAACCTGAAAATTTTCCATTAATACTTTCATGATGTGTACATTTTTGAGGAAAGTGGAAAGTTACACACAGTTTGTGTGATTACTGTAAGTATCACTTTCCAGAAATGTATGTGCAGCCATTAAATAAACAATAAGTGCAGCATGTTCTTGTCTACCTTCTGCAAGGGATGCAGCCATAAGAGGAAGACTCTTCCATTCTGCTGCTTTGAAAAGTAACTGCAACAAAAACCCACAATTAAAACAAGCCACAAGCAATGTCGTGTACCATTAAACTGTTGACCCCTGAGAGTGACCAGCATCTACTCTTTTCTTACAGTATCACCCATGAATCACACATTAACATCACAAGAATAAAGGACATGATCACCGACTAAAGAGCCACTTAATTGTTAAACAAATTCTCCTTGTCATCATGTCACTAAATGTATAGAGAACAGTATGGAGAATATGCATGCTGATGTTTGACTGTAAAGGGTGAATAATCACCACTAAGTATCAACTTAATAACTCTCAGGACATCACAAAACAGCATATGATATAACAAATAAATAAATAGATGGTGAAGACCTTTTTATTTGGTAATTAAAGATACATATCCTATTGGGATGAACTCTTTTCAACACGGCAATTGCTTTCTCTTTGTCCTCCTTTAGTCTTTTCTCCAGGCCACCATCGCCACTATTCTGCATTCTTTCACAAATGGTTGCCTTGCGAGTCAGACCATCTTCACTTCTGGTTGAATCAAATGAACCTCCCTTATCTCAACCCTTGTCAGAAGACATAGCTACTCCGATGGAGGCTGCCCGTCCCCTCTCACTATCTCACCATGATGTTGATGGTGCACTAGTTCCTGGTCTGTCAGAGTCTTCATTTGCTACATCTGCGAGAGCATTTCAGCAGGGGCACTCATTCAGTTGTCCATCTTTGACTTTGACTTCATGGCAAGTTTCCTGTGGAAAAGTTTACTTTTTTAGAGTCTGTTCTCTCAAAGGCCAAATGTGTGCACCTTTCCTCATGGTGAACTTTCATTCTTGCAAGATTTCTAATGATCCCTTTGTCCAAAGTTTGACAGTTTTTGTGTCTGCTGCATTTATAATGCATGCAGACACTTAGATAAGCTGTAAAACGCGCGACCAGCTACTTCATAAACGACAAGATCTCGGATTTACTCTTGACGTTTCACTGCGGATTCCATTTGGTGATTTGATACATGAATTATGCACGGAGGGGTAATACTTTCGGCCTGTAATACTTTCGGCCTGTAATACTTTCGGCCTGTAATACTTTCGGCCTGTAATACTTTCGGCCTGTAATACTTTCGGCCTGTAATACTTTCGGCTTGTAATACTTTCGGGTGCAAACTTCGTTCCTCATGGGAATAATCTATCCAATCGGATACGAGGAAAGGACAAAGGAAAGAGGTCGTGGCAAACTACCGATTTCCGGGAAGACTCGGAACCAATCAAATCTGAGAAAAGGACAAAGTCAAATCCGTCAAACTATGTGCTTTCGAAAAACGTTTGGATTGCGTCGTATCGTCCTGATTTCGTTCGTCAAGCCAGGGTGTATTATTGCTTGCAAGGTGAGTGATCTTTTCGCTTTTCATATTTATGATGGATTTCTTAAAAGGTGTTTTCTCATTTTGCCACAGCATTCGCACTGGGTGTCATTCCGGCCGAGTGAAAGGTTTTGAAAGATGCTTTGAATTTGTAAATCGACTGAAGCTTTCTCGGCGCCAACACGATCACCGCCCGGCCATTTTGCAAGTGCTCAGGACGCAAAATAAGCTTTATGAGCCCCATTTGGGGAATGCAAAGTTCCTTCGGGGAACAATTGAGCTCCATTTGGGGAATGAAAAGCCCGTTAAGGGAATTATTAAGTCTCACTTGGGGATTACAAAGCCCAATGCGGGATATAATATGCCCTGTTTACGAAATGGATTTGGCAGAAGATACATGTATTTCACTACACACATGAAAACATCTATCACTAGACAAACATGTGCGAAAGCTGTGGCAATTTTATACAGAGGAGAGAAACCTAGAACTAGTATTCTTCATGATAATTACTATCTAAGCATCGCTATGAACAGATCTTTGCATACAGTTGTAAGGTATCAATGCTTTCAAAAATTGGAATCCTTCATCAAGATGAATCAAGTGCTCAATTGCTCCTTCACATTTCAACTGTCCAGCATTTGAAGATTTGCTATTTCCTTTGCACTTCCTAAGTGCAACTTGTGATTTTCCTAAGAGAATTTTCATTTGAAGCTTTTTTGTTTTGAAGAATATATTTTCAACACACATAGCAGCTATCCTATCTGATCGTCTTAGTTCAGATTTACAAATGTCGCTATAATGAACATTAGCTAGTCTATCTTTATTTTCTGGTCGACTTTGACCAAGGAATATACCAGGATATGCTAACTCTTCAGAATATTGATCTCTGAATATACTTAAGGGTTTGTTTCCCTCTCCTGGTGCAACATTTAAAATACGTTGAGGCAGACTGTCTTCAAAATAATGTGTGTTGGTCAACATGGTGTCAGTAACACCAGCAGGTGTTTCTGCTTCATCTTCAGTCCACTGATCATCATTATCATTACTGTCATTTCCATCCTGCTTATTGGAACCACTGCTCTTTTCTATTTCTTGTTCACATTGATTTTCAGTATTAGTATCATCTAATAAACAGTTTGCAGTATACTGCACTCCCCAACCTTCATTTAGTGTTATTCCTTCCTGTCTGTAGAGGCTGCTGTTGTTGATTGATTTATAATGAATAAGTAAACAAATTAAAAATTATAATTCACCTAGGTAAGTTTTTTTTTTGGCATTTTGTTGTTATAGTTAAAATTTGTAGTAGTAGTCGTAGTCGTCGTCGTTTTGATGCAGTGCTCCCTATGTTATTAGAAATTTTGAAATACATTATATTGCTATGAAACAAACTCAAAAGGTTCTTTTTCACTTGCAGTCAATGGAAGAACAAAAAGAAGAGATTGTTGGTTTCTTACACAATGTGTCTCCAACTAAAAAAAGTAGCAAGACATCTTACTTTGACATGTCCATACAAACCACCGATGGCTTAGTAAGAGGAGTCTGCATCTCCGGAAGTAAACAGGAACACTTTGATCAAATGAGCAAAAAGAAATCTCCAATAAAACTTCGAAATTTTAGAATTGAAAGAGCAGGAGATGCAACCACAGTACTGATGAATAACAATGTACTGTTAGAGCCTACAAAAGAAATACCTTTTTCAAGAATTGAGTTGCCAAGTGCCAACAATATCCAATCAATTTCAGCTGCAAACACAAATCAAAGTATCACCATCAAAGCCAAACTTATTCAGATGTCATCAACAAAAAAAGTGAAGACAGAGTATGGTGAAAAAAAAAGTTGTTTGCCTATCTTGTGGACCCACATGGAGCCATTAAGGTGACACTTTGGGAACAATTCTGTGGATCTCATTAATCCTGCTGAGCTACCTCAGAACTTTACCAATACAACAGCAGCAGCAGAAATACTTGGAGTGCGAAGTGTCACGGCATATCAAGCCTGCTGCAACTGTAACAAAAAGCTGGTAATAGAGATGTCTCCCATACTAACCTGTTCAACTTGTGGGCTCAAGCAGAATATGAAGTCCACCATTCAACAATGTTATGGACAACTACTGGTACAAATTAAAGAATCGAAGATCACAGTGACCCTGCACGACATCCTGCATGATATGCTAGCGTCACAAGGAAAGAGCACTCTTCCGATCACTGAAGAAACCATAACTACCTTTCTTCTAGAGTTACCAACTATAACCAGCATAACATTCAACAACAAACAAAAATAGTGGAGTCAGTGCAAATCTGAATAAAATGAACAATTTCCTGTCACACATCAGTGGAAATTACTACTGAATACCAAACGTTAATAATACCTGTTTTGTTACAGTTTGCAACAAACATTTTGTAGACACTGGTTTTAAGTGAAATGATTGTTTCTCTGACTGATAAACATTATTTACAAGTACACGTGCTGCTTTTTTTGGGATAATATTTCTGTTGCGTTACATTTCTGATACATTTCATTTCAATTAAAAGACAAACACTTCAAAATACTTTTAAAAGTATATTCACCTATTGGTTACTTGAACACAAAATGTAAATATACTAACTTTGTTTTACCTGTGTTTTGTTCCAAATTGATTGCATATTACCATTAAATGAAAAACATAATGAATTCCTAGGAATTATTACAACCAGAGACTTTTTCTTGCTTTGCAAAACTGCTACTGCGTTTGCATTACAGTTGTCTTGTGTTACAAAGACTTCTGATACTATTCAATTTTGTTAAAAACTATTGGCTGTTGTATTTCAATTCTTTGATTTAAATATTCTGCTACAAAATAAAAGAAACGTTCACTTTAATGTTAGATTCTTTGCAGTACCATAACACAATAAAAGTTATTTAAACAGTGATGAAGATGTAATCACAATCATGATATTGATGATTGATATTGATGATCCCTCACCTCCAACTGGAGCATTGGACATTCACCACTTCAGTTCCCCATCTTTGTGATGCCTTGAGCATTCCATAGCACTGCCTTTCGGGAGATGTTTCTAGCCAGTTTAACAGTATTCAAAAAAATTGGCACCTACAGCAGATTCCATTCCACTGCAGCAGACACAAGTACCCATTGGGTACCTATTTTTTAGAAAGGTTTCCAGGGAAACAAACTTGTGTTGTACATATTTTAACTTGATCCAAGTCTCTCTTTTGCCCCTTCAACAAAAATAATTTAATAATTATTTTTCAAAAAATGTTATAAACTATAAAACTTTAGGAATTAATATTTAAAACAACAAACAGTACCTGCTACTTTGAGGAGTTGGTTTATTTGTATGCGAGTTGACTTTTGCTTCAAGAATTCTGTTGACTAATCATTTCCCGATTCTGTCATTAACTTTAAAACAAAACCTAAAATTACTACATAACATTCATTTAGTTCTATTTTACCTGTACCTTTTCTCTAAAATTAAAAATATTCCATCACCAAGTCAGAGACTATGCCTTGATCACTTTAAGATGCAAGCCCATTTAAAATTATGCCAGAGCATTGTTCAGTACAACAGTTGCGAACTCATAACATAGTGCTTACAAATAATAGAGGTATGCATCTTATGTTATCTTGACTTGCTCTGGTTCGTTCGGTGAAATTCGTCGGCATTTGGTAAACAAACATGACGGATCGGCAGTTGTGGTTGCAACGGCCGCTTGCTTCACAAAAAATGCGAAGTGTGTAGCGGAGGACTTTGTTACGGATTTTTTTTTATTAACTTTGCAAGAAAGAGTGATGCTTGGACAGAATGGGCGCGAAGCGAACAAGAAGAATAACCGTCTGCCAAACCTTGCCCCTGAAGAATATCACACGTGTTTATTTTCGACCCATGCCACAGGTGGCCCAAGCTCCAGCTGTGAGATGATCATCTTGCGCAATAACAGTCATGGCGGAATTATAAGAGTTTGTATGGGAATATTTACGACCGCTCTAAGGTATAAAATAATACGTCAAATTCTCAAAAAAAATACCTCACCTTACTTTCACAGCGTATCGCTTGTTATATGACCGCTTACTTTGATGAAAAGAACGCATATTAGCGAGTTGTCCATTTCGAGGTTTTCAACGTTCATAAGAAAAGGCTTTTCTTATGTACGTTGAAAACCTCGAAATAAACAACTTGCTTAAATGGGCTCTTTTCATCAAAGTAAGCGGTCAGATAACAAGCGACACACTGTGGAAGTAAGGTGAGGTTTTTTTTTTTAGAATTTGACGTATTTTTTATTCCTTAGAGCGGTCGTAAATATTCCCATACAAACTCTTATAATTCCGCCATGACTGTTATTGCGCAAGATGATCATCTCACAGCTGGAGCTTGGGCCGCCTGTGCCCATGCCAGATTGCGATATTACTCGCCGACTTTGAAGTGACCACAGCTTTTCAATACGATCAAAGCAAAAGTCCCACCAGATTTGAATTTGGAAGCGTCTGTTCGCGGTGTGACATTCATATCTCCACGTGTTTTACCGTGATCGTCCTTGGCGTCCGTTTTAACTTTCAGTCTCGTCCTGTTCAGCTGAGTTCTGTTTAGTTTTGATTTCCGAAAATGCCAAAGCACAGGTACGTTGTTGTTGACTGGGGATCGTGTGGAGTGGAGGCACAGAGTTCCTCGAAGATCATCGTTCGTGATCCCTTCAATGTGAGAGAAGGAGATAAATGTTCATTGCAAGGAACAGATCCAGCGACGAAGAGAGCCAAGATGTTTCAGGGACATGTTCTTGCAGTATTTGGTGAGTTTATACACCCAGTATTTTTCTCAATTACATTGATTTTCGTTTTAAAGTGCCAAAAATGCTTGGTAAACCCGTTTTCTTTCGAATTCCTTGGTTTGATCTTCACATCACTGCTCGTTAAAACATAAATCTCAAGAATTTTGACTTCAAACAGGTTTTCGATTTTGACGGTTCTTTCCATTCTTAGTTTTATGTCTATGCTCTCTTGTTAATGTCTTTTTCATGTCAAAACTATAGTCAGGAGACATTGGTCAAGTTAGTAGAGGATGCTACCGATGCAAAGTCAGCTGTGGAGGCACTAGCAAGGCAGCTGTTCTCAAGTGAGGAACTGCAGAATTCATCAGTCGCTGGCTTTCAGTGCAATAAAGATTATGAAGCAAGACCAGGCCTGAGTCCATCAAGGTGGAGCCTTTTAGAAAGTGAGTTAATTTTTAAAGGTGTATTTCTTTAATTATTTATATACACCTATATGTGCTCACTGTTTTTGGTTTTGTGTCACAGGTCTTGGCTGCATTTCCTTGACTTTTGTTTAAAAAATATATGCATTAGACATTGATGGAAGCTGAAAGAAAAGTTCTCATCATTATGGTCACATGTCAAAATACTGCACATACATACTGTCATACTACATGCTGTCAAATGATCAACATTTCCAACTACATTTGCACTTCAAATAACATAGGCAAACCAGCTTACATGTATGTGTTTACAGCCTTTTTGCCACTCAATTAAAATTACCTGAAGATTCATTTGGCGCGTGGAATGGAGTGCAAGGGAGTATCTACAAACAGAACAATTGCAGCCTCCTGAATGAATCACCACATAATATGAATTGGGTGGCAACAAGGATGCACACATGTAAGCTGACTGCATCTATTTACTGGTTTAAATTCAGCAATTAAAAATTCAGTAATGAACATATGATTAAAAATAATTCAAGTTCTTTCAGGAAGAGTTCCCCTGTATAATTTATGTTTTTCACTATACAGTTTCAAATGTAACATGCTTTTTACTTAAACTGCTTACATTTACTTTTTCCTTTTTACAGGTATTGTGCTAAGGAAAGGATTCACTGCAGCTACAAGGTCATCTGTGAGAAAGAAACTTGGCCTGGTTCTAAAGAAGGCCAGAGCAAATAAAGAAAACAAGGCCAGAGCAAATAAAGAAAACAAGGCCAGAGCAAATAAAGAAAACAAGGCCAGAGCAAATAAAAAAAACAAGGCCAGAGCAAATAAAGAAAACAAGGCCAGAGCAAATAAAGAAAACAAGGCCAGAGCAAATAAAGAAAACAAGGCCAGAGCAAATAAAGAAAACAAGGCCAGAGCAAATAAAGAAAACAAGGCCAGAGCAAATAAAGAAAACAAGGCCAAATGCAGAGGACGAGAACAGAGAAAGCTATGAGAAACATTTTATTGTCCATGTTTTTTTTAAATCAAAAAAGACAATGTTTTTTCAGTTCAGGACAGTCATAGCAACAAAGAAAAGACTTTATGTAACATATGTTTTGGATAATTCATTTTTACTGTTTAGAATTTCAAATAAATTTGTTCAGGGTATTGCTGGCAAAAAAAAAAGCACTATTCTTGTTTTTGTTGGGCATGTGGATGCTACAAACAAAAAGCCTGTTAAGATTCATGGTAGATTACAGGCTTGGTTTTGTTTGATACATCTAATAAATTAGTTGCAAGTAAAAGTTATTACAGTCATTAGTCAGAGTGAATCATCATGAAATAAACACCTGAAAAAGCTGGACTAAATGCTGAAAAAAAATTTAAAATCTAGAAAATGCTAGAAAAAGCTGGAAATTGATACATTATCTATATCAACGCTTCTTTAAGGAGCATGAAAGAATTTTCTAGAAAACTCTAGAAATCTACATTTTGTAATAAGCTGGAAAAACCTGATTTTATCCTATTTTGTGATTTCTGGAATAAGCTGGCAAATTCTGGCAGATTCTACCTTGATTAGCATGTTTCATTAACATTCTAGAATGGTCTAGAATTTTCCGGAGAGAAAACTGGCAAATTCTAGAAATTTCTTGAAATTTTCTAGAAATAACAAGAATATTCATGTCTTATTTTGCAAGGGACATGAACGATGTTGCTGCTGAAACTTCACAGCCTTGGTGTGTCACCATCAGCATTAGCATGGTTCAAAAGCTACCTCAGAGGAAGCACGTTCGTATCGGGAATGTAGTCTCGCAGTCTCTTCTAGTTGATTATGGCGTTCCACAGGGGTACATTCCTGGCCCCTTCCTGTTCCCTGTTTACGTAAATGATTTGTTAACTGTGCCTAAACTCTGTCAAACTGCTTGTTATGTTGATGACTCAACTTTACTTGAAATTTAAAACTAATGAGTTATGTGACGCAGTCTCCGCAGTTAACTTCGATTTAAGAGAAATTTGTTGGTGGTGCTGTCACAATTCACTGCTTATAAATCCAGATAAAACCAAACTTCTTGTGGTAGGCGTGCTGTAATTGCTACAACGATTATTTGACTTTACAAAAGCACTTTGTGGTAAACCAATATTACCAACACCTGTAGCAAAGGATCTTGGAGTGTTTCTAGATCAGTACCTCTCCTATAATGAACACATATGTACAACGGTTGTATGAACAAACTGATCCAGATCGATAGAATTAAGCATTTATTTGATAAGGAAACGCTTTCGTTGATTATTAATAGTTTTGTTTTCAGCAGGCTTTTTTATTGCTCCTCAGTTTGGAGCAACACTTCGGCGATAAACATCCATAAGCTCCAGCTTGTTCAAAATTTTGCAGCCAGGATTATCTTAGGGCTTCGCAAATATGACTATATCTCTGCAGGTCTGAGATCACTTCGATGGCTAAATGTCAAACAAAGACTTATGGTCAATGATGCAGTTATGATGCATAAATGTCTTCAAGGACTGTCACTTAGCTACTTGTCGGACAAATTTTCAACTCAAGCTACTGTTCACAACAGGCAGACAAGATATAGAAACAGCCTCAATATTCCACATTGTAGAATCACTGCTGGTCAACGCGCCTTTTATTATCGTGGCGTGAAAATATGGAATAGCTTAAGCAAAGACCTAAAGGAAATAACAAATACTAAAGCTTTTAAGATGGCTTCAGACCTATGTTTTCTACTGAAACAGCTTTACTTGAGGCTACGAATGAATGGCTATGGAATATTGACAACAGTCTCTTAAATGGGGTGATATTCCTAGACTTGAAAAAAGCTTTTAATACCATGGATCATGCTATCCTTCTGGGAAAGCTTAAACTCTATGGGGTCAGTTCTCAATCTCTAAACTGGTTCCAGTCCTATCTATCTGATCGAAAGCAACAAACGTTCATTGATGGAGCTCAATCTGATTTCTGTAATATAACATGTGGCATTCCACAGGGGTCTATTTTAGGCCCTCTCTTATTCACTATTTATATTAATGATCTCCCTTCATGTGATTTGTTTTCAAAACCCAGATTGTATGCAGATGATACTACCCTTACCACATCTGCAGAAGACCCATGGGTCCTTGAATATAAAATGAATTATGATATGAATTTAATCCAGTCATGGCTGTCAGCAAACAAATTAACTTTAAATGTGAAGAAGACTAAATACATGCTTATAGGCAGCCAATTTAAGTTATCCCAAATAAATAGTGACTTCATAATAAAAGTCAATAACACTCCCTTAGAAAGAGTAATTGAACATAAAACCCTTGGAGTTCAAATTGATGAATCTTTAAGCTGGCGCCCACACATTCATACCATTTTCAAAGAAAATATCCGCTGGTATTGCTATCTTGAGGCGTGTAAGTAATTTTATACCACTTGATACTAGAGTGAACATGTATAATGCACTGGTGATGCCATATTTTAATTACTGTAGTGCCGTATGGGGTAATATCAATAAGGGACTAGCAGACAATCTTCAAAAGCTGCAGAATAGGGCTGCTAGAATTCTCACCTTCTCTAACTATGACGTTCACTCAAGTGTTTTGTTGGATGAGCTTGGCTTGGTAAGGCTAGAACATGTAAGACTTAAACAGTTGGCTGTGACAATGTATAAAATACATAATAATCTTTCCCCATCGTATCTGAGGCGGATCTTTACCAACACCTCAAATGTACACTCACACAATCTTAGAAATTCTGAGCTAAATTATTATGTCCCCAGACCCAGAACTGAGTCTGCAAAAGGGAGCCTACACTACAGAGGATCTGTTCTGTGGAATAGGATTCCTTCTGAGATTAAAAAACTGCCTTGTTTGAATGTTTTTAAAACTTCGTTTCATGGGAAAGATTTCTCTGATACACTATTGTAACTCTTATTATTCATGATATAAGTTTTTGTATTTTTAACATTACAGTAAATAGCTCCTTGTTACTCATGATATAAGTTTTTGTTTTTGTTTTTGTATGTTTAACATTATAGTCAATAGTTCTTAAAATATTTTAGTATAATTTCAACACGATTCCTAGGAAGACCATGTAAAATGATATGATTTCGTGTATAAATAAAGATTGATGATGATGACGTTTAATCAAAGACCTGACTTGTGACATGAACTAGGTTAGATGATAATCATTGTATATAGTTATCATCTAGTTATCCTAGTAGATAGTTTTTACATAGTATTTTTATCAATTAGTGATATGATTAATTATTCATTTAGTTATCCTTGTAGATATTTTTACATAGTTTTTTATCAATTAGGGATGCAATTAATTCATTCATTTATCTATTTAATTTTCTTTTTAATATTGATGCTAAAAAGCCCTTTTTAAGGACGCTCAATAAAGTGTATGTATGTATGTAAGAATTAAATTACAGCAAAAGTACTTTTGACACATTTAAACAGCCACCATCTGTGTTCAGAATACATCTACTCTTTAAAGGACACTTCCACCCCGCGTGTATATCCAATAGGTCGCCTGGAATACGTCCGTAAGCGGGGTTGGAGGCGGCACCAGACTTAATACTATGCATACCGAACGTGGAAACATCGTCCACGAAAGGTTCTATGTGCTTTGTAAAATTATCTCTTAGCGTAGTTACGGAAACTTATTTGCTAGAGTGGAAATATTCGCGAGACTTAGCCTCAACCATACGACGAACAAGGGTAATGATATCGTTTATTTTAGAAGTTTTCAAAGTTTTGCCCGAATAACATACGCTAGTCACGGTAACGACTTCCTTCCGTTAAACTTCGATCACAGACAAACGAATTAATACATAGAGGTCGGTATCAAAGAAACAAAGAACAATGTCAATAAGTGCATAAAACACAAAAGATGACGGCAATCCCATAGTTTCATAACAAGGGAGATAAAGAAGACTTAATTGAACTACTATTAAAAACAACTACGAGTTTCGCAAATGAAGACACTATGAAGCGAGGATATATTTTGCGCACAAAATCGTTTTATTTAACGTAGTAAGGAAAAAGGTGAGCTCAATTTAAAAAAAGGATAAAGGAAAACCGCTTGAAAACGAACTCTAACAAAAAATAATAGCCAAGTGGGAAAAACGTGTAGCGTTCTAACGAAGCGTGAACAACGTAAGCCACGTGTTACAAGGTTGCGAAAACGAGCGATAAGGAAAATTGTGTAAAAACTAGGCGAAACTACCAAAATACTACATATTTAGACAAGCACAAAGAAAAGGAACAAAGGCACTTGCGTAACAGTCCCGCTTGTAAGAGTTTAACCAAAACGAACTTCAAGATAAGGTGGGCAAAAAGGCGCTCTTCCGGTAAACACGTCTTACCATTAGCCCAAAGCAAGACAACCAACTAAAATGCAGTTCCGGGTGGAACTTAAAAGATCACGTCCCTAACAGACAAACAGTAACATCATTGTTGCGGTTTAACACGAATCAAAGTTAAAGCGAATCAATGTCCGGTGGCAAAGGCGTGGCAGCCGTTACACTGCAGTTGAAGCAAATACTTCTTTCGAAGCTGATTTTCATCTTCCCAGGTAAAAATCAGCCTCTCGTTCCAAAGATGGAATGTCACCATGTAACCATCATCACACGGGGAATCGTACGATAATATTCCATCTTCCTATTCGTCTTGTTTTCTGCTGTTTCCTTGCTGCTCCTCGAAGTCAGAGTGTTCGAGGCTGACCGGTTCACCTGGCTAAATTTCTCTCTGATAGAAGTACAAAGGGGGAGTTCCAGCTATTGCCACCGTTTTTTCCCGTCTCAAGTAAAGGATACCAAGAATTTGGATTTGTAAAATAGTACACCGCCCAACGGGTTGTCCCCGTTAAGCCATCTTTTGCTGCATTTGCAAAGTTTCTTGGGTAATCTAACACCGTGGGGGTTTTCTAGGCCGTTAAGCATTTCAACTGACGCATCAGTCTTAGATGCCTTGTTACCCTTTGGACCATTGAGGATTTTTGGTTAATTGGCAACTTCGCTTCTGATATAATTTTCATTGCCACCGAAAAGGGAAAAATCCCCCCAAACGCTCAAACAACTTGATCTTCGGCCAAATCAGCCCAAAATTACGGAGCCAAACAGGCCACAAGTAGGGGCCAAATCGGGCCAAAATCACGGGAAAAATCAGGCCATAATCACGAGCCAAATCTAGCCATAAATACGGCGAAATCAGGCCAAAAACACAAGCCAAATCAGGCCAAAAGCATGGACGAACTCCGGCCAAAAACACGGACCAAAGAGGCCCAAACACATGTGTCAAAAAACGCAAAAAATAAATTATGCACGCCAATTAAGGTATGCTATGCTACGCGGATATAGAAAAGAAACTCACTGAAAATCTAAACGTAAAGCTGTAACATTCTGAATTTTGGGCAGCCGCGAAAGACTGACGCATGTGATTATAAATTTGCTTCTGTCCTGACCCTTCTAGCAAAAGGTTGCTCATCGCCGGGAGGGCAAAAACTTCTACCACAATAGGCTTAAACTGACATCCCTGGCCTAAAAAAGGCCAAAAATACGACGAGGGCCATTCTGCAATGATCAGGGTTGTGCGACTAACATATGATGTCAGATGACGGACGGAATCCACCACGAGCCTGACTGGAGGACAAATCCAATATAATTGTTCTCACCACTCCAGTCTTGTACCAAGGCGTTCACCCCACTGGAACCAGGAGAAGCGAACTTCGAGTTAAAATCTTGGATCATTATTCTAGGTTGCAAAACGGTCGATTGTGTGGGGACCCCACTTGGCAGCCACTAGCCGGAAAACAGATGGAAGCAAATGTAGCTCTCTTACAGCATTCCTAAATTCCTTAAGAATTGTCGTTGAGCGTAGTTCATCCGGTAAGGAATTCAATACTTTGGCACCAATAAAGATATAGATTTTAAGCCAAAGGTTGTAGTATTCTTACATGGGACGACGAGCTTGTTGGTGCCTCTTAAGTTTTTCACATTATTTCGTACGATAAACAAGTCGCTTATTTTCCGATTACATGCCGTTTACAGCTTTAAAAATCAATATAGCAATGTCCTGTAGTCGACGATTAGACAAAGTTAAACCGTAGTCATAATTATCATGAAGGGGCACCCGTTTGTTGTAGACACACCTTAAAACTCTCGCATTTCCAGCTTCTGATTATCAGACTCATTACAGTTAAGCCAAATAGCAGAACAGTAAGTGACGTAAGACATTACGTACGAGCTGTAAAGGCACATTTTCAAGGAAATCGATAGCATGTTCCTAAGTCTGCTCAAAACATCTAACTACTTTCCAACTTTCTTAGAAATCTTGGCAATGTGTTTGCTAAAATTTAGCTAGTTATCGATAGTTACACCTAAAAGATCTAAATGGTCTAAGATTGGAACCTGCACATCATTAATACTAAAAGAAAGATCACTAGGATAGCTTTTTGGAAGAATAATACACTTACATTTCTCGGGATTGAGCACTAGCTTATTATCATCAAACCAACGACTTGCGACAGCGAGATCGCCATTGATTACGGACTTAGCCACCTCAGAATCGCGATCGCTAAAACAAGATTTGGTTATCATCAGCAAAGTTGGACAAATTAGCACGATTAATATAAGAGAACAGATCGTTAAGAAAAATATTAAAAATAAGGGGCCCTCAAACCGATCCCTGGGGTACACCCTTAGAGAAAACAACAACATCTGAAGTAACATCTTCTATCCTCACACTCTGGGACCTGTCTATAAGGTAGCTATGTACGAGGGCCAGGCTAGATGGAGAAACACCATAGCCAGCCAGCTTGGCAAGGAGGAGGTCGTGCGATATCATATCAAAAGCTTTACTCCGATCCATAGAAACTGCGCCAACAAAACATTTACTGTGAAGAGCACTTCTCCAGTCCTAAATCAAACGTAGAGGTACCGCCTCACAGCTGTAACCCCATCTATTCGCAAACAGGAACGGTGATAATATCGATCTAAAATAATCAGAGAGTTTGCGTGCAGGGCAATACTCAAAAGCTTTATCCAGAGTAACTAGAGTCGACACTAGCCGATAGTTAGATTTATTATGAGGAGTGTCCTTTTGCGAGATGGGGCAGGTTTCGGCAAGCTTCCAAGCAGCCGGCACAGAGTCGGAGATCAATGATCTTGTCGATAAGAGCAGATAGCGGATAGGCAAGAGCATCAGCACCATCCCGCAATGTTCTTGGCGGTATCTTATCATAACTCGTTGCCTTTTTTGGATCAAGCGACTTAAGTAAATTTTCGACCTCAGGTGCATGGACTTACAGAGCGGAACTGAAAAGCCTCTCTCGCAGAGTAGTGTGTCTGTATAGCCGAGATACTTGGATGACAGGTAAAACGGGAGTTATCATTGTAATGCCCATCACTATCGTTATCCTTCAAAAAGGATGAAAAGTGTGCATTAAAAATTTGTGCTACTTCCAGTTTATTGACAACAAGACTGTCACCCTCCTTAAGATGAATGGAATCCCGGCTGATGTTTTTTATTTAGTGCATGAACGGCTTGACCGTTTGCCAAAATTTCATGGGGTTGCCTGTGGCGTTTGAGGCGGTGGTACGAAAATAGTTGGATACAGCCTTACGTCTCAATGAAGGTGTGAGGTTTCGCTGGGTCTTGTATCTGTCCCAATCTAGCCGGCGCTTAGACTCGTTGTAAAGGCGCTTTAATTTGTTGCGTTTCCTAAGCGCCTCAAGTAACTCAGGTGTCATAAATGACACGTGCTCAAGATTTGCTGTTTTACGTTTAATTGGTGAGTGGTTGTCAAGAACGCTAGATAACAAGTAACTCCAAGCCCAGTAGATGTCGTCAATGTTCTCAAATGTATATGGAATGTCAAATGGAGTCGAATGCAAGTCATCGCAAAATCATTCGGGATCGTAATTCTTAACAGTGCGTCTTTCGCCGGTTATAGGGAAAGTCCTAGGACGGTGTGACCTACTGACAGCGTAGTCCAGGTGATGGTCAATTAAGCCCAAATCGAAAGTGCCAGACGTTAAAAAAGACCGAGGTCTATTTGTCAGGATCACGTCGATAAGAGTACTAGATGTTGCAGTCGCTCTAGTGGGCTCCCTGAACCTGAATTGGTCATGTTGTATTCATTCATTAGGTCCACTAAGGTTCTTCCCTCCCTGGATCCCTTGTCCGGATGGGAGATATCACAATTTAAATCACCAAGGATCGCTAAGCTGTCACATCGCTGAGGGGCATTAAACAGCATGGAGTTAAACTCCGGTTCCCAGAGATGTTAAGTTACATTTGGTGGCTTGTGCGTGCAGAGAAACAGTGTCCCTTTTGATGGCCTCCTAGACTGTACCAGCAGAGAAATAGATTAGATAGATAGATAGATAGATTAGATAGATAGATAGATAGATAGATAGATAGATAGATAGATAGATAGATAGATAGATAGATGAGTAATAGATCAGACAAGAATGGATTAGATAGGAATCTAGTTTTTCGTTTGAATAACTGCGGCCGCTACGGCAGAACGCATATCTGGTTGACTTAGGTTTTAGGTTTAAGTTTTATTTGTTTTATTTGTTCACATCAGATGGTTATTACTAGGCTGGCTTGCAAATAGCGAAGAGCTAATCGCGGCCAACCAGACAGTTGACAAATAACTGAATTTTACACAATTTTATACAATAAATATTCACATACGATTACAACATGTAGACATTAATCTTCGTGCTTACAAACATCTAGGTATTAGGATAATATGTAAAGAGGAAAACTACAGACTAAACATAATTACAGTTAGTAATTAATCTTTCATCTTATTAATTAGAGTATCTATGTCGACATAGGAGTTTTCAGTTTCTAGAATTTCGATTAATCTTGTTCTAATGGATTTTTTGAAAGAGTTCTTGGATGAGTTTTTGAGACTAGTTGGTATTCCATTCCAGATTTTAACGCCAACACGTGAAAAGGCCTTACTTTGAACATTAAGTGCAGATTTTTTAGTATAAAAATGCTCAGACGTTGATGAACGTGTGCCGTAAGAGTGAACGCTGGTAATTTTAGAAAACAAAATCGAAATATTAATCGGTGCTGGACTAGTATTGATGTCGTACATTAAATTAGAAATTTTTTTATAATATTGGAATTCTAGCGGTAGAAGCTTTGCTTTCAAGAAAAGTGGTATGCATGCTCCCTTACTGGAGCAAAGTGAATAAGACGGAGTACACGTTTTTGAAGGACAGGAATGTTCTTTAACAAGGTCTTAGATGCAGTTCCCCAAGAAGTTAATCCATACGTTATATAAGGTGCAATGAGGGACTTTTAAATATCAAGAAGAGTTTGATTAGGAACAATATGTCTTAACTTTGCAATTAGACCGACTGTTTTACTTATTTTTGTTGTAAGGGTATAGATATGGTTTTTCCAACTTAGATTTTCATCAATCAATAACCCAAGATATTTAATGCAATTCTTATGTTCAAGGGTAATATTCTTATTTTCTTCATTGTCAAAAATATTAACTTGTAGCAGGTAATTAAGTCTTTTTTGGGCGGAAAAATAACAAAGTTTGATTGTTTTCTGTTAAGTAAAAGTTTATTTACGGTTAGCCAATCGAATAGGTTGTTCAATTCAATATTTACAATTAATTCCAATGTCTTGAGATTTTCGTGAGAGTAAAGGACATAAGTATCATCCGCAAAAAGAACAAATTTAAGTTTCCTGGAGCAATATTGAATATCATTGACATATAGCAAACATGGCAAAAAGAGGAGCGGCCCTCAAACAGACCCTTGAGGTACACCACAGCTAACTACTTCTTTATCCGAAATAAAAGAGTTAATCTCAGTTGTTTGAGTACGATTTGTTAAATATGAGGAAAACCACTGATTGTCAATTCCTCGAAGGCCGTAATAATTAAGTTTATCAAGTAATATTTTATGGTCCACCGTGTCAAAAGCTTTCTTAAGGTCGATGAACACCCCACAAGAAAAAAGTCTTTTATCCATATTGGTACGGATGGATTCCACCATGTCAAGTATAGCATGTTCAGTTGAATATCCTTGGCGAAACCGTATTGGGATGAAGATAATAGTTGGTCTTTTTGTATGAAAACTTTCATTCTGTTGTACATAATTTTCTCAAAAATCCTGTTGAAGTTTGACAGTAATGACATCTTTTTTATCATCAGCTTTGTAGACGGGTATAACTTTGGACATTTTCAGTTTAGAAGGGTATGCCCCCAGACTGACAGACTTGTTGAGAAAATTTGCAAGGACAGAGAATATTATGTCACAAGAACGTTTAAGAAGTTGTGCAGAACAAGAGTAAAGGCCAGATGACTTATTGTTCGGTATGGATAAAATTTCAAGCTTCACTTCATGTGGAGTAACAGGTTTGAAGAAGAATGAGGTGTCAGGTGATTTGGAGTTACAGAGATAGTCCATATAAGGATGCGCAGCTTGCGGCAGTTTGGTTGCTAAGTTATTACAGATGAGAAATACTTATTCATAACGTTGGGCATACGCAATGGGTCATTGATAACACTACTGACTTCCAAAACCGTCGTCAAGATACACAAAACTAGTATGCTCCATGGAAAACCAGCGCTTCAATAAGAGGCGCTATAATTTGGTGAAACAATAACTAGCGCTACTAAGGCCGAAAGGCAAAACTGTAAAGGTGAAATATTTGAGCACGCCATCGATTGACCACGCAAAGCCGAGAAACGCTTGATGCTCTGAACAGATATCCACATGATGCTAACCCGATTTAAAGCCCCATGTAAAACACCAGTGGCCTTCCTCTGGGACTTGAGACAAAGAGGGAAGATCTTTATACTTGAACTTAAATTTGACCACATAATTGTTAACGTGTCTTGGATAAATTGCTAAGCGCAGCTTTTTTACCCTCTGCTACTGCTAAGGGGTTAACACAGAATATAGGAACGCTGTGTTCAACGATGCAGCCATGAGCTAAGGCCGATTTGTTATTGGGCAACAAACACGGGGACGGATACTCCGCAAAAGGAAGTCTGAACCCACGCCGAACACCATCTAAAACAAACGCAGGCGCATTTAAGGTGGTTTTCCAAAAACCCATGGCAGAATTGAAACGGCCTTTCACACCTCAGCTGTTGTTCCAAATATTGAATTCGTCAAAATTTCCAAGAAAAAAAAACAAGGAAAGTCATAACCAACCTGCAAATGATGATCATCATCCGACACTGACCAAAAGCCAGTCAACCCCGGTGAGAAGTGCTTCTCGCTGAATCGGCGGACTTTGAGCTTGAGCAGAAGGCGCTCAAATGACCAAACTCTCCACACTATAACACAAACGAATTAAAATTAACAGCTTATGCAGATGCGTTCACAGACCCGAAGGACAAACACTCAATTACTCAACACTTTTATAGCGCTATTCAAATAACTTAACACTTAAGAGACACACTGAAACACTCACTAAGAAACATGAAATTCCATTCGAATTTACAGAAACAAATATCTGCTCAACTTCGTAACGCAGATATTTTTATAGTCCAACATACACTTCGTGGGAATAGGGGTCTAGCTAGGAGGTCTTCTAGGGGGGAGGAGAGGGTCCCCTATTTAGGGTGCGGTGTTTTGGATATTTCAATGAAATTCCTTTGGTTACCAGATTCCATTTTTTGATTTGACTTACATGAATCTATCTAATGAACAAGAGATACAAAGGTGACCACTATAAAGTAGCAATACACCAACAGTTTTTAAGACTAAGTGTTTCCTGACATGAAATCATAACTATTAACTCTTCACTCCCAAGATCTCATTAGCAATTCTCCTTACTGTCTGCCATACAATTATTGTAATATGCTTTTGGAGAATTTGGTATTGGATCAAGTAATGATCTTCCAGTTGATATTATTCTTCATTCCCATCACTCTTCTGCTTGATATTGTATTGATATTGTAAGGAGAAATTCTGTCTTGGTCACTCATGAGAGTTATAGGGTTAAAGGGATTTAAATACCCATGGCTCTTTTACACCCTTAGCATCTCCATAAAAAGTGAAAAGTTTATCTAAAGTGTTATTCATCATAGCTTGAGTGAAACTAATTCTTATTTATGCGTACCATGGAAGAGATTGGAAGGTAAAGTTACCTTTTGGTCACTGGAATGTTCCCTGTAAACAAGAGAAAAATGCCTTCCTCTAATATTTTTTACTTTAATATGAAGGGGTTGCATGGCCTGTCACATTAGGAGTTGGTGTAGGCCTTGGAGCTGGATATTCAAACTGTAAACACCAGTTGTACTGGCAGAGTCCTCCTGGATTCCCATTTGGAAGGCCTTTTTGGGGCAGGCCTGGTGAAGGTGGTGAAAGACGACCCCCTCTCAAGGTAGGGTAAGGTACATGGAGAAATGTCACAGATAAGGGCCCACTCGTTCAAAGGGTGAATAACGCTATCGAATGGATTTTGATGTTATTCGCCAGCCGGGAGGTATGTATTAGGAAAAGCTGTGCCCGAGGTCTTGAGTACCGACAGAGGCTGTAGGCTGAGGGCAGTACTCAAGACAGAGGGCACAGTTTTTCCTAATACGGACCGACCTAGGCTGGTGAATAACATTTTAAATTTTTTTTCCATAAACTTAACGAAATTCTTTCCTAAAGAACCCGAATGAATTAGGGCTGTGATTACAGCAAGATCTATCATAAACTGATTAATTTTTAGCAAGTAAATGGTAGTTAAAATAGAGGTGATGCAAATTAAAGAGAGAGGCTTCATCGACACATTTTCATTTGCGCACTGATAAAGGTTATTTAAAAGGCTTTCAAAAACTTCGAAACATTATTTTTACAAGTATTTGTCACACTGTGACACCTGCCAATTGGAGAGCGCGTAAGAAAGAAAAACGCAGGTACACTTTTGAAAAAACAAAGGAACTAGTTTAGCAACGGTAATTGAGTCTTAACAACTGAGTTGAAAACGTAAATTAGCCACCGTAAAGGATAAAAAAGCTGACCTTTCGAACGTCAGCTCTTCGTCAGAGCGATTGACGAAGGGCTAACGCTCGAAACGTCGCCTTTTTACCTTTTACGGTGGCTAATTTACGTTTTAAACTCAGTTGTGAACACTAAATTACCTGCTATACTCTCCCACCGACGCAGCACCACAGTTTCTTCAGAAACTTACCCCTTTATAATAGTTTGGCAACGACTGTTGCGACATTGTTTTCTTTAAAAGCAGACGGAAAGTATTATTCACTCTCAACGACGATTAAATAATGTACGAAGTGTAACCTCGAAAGGTTAGCTAAGAGAACGAGCGGACAATTCGAACGCACACAGTGATCTTTATTGTTTTTGGACGATAGCACTAAGACGAAATTTGCTTGATGAGAGTAGCGGTTGAGGTTGCGTGCGTGTGGTTCGAACTAAGAGAAAATACAACAGAAACTAATCTAAGAAAAATGAGTTGCGAAATGTAACATTAACTTAACTAAAAGTGAAGCGATTGCACGGAAAACAGAAAACCAAAATTATACCAATAATACATACAAAAGGTGAACAACGTAAATGTAAAAGAAATTAAAACTTGCTTTGATCTAGCTCCTAACGATAATAAATAGCTTGCAGCGAACGGTAGCAAATAGCTTGTAGCGATTATCTAGCAGCGACGATTTAGCAGTGATGATTTAGCAGCGATGACTACAAGCGACGATTGAAATAGAATCTTTACACCTGCACTTAAGTGGAAATTTGATCGGAGATAACAAACTCGCTGCAATAATCATTAACTAACGAAAGACTTAAAATGAACCAGAACAAAACTATAATAAAGTGTATATTAACTAAGCGTTTCGAAACTGACATTTCAGCCCCTTTAAAGGCGGATACAACTGATTGCCTTTAACTAAAAACATAAAACAGGGTTGAAACGCTTCGGAATAAAAACCAAATGTCGATAAAATGAAAGTTCTCTTAAGATGCTGTTCACAAGATCACTGCTCAGGCAGCTTCCAACAACAAAATTTTGTCGATGGGATGCACAAGAACCGAGGACTTGGTTTTTAGCTTGACACTCCTTACCAGGCCATCACTCTGATTTGGAAAAGCTTCCAAGATACGCCCAAGCGGCTAGGAACTTCTCGGTGTTTTTTCATCCAACAAGAGCACGACGTCGCCAACTGCAAAAATTGCGGGTAGTATGATTCCATTTCTGCCTTTGCTGGAGCGAGGGGAGGTATTATTGAATCCACCGTCGCCAGAACACGTCTGTCAGGTATTGCACGTGTCTCCATCTTTGTGGAGAATAGCGGTCCTCTTTAGCGAAGACACCCGGGGAGAGGGTAGGTCCTGAACGCAGGAGTAGGAGGTGGTTTGGGGTCAAAGCTTCTGGATCTCTGGGGTTGTCTGATACTTTAGTCGAGGGACGCCCGTTTATAATCACGGTCGTGAACCAATCGTAGATAGGCGACAGCACCGTAAGCCAGTTGTGATGCGTCAGAGAAGAAGTGGAGCTGGCAAGAAGTCACTTCACCAAAGTCGCGAGGTTTGAAGCATCGTTCTACATGAAAGTGCTCCAGTTTTGGTAGCTCGCATAACCATGTTTGCGAATGTCTCAAATCTTCGTCCGGTATACGGTCATTCCAATCGAGCTTCTTTTTGCAGAGATCTTGAAGGATCACCTTAGCCGTGAGGATGAAAGGAGCAACGAATCCAAGCAGGTCGTAGACTGAGCTGATAATGGACAACAGTCCTCTCCTAGTAGCTGGCCTATGTTTAATGTTGATGTTGAAGCTGAAAGTATCCGAACTCACTTGCCATCGTACTCCAAGAGCTCTTTCAATGATGGGATGGTCGAAATCTAGGTTCTTCACTGCTGTTGCTCTTTCAGCCCCTAGAATTGACTCAACCACTTTATGAGAGTGAGACAGCCATTTCGTGAGACGGAAGCCACCTTTCGACAGAAGCTCCCTAAGTTCCCTCGCAAAACAGATAGCGCTTTCATCCGTTGCCACAGATTTCAGACAGTCCTACACGTAGAAATTACACTTTACTGTTCGTATGGTCTCAGGACGAAAGCTCGATGGATTATCTTCTACCGCTTTCTTGAATGCAAAATTGGCACAGCTAGGAGATGAGACTCCGCCGAATAGATGCACTATCATCATCATCAGTTCTTCTGCTTGAGCTCCTACTTGTCATTCAAAGAACTTCCACGATGTTAAATGGAACAGTCGAAAACGATGCGAATCTTTCCTGGCTTGGCTGGGTGGAAAACAGCACGATGGGGAAGGTACCAAGCTCCTCCTGGAATACCGATAGGTAGGGCCTTCTTTGCATATACCTTCTGAGGGAGGTCTTCTATGCAGGCTGCGTACTTTACGCGCAAATCTGAATCCTTCAACAGGACCATTGTGGGAGGATTCCCTCACTTCTTTCGGGTGAAGAATTTTTGGGGCGTCATTCCCAATAAGCAAACCCACGTTCGCGTCGATTTTGGAGATTTTTATTCCAGCAAGGTGCGGCCAACGATCTACATCCCCTTGGTTAGCGGCATTCTCTACTGTGACGGGTAGATGTGGTCTGGTGAACACGTGTGGCAATTCGACAAGAGTTTCTTCTTTGAGATCCATCACTTCAAGGTCAACTGCTGAGCATTTGATGCTGGTGTTTTTGCTTTCCATGGTTGTCAGTGACAATGTTGTTGCTCGTCCATTAATGCCAAGCTCTTCAATGAGTCCCTCTGAACAGAAAGAAGTATTGGAACCATGATCTAAAAATGCGTAGGTTTCCACGATCTTCTCGAGACCTGGTGCTTTAACCTTAACAGGCAGTAGTGCTAATTCGGCTGCAGACGCATGGTTGCTGTCATTTTCGAACGATTTCAAGCGTGGCTTACGATCAATTTCTCCATCGTGGAAAGGCACCCAGCTCTTCGCGTTAGGATTCAGAGCTTCTCTCTCTACGCGTTCTGCTTTTGGTTCCTCTTGGTCATGCTGAGGTCGAGATTCTCGTTGAACTAAAGGTAGCTCATTCGGAGGTATTGGCTGCTGTTTTGCGGTGAATTCTTGAGGAGGTGGGAGTGCCACAGATTTATCTTCTTGTCTGAAAAGCAGGCAGAATTTTCGACATAAGACGCTTCAGCTGCGCCGTAAACGAGTTCTTCTGCTTGTGCCTTTGCGATTTCTGTTTGTAGCTAGAGAGCTTTCTTCATAAGTTGTGGTGTTAGCTCCTCCTTCTGAATTGCCTCATAGCTTCGTAGATTGGCCTTTTTTTTTGCAGCTGATGCTGAAGAGGCGCGAGAGCTCGCCGCCGAACTTGACTTGGAACAACGAGAGATTTTGGAGCCCCGTGAAGTGGGACACTCGAGAAGGTACATTATTACTCACTGAATCGTCGGGGTTTATCTCGGTATCCGGCCCCGCCGTAATGACACGTGCTGGCGATAATAATCTACCGAAGTCCTTGACGTGTTCCGATGACGCTACCCAGTTACATCTCCTGTGATATCCTCTATTCCACGCTTTACTTCGACAAAGTAGGCGTTCGACTCATCGATATCGCGATCTTTTTTTTAGCTACTCGTGATAAGCGGCGTAGGCGCCCTCGAATTCTTGCAGAATCTGCACCTTTCTTTTGACTAGTTCAATGTTTCCTAAATCTAACATAAGTTCGCATATTTCATTTTGTGCTTTCGTAACGATACCTTTCTTTGCGCCTCTAGTTCTCTTTAATCTATCAAAACTTTCTGAGTCGATTCCGTCCCAATCGAGGGTGTGATTTCGTTCTCCAATACGTAGATTTATTTATTCGACTTCGCTTTCCTTCGACATGTTTTAAATCGATTTCCTGAGGACGTGATCGTTTGTTACATATCTTGCCGTATGTCACGTCGTGAATTTCCACACGTGAAAGCGGGGTCGAAGGTTTGATGCAACAAATGGCTATTTCTTCAATAACGTCGCTTAAAAACTCGAACCAAACGTGGTAGATGTAAGAATAACTGGAGATTTGCCAAACTCGAACGAATGTAACCTCAAAAGGTAACCCAAAACATCGAGCGGACAATTCGAACGCACACAGTGATCTTTATTGTTTTTAAATGCTAGCGCTAAGACGAAATTTGCTTGATGAGAGTAGCGGTTGAGGTTGCGTGCGTGTGGTTCGAACTAAAGGAAATTACAACAGAAACTAAGAAAAATGCGTTGCTACATGTAACATTAACCTAACTAGAAATGAAGCGATTGCACGGAAAACAGAATACGAAAATTATACCTATAGTACATACAAAAGGTAAATAACGTAAATGTAAAAGAAATTAAAACTTACTTTGGTCTGGCTCCTAACGGCAGTAAATAGCTTGTAGCAAACGGTAGCAAATAGCTTGTAGCCATTATATAGCAGCGACGATTTAGCAGTGATGATTTAGCAGCGATGACCAAAAGCAACGATTGAAATAGAATCTTTCCACGTGCACTTAAGTGGAAATTTGATCGGAGATAACAAACTTACTGTAATAATCATTAACTACCGAAAGACTTAGAAATGAACCAGAACAAAGCTATAATAAGATGTAATTAACTAAGTGTTTCGAAACTAACACGAAGATTTACCTCCGTTCAGTAAGTAAATGGCAAGGAAAGTAACTCTAAGTAAATTCAAATATTTGATTTTGAAGTTGTGAGAGTTTGCTCGTTTGTTTACTGCATTGGCATGTGTAAATCTGGTCTTTTCTCCACAAAAACCATATTCGAATGGGACACTTCAATTAGGCACATGGGGATTTAATGCAGCTTTTTCTTGTTGAATTCCCAAATTTCTAAACTGAACGGACTTGGAAAGACTCAGCAAAAGGGTCTTTGTAGTAGAACTTAAAACTTCGCTCGCCTTTTAACTACGAACAAATTGTGAGAGAATTCAGATATTAAATCAATGAAAGTTCCATCGATTAATTCAATTGTAAGCAAATTCCTCACGTTTTAACTTTCTAGTTACTTTCTGTGAAGGATTCAAATTATTTACAGGCGGGTTTTAGACCGCTTGTCAACCAATTCAATGACACTCTTTCTCATACGAATCATTTCGAAACCAATATTTTTCTGTTCACCAAAGTGATTTGAGAGAGAGAAAAGAGAGGATCAATAAGTTATTTATCGGTTGGAGGAAGTGACCAACGTCTTTGCTTAAAAATACTACCCAGCCGGAAAAACAAGATATTTTTATGAAAAAATGGCTGCGAAGGTAGGGATGACTAGCGACTAAATACAGGAATGGCTCCGACATGTAATTGGATGACAAAAATAGTAAAAGTTAATAAGTTATATCTTAACTCCTTGCTCGTGAATATTGTTTAACCGTGTGTCTCGAAGCGGAACAATGAAATAACACTGCGAGTGAAAACACCGATGTGTCAAACAAGAAATGGTTACTTTCATAACGAAAGGAAGGCAGAGCCTTTCTTTCTCATTCAGCGGGGTCTTCCAACGATGTTCCGGCGATGTTTAAGTCATCTGCTGACTAACTGCGCTGACTAAACTCATTTAGTCAGTTTAGGTGGACGATCAGAGACTGGAGCTATTCCTACATCGCATCGGCTAAAACCAGAAAGAGCAAAATGATTTTAGGAAACTTGTTCGAAACTAATGAAGACTGTTCATCACATGACCCTGTTTTGGAACGTATACATCTCGTTTGCTATTATATTACTACTGTTCTAGACAAGGTATTTATACCACGTAAATTTAAGAAAGAATAAGAAAGAATTAGTACTGTAACATAGACCACGTTTCCTGTAAAGTACACGAGCCATCCTAACCTTATTTGCAAACTGCTTTCCAGGCACCATCTGTAATAAACCTCTTCAAATCTGCTAAGTTAGCTTCTACTGCCTCTCCAGGTATCAAAGATGCCTCGTTTGTATCCAATACGTCAGAAACAGACAGTTTAATGGTCTTCAATGGAGTAATGTTTTTCCTTAGTAAACCAGTGAAGCATTTCTTGCAATCCTACAAGAGAAATAAACGGATGGTGAGGTGAGACAGGTGTGATAGGCAAGGGAGAAAAAATTTCAAACAATGAAACACAACATGCCTTGTGCGCCATCGTTTTGCCAGATGTGAAGTCTACAGGTACTTTGCTGTTGTTCTGCTCTTATTGCTCATTATTATAACAATTCTCAATCATCTCCATCTTCTCTTCTTGTTTGGTTTTTCCAACCTGACATTTCTCTTCTGTGTCTTTCGTCTGGTGGAAAAGAAATGTTTCTGGACCTCAATTTTTTGATTCAGGTGCATTCCCTTTAGGTATAGCAGCCGACAGTGTACTTGTCGTATGTTTGTGCAGCACCATCGAAGTGAACAAACTTTAAGAGGAATTGACACTTTTCTCTAACTGTTGCAGCGCATCCTTATCTTCACAGACTTCAACATCATAGATCATTTTGAGCAATTTCGCCTTAAGGGATTGTTTTGTCCTCTCTATGGTTCTTTCCCCATTCTCGCCCACAATTCCTTTATTAAGACAGTCTCGTAGAGGTTTATCTCGCTGGCACTGTTGTGGTATGCAGTATCACTAGATGCTTCCCTGTAGTCAGGATCCATGGAGCTATTTTCTGGGCGTGGGAACTGACTAGGGTTGTCTTCAAGAACCTACCCACATTCAAACATCTGTTCACGACCTTACTCAATCATTTACATTTCGCAGACCCTTACATGGGGATTTACTTATAATTGTTTTGATAAAAGCGCCCGGGGGGGGGGGGTCGTACTGATCATATAATAAATATTACTGAAGAAGTACATGGCCCGGCATTAATGAAAGAGGGCTTTATTTAAAAGCATTGTAGAGTTCAATATAGGAAGAACGTAGTAAAACACTCTTTCAGTTTTTATCTCAGTGTATAAATTATTTAGCCAAAAGGAATGGCAAAAAACAATAAAAAATAAAATAATGAACGCATGAGTAGGAGCTATTCCTGTCAGGAATATTCCTGTCAATACAGGAATGGCTCCAGTCTCTGATCGTCTACCTGAACTGGCTAAATGAGCTTAGTCAGCGGAGCTAGTCAGTGAATAATTCTGTCATCGTCAGAGTAACGCTAAACTACCTCATTGGACAAGAAACTGCTCTGCAATCCCTTCGTTATTTTAATAACCATTTCTTGTTTGATACATCGGTGTTTTCACTTGCATTGATATTTCATTGTTCTGCTTCAAGACACACGGGTAAACAATACTCACGAGCAAGGAGTTAAGATATAACTTATTAACTTTTACTATTTTTATCATCGAATTACAGGTTGGAGCCATTCCTGTATTTAGTCACTGGTGTAGGGATGTACTCGGTGACTTATGAAAGCGTTACCGTTGCCTGTGGGCAGATATAGGAAAATATGGACTGTACTAAGAACCAATCAGATGGCAGGATTCCTTTCTGTGCCCTCTAAGAAAAAAGTAAAAATCCCTATCCAGTAGATAGGTTTTACAAAGCGAATAGTGTTATCCATCAGATAAAGATTTATTCAGTGGATAGCGCCATTCAGCCTTTCAACAACCAGGGCAAGGTGCTTTACCATCAGGACAAAGCACTTTTCTCTTTATTCTGGTTACTTAGAAACAGTGGGAAGTCCTGGTCAAGCAAGACAATTTCTTTATTGAGTAAAACCATGTCACACCACCCAATAAATGTCACAGTCAGTTTTATTTAACCCTTTAACTCCCAAGATCTCATTAGTAATTCTCCTTACTGTCTGCCATACAATTCATATAATGTTAGTTTGGAGAATTTGGAATTGGATCAACTAATAATCCCCTCATTGATATTTTCTTTATTCTCTTTCCTTGTCTGCTTGATATTGCACTGATAGTGTAAGGAGAAATTCTGTCTTGGTCACTAGTGGGACTTAAGGGGTTGACCTGGTCTTTTTGTTAGTTTTGAAACCAATGTCAATCAGCCTACCTTTTTATTAGAACCAATAGCAAGTTGTTAGATTCCATAGGAGTTGTTTTCTATAGATTCTAATTTTAACCCACGTGACCAGTGGAATGGGTACAATATGAAATTCCCTTACCATATCTCTGTCTTGTGACGTCTTTCAGTCATAAGGAATTATCTGAATTCTGTCCATTTGACTGTGGCTACATGTGCAAGACAAGTTTTAATTATACTGAACTTTTCATGGTGTCAATTAACTGCGTAAAACTTACAATCAGCATCCATATCACAACCTTAGGTGATTCTATTCATTAATACAAGCACCCTGTTATCGTGATCATATTCTCGTGGCCTATTAGTGGTAATGCAGGCAGTTACAGGGCAATGAAGGTTCATTTGACTTTTATTTTTCTGTCCATATTGGCAGCCTGCAAGAGCTAATGACACAACTCCTGAGAACACAACTGCAAGGCAGGAACTGAAGCAGGGGGAGAAATCAAGTGAAAGTTAAAAGGAACAAAGAGTTTTGGTGTTTCGTTCTACTTGCCATCTTCTTTCTTCCTAAAATACTTATTTTATGTCAACTACATCCTCACACATTTTTATTTTTGGTTTATGTGGGATTGAATTGGCTTCTTCACCAAAAGAGAAGAAAATGATGCTGAAAAAAACCTGAGCCAAGCTCTTTGCCTTGCAAGTCAAACTGGCAGACAACAAAATGACAATGGATGGAAATAAATGTTTGGAAGGCATGTTTCCAAAAGAGATGAGGGGAATCCCCAAACTCATGGACACTAAGATTCCCTTAACTCTTTGACCCCTAAGAGTGACCAGCATCTAATTTCTCCTTACAATATCACTCGTTAATCACACATTTAGGTCTCAAGAATAAAGGAAATGATCACCAACTTAAGCAGCTCTTGATTGATGAACAAATTCTCCTTGTCAGCACCTTAGGACATGTATGGAGAACAGTTGGGAGAATATGCATAGTAATGTTTGGGTGTAAAAAGTTTCCATTTGCAGCTTTGACTACGTGACCATCGTATTCATGGTCACGTAATATCAAACCTAAACCGTCTCCGGCCAAGAGTAAATTTGTAAAAAGACACTTCAAACGGTCCATGAAGGCCAAAAGAAATACGGCAAATGAGTTAATTTACAATTATAATTTAATTGAGATAGTTAGATCGAAAGGTAATTTGGGTATGCAGTTTTCAGAACTTTATTTACAAGTGTCACGCGTAATATAATACGTGCATGTACGGCTGTTTTTTGTCTTAAATAAATGCATTTCTTTGATCGTGTGCGATTCGATAGCGATTTTGCAACTAAGTTTTGTATTTGTTGGTGCCTATTAGCCTGTGTCAGGACCCCTTCCTGTGCCTAATAGCTAAGAAGGCCGTACGCACGTGTACTACGTTATGGTGTCGAGTGTACGTAACTACGGAGGTGTATTCTGTTACAGAGATTCTGCTCGAAACCACGAAAATAATCACTAGATGTTGATACACTTTATGATACATAAACACATATGTTGCCGCGTTGCACAAAATAGCGGATGAAAAACAGCACTCCACCTTTTTGAATATTTCCCGCCGTTCATGAAAATGAATTAAGCGAGAGGAATAAAAGAAGAGGCCCGTGCAATTTTTCGCAGTTTGTGCCAAAGAAGATTAGACGTAGAGGATCAAAGAAGACATCTGATTTGATTACTGCGGTCAACACCTCGACTGGTAAAGATGATTTCGAAAATCCTTCTCATCAGGCGTTGCAAACTAGACCAACTTTAGATGCTTTGCTGGTAAGTCTTAATTTTGCATGTATTAAAAATGTTTTCGATTCTGTTTTTTACAGTCATTTTAAGCTTAAGTTCTTCCAGCATGTACTCCATAAATTATATTCGGGTGTGCTACATGTCAGGAAAAGATCAGGAAAGAAGCCATGGAATTTTATTTTGAGTCATGGGAAGTTGGCATGTATAAAAAAAGTCAAAGAAAACTGATATCTGTAGTAACCAAGATATTTCTCATTCGACAGACTTTTTTTTTCCACATATATATATGGGAAACTGTTTTGTTTATTAGTTGTGATGAATCACACACAATGACAGTATTAATTTTTTTATTCCTCGTTATTTTCTTTTATATTGGGTTGAAGCTTATATAATTAATACCTCCTCTTTTCCAAAGAAGATTTTACATGCATTTTTTAATTAAAAACAGATCTCTTACCATACATAGGAGTGTAAATTTCACGTAGTAAAGTAGACCTTTCTACCTAAACAAGACTCAAACCTTGGTAGTATTAATACATCGCTGTATACATACAATATAAAATATCCTAATTGCTCACCTTTGGTATTCATAATTAGTTTTGATTTTGTTCAATATTTTATATCCAATGTTTAATATTTATTTATGTTTTGGGTTCTCTGTTCTGTAGTTTCTAGTGCATCTTGTACATGTACAAGGAGGTTAGACATTCTGTGATGTGGCACAAATCGTTTGTGGTTTGTGCCCTTGAGGCACATTAAAAATGTCTGTTTTTTTATTGGTTAGCACAGTAGCTATGTAGATTACTCATAACTAGATATAATGTGGTACTTGTGCTTATGCCAAACAAAATCAATTGTTTACCTTATATATTTTTATCCTCTACCATCAAGAAGCCATATGATTGTTGAAAGAGAACCCAGGGATAACATTTAGATCTATCATTGCAAATGTGTCGAAGGCACAAGGCTAACAAATTATTTGCACTGTCATCAACAGTCACAGGAGAAAGTTAATACAAGCATATAAACTGAGATAAATAATTTATAAAAATGCTCCAATAAAATTGTTCATCCAAGTCACAGTTTTAATGTAGACAATAACTGTATCTCATGTACACATTCATTAAGTGCCATTTATTTCTGCTTATACATTAGGAGGCAACTGCAGTTCCCATCCTCTTTTTTACAGCTTCTCTTTTTTATTGTTACCAACTATTTCTCCAGCCTCCTTTAAGCACCCTCATGTGCTAGTCAAATGTTTTTTCTATTGAATTCTAACAACCTGAGTTGTGAAATGAAAGGCCCCAACTACTAGTAACAGGATTATAAGCTGTCTTCATTTAGCTATTTTGTTTTGAATCTGACCCCTGTGTCTTTGACTGTGTCCCCATGCCCCTGTGCCATAATTTTCTTCTTTGCATTTCAGTATTAAATTGAGTAATAAATTATATGTAATAATAAGTATTGTTTATTAAATGTTTCTCACAGGTTTAACTGCAGCTAGTTCTGTTTATGAGAATTGCATCCATATTGAAGCCACTGAAAAGTTGATGGAAAGCTTTGACAGGGAAAACAACGTCACCCTTTCACTTGCCAGAGACACATATTCTCATGATCACACTTACCAAGTAAGATGAATGATTTTTTTTTGCTTTTGAATGTTTAAATTTTGGAATTATTACTAACATTAATCTTGCTTTTGTCAACATTTTCTGGTTATTTTTCACTCATCCTAATGATTTTGTTTTAAGTTAAATTATGTTAAAACATAATTTGTGTATTTAAACAGCTAGGTCCCCTTCAAAGTAGAGCTATTTGTGAATCTTAGGTTATTATATTCTTGGAGAAATTACAAGTGCATTATTTGCTGTAAGTTGCTGTAAGTAGCTGTAAACATCATATTTTCCATTTGTATCTGTTATTTAAGTAAAGACTATCTGAAATGATTGTAGCATTTCCACAGTCTACTTGCTTGTTGTTCTTGCTGTCTTTCTATCTCAGGAGGAACATCATGATTCGTTGCCTTTGAATGGGAATAATTTTACAATTTTTGTATGTGGAAATAAACAGCATGGAGTAGTTGGCCTCCAAGGTGCACTTACATGTATCACGTGCTTTTAATCTGTGATCACCAGTGTCACAACTGTGGACATGTAACAAAAGTAGCAGAATCTGAGGAAATAATGGGACATGAAATGCCTGATTTTCTGGTCGATTTGTTTGCTGAGAGAAATTTTCAAGAGTCTACTGAATCAGTTGCAGCAGCCACCACTCATAAAGAGTGGAAAATAAGATCAGTATCTTGTAAAAAAAATACTATTCCATCTATCAACAACACCAAAAAAAAGTATTCTCTCTGGAAGATGTTCTTTGTGGCAAAATGTCAACTACTGATTTGGTGCTGCTTACTCCCAACTTGTCTCCCTCCTGCCCAAAGTGTTCATTGCAATGCATTAGTCAGACTACACAAGCTTTGAGCTTTTTGAAAAAGCAGACATGACAATGTGAACATAAGAAATTCCTTGCATGAATTATCTTATCTCATAAAGTGTTCAAGTAGTGTTTACTATCATGAATGGGATAGAAATGACTGAAAAATGAAAACCATACAGGGAAGGTTGTCCAGGTAATGTGAAAATTTCATTCAGATTTCAAACCAATTGATTGGATGATAGCTGTCGACAGCCTGGCATGAGGCATCCATCAGGAGGAAAACCCTCAGCTGACAGTGAGCCAAGTAAATTATTGTTATTATTTTGCCTCAGCTCAAGGTGAATACAGATGGACTGCTAAAAACCAACACAAGGTTTTTGTATAGCTCTAGCACAGATATTTTTCAGCCATGGATGGCAACCAGAACTCAGAAATGTTCTCCACTTTGTTGCATAATTATTACTGACTTTTCATTTGTAGTCTTTTTTTTTAATTTCTAAAACTGGAGCTTTCAAATTTGTAGGTGAAGTTATCAATACATCAAAAATAACAACATCCACCTTCCAGTTGTTGTCCAGGGATGAAACTACTTGTCTGTGCTTAAGCTCCCTATTTACAATAATAATATAACTTAAATATATATATTATCCAAGCATCAATGTTCTGAATACAATATGAAAAGGTCCATACCTGTGGCTACTAACACATCATGTATGAGTAATTTTACGTCATCTTATCATTAAATTTTTGTAATAAGCAAATAATGATTTCTGTATGTTTCATTTCAGTGTTATATTATACTTGTGTTGAGGAAATCTGTGATGGAAAAGTGGAGTTTGATGGCTCAGAGCTCACTTTGTTAAACATGGCATCCTACATTGTTTCTTATGACATCTTGAGGGATTTTGTTTCATTTTCTTAAGGGGAGGTACATGTAACTTATTCTGTATCATAAATTAATTCTCTGTTGCAGTTTAAAAGTTGAAGTCTTACAGGGCTTCACACTTATTGCACATTTCTTTGATGTTGTGTTGAGAATGGCATTATGAAAATTACATTATGTTGAAATTTTTCCAAGTAATCACATACCACCTAAAAGGTTACAATGGATTTGAAAATGACATGATTATGACATCTGAATATCAAGTATGTACTGAGTTCAGTAAATTTAAATGTTTCTGGAACACACCCAGCAGATGCACTTATAACAACAATTATAATTGATAACAATTATACTAAACAATCTAAGACTCAGACATAGTTTGAAGCTACACTGGTTTGCAGATTTAATGAATGTAACCGAAGAAGTTACAATTCATAGACCCAACGTTTCGACACTCCTGTCTAGTGCCTTCATCAGGGGTGATCTAAACGCTGCAACAAGAGGTCCTTTTATATGATCACTAATTAGCGGCCTTTTTTCTGACGAGGTGTAAATAGGCGTCAGGAAGCAGACCGCCATCGTCACGATTTAAAGGAGCGTGGGCGGAGTTAATGTGCCAAGCCTCCAAACAAAGGCGCTGGTGGTAACGCCGATTAGTAGTGATAATTTTAGAATTATCCCACCCAATTGTATGGTTGGTTAGGCAAGTATGCTCCGATAAAGCTGAATTTTCCTTTTTGCAAAGAAAAACCGCTTTTTGGTGCTCTTTTAACCGTGTACCAAACTGGCGTTTGGTCTGTCCGATGTATTCGTTATCACAGTCATTGCAAGGAATAGAATAAATGGCGTCGGTTCGTTGTTCTTTCGTGACAGGATCCTTAGGTTTGGCGAAAATATGCCCCAAAGTCTGAAAAGGTTTTTGAGCAACTTTAACGTTGTGGCTATTCAAAATTCTCTTGATGGGTTCAGTAACACCCTGTATGTAAGGAATAACAGCAAAACTTGGAGGCTTGGCACATTAACTCCGCCCACGCTCCTTTAAATCGTGACGATGGCGGTCTGCTTCCTGACGCCTATTTACACCTCGTCAGAAAAAAGGCCGCTAATTAGTGATCATATAAAAGGACCTCTTGTTGCAGCGTTTAGATCACCCCTGATGAAGGCACTAGACAGGAGTGTCGAAACGTTGGGTCTATGAATTGTAACTTCTTCGGTTACATTCATTAAATCTGCAAACCAGTGTAGCTTCAAACTATGTCTGATTGTCCACCTGGTTGCCGTGTGAACTTTAATATAATCTAAGACTCATTTGTCTGCACATGATGGTTTACAATGAAAATCAGGTACCAGAAAAAAACAAATAATCAACAAATTATTAGCTGAGGGTTCTGATTTGTTGTATCTCCGAAGTTTTGCCTGTGACATTAACTGAAAATCATTGTATTAAGAATGATATAAAATTGTACATGTATGTCATTCCATTGTCTTTCAAAAAGCTATATTTAAATTATGTTCTCTTTTTTTAGGTGCATTCTATTTACATACTACAGTGTCTGGCAAGAGATCATGGCTGATGCAGATGTATTGGACTTCAAGAGGTTGTTATCATACCACCACTGATGTTTTGCTTGGTACAGTTTCCTGAACCTTCTTGACATAAAGTATGAAGAAAGTTTTTGTTGTGCCATCTGTGGCAAAGATAACAGTCTGGACACTGTCATTTGTGATGCTACTGCACTATCCTTCAGATGAAAGCTTTGTACTTCTCTGAAGTCTAGTTATTCATCGCAGAGTCCATCCACTGAACCATGAGAAACAGGAAGATAAGTTGCTATTTATGCTTATGATTTTTTTAAAAAATATTTTATGCATCATTTATCTTATTATTTTGGTTCCCATTATGATTCAAGGAGTTCTATTTTAGAATGTGAGCATGATATAATATATTAATCTGTCGATGCGAAGACTATGACTTGATTGAGTTTGATTACTGATTAATATAATAATTTAAAATATTTTTAATCCTTCACCTTGGGCTGGCACCTTGTCGTGGTGGTGAAGCTTGTGTGTCTCATTTACCCTGCAAAGACCTTAGAATGAGGTCTTCTTTTTCTGGATCAGGTGAGGGGTTGAGACCAGACTAAGACCAGCTCCAGTTCCTCCTACATTCCACTGGGATAGACTTTTAATATGTCTAAATATCACCTGTTTTTATTTGCCTTATTTGTAGAGATCTGCATTTAGGCTAACTAATTAATATTTTATGACATCACTAGGCATCGTGACAGGGTTTACCTTGCTGAAAAACATGTGAGGCAGATGGTGGATCAAGTAGGCCGTGATGTTAGCAAGGTTACATTACACAGTAATGACCTCTTTACACCTGGAGTTGCAGCGTTGTGCACCTGCCTTGGGTAGTTTTCTTTCCTGGAACATTTCGTTCTATGGATCTGATGTCTCTTTTCCAACACCCATCACTGGACTTTTCAATGCATTAGGAAAAGCTTCCCCGGTGTGTGCACTTCTCCCCCAATTGGACTCCTTGGAAACATTTTACCGCAGACTCATCGGCAACGGACCAGTCGAGCAGTGTCCTGAAGACATGCTTCTACTCCAGCAAACTTTTCCCCTCCTGTTTGACATAGTTAGCATTGTCGAGGGAGATCAGCTTCTTGAGACCTTGAATAAAGGGGTAAGTTTCTAAAGAAACTGTGGTGCTGCGTCGGTGGGAGAGTATAGCAGGTAATTAAGTGTTAACAACTGGGTTGAAAACGTAAATTAGCCACCGTAAAGGGTAAAAAAGCTGACGTTTCGAGCGTTAGCCCTTCGTCAGAGCGATTAGAGGAATTGTGGGTCGTGTGTGGATTTATATGCAGAAAGTGTAGCTACGCCATTGGTGGGAATATGGTGACGAGAAAACAGGAATAAATTAGTTAGTTGAATGAAAAGCGCTCGTTGATTCCGTGGGGATTAAGGGTGCCGATTTGGAATATAAATTTTTGTTCTAGTGTTTTACGGCTTTCCGAACTGCCTAGATGTAAGGATAGGCCGCAAACTGCCATATGCTGTTTAGAATGATTAGGAAGATTAAAGTGTCTAGCGACTGGTTTGGATGCGTCCTTGTCATTTCTTTCCACATCACGAAGGTGTTCTCGGAATCGGTCACCCAGTCGTCTTCCTGTTTCGCCGATGTATAACTTATTGCAATAAGTGCAAGTTATGCAGTAAATAACATTGGCGGAGGTACGCGTAAAGTGATCAATGATCTTAATGGATCTTTTGGGTCCCGATATTTTCTCTACGTTATGAATGAAAGGACAAGTTTTGCATCGTGAAGGAAGACGACTGGGTGACCGATTCCGAGAACACCTTCGCGATGTGGAAAGAAATGACAAGGACGCATCCAAACCAGTCGCTAGACACTTTAATCTCCCTAATCATTCTAAACAGCATATGGCAGTTTGCGGTTTTTTTGTTGTTAACACTTAATTACCTCTTGAGACCTTGACTGCATTTATTACTGACCTGTTGGAAAAAGGAAAGTCTCCGTTCAGCAGAAATGGATCAATACCAGATGCTGTGCAACTGGATGTACACCGCACATACGATGTAGAATACTATCCTTGCCTGCCTATGGTAAGAAGTCGTGGTGACTATTGCCTGGATGACACAACTCCAAACATCTGCGCAAAGAGGAGTACTCGACACCCATCCTTACTTCCTGGAGTTTTCTTAGTGCACTGCAAACACGGTACAATAAATGTAAATTTCAGTTCACTCTGACCCCCAACTAGCTATTGTTACCCTTTGTTTATTCCAGATTATCCTGACAAGCTCCGGGTTTACGCTCTGCCTGTGGTTTTAGTTATCAGGTTTAGGTTTTTCTCAACAAATGTCCGGTATTTTCTTGAAAGACCGAAACTGTTTGTAACGCTTAGTTTTCAGAAGCATAACATCTGCAGTTGTCAAGTCAAAGAATCGCACAAATTAACTGACTTGCCTGTTTTGTTTTGTTTTTTGCTGTTTACTGACTAAATCGAAGTTTTTCTTACAACTTATTGGCTAAATGGCATAACGACTTGTATAAATAAAGGTTGTTGATTTCTATTGACTAGTTACACCCTCTCTTCAGCCTTTATAACATGTTCTTACACAACATTCTTTCAGGCACTCAGTGTACGCAGTGTTACTGTGATTATGTGTAAAACGATTTTATATCCTCTCTTTTGATTTCCATTTTAGGTATAACTTATGGATTTAGTGTTATGCTTTGCAACGAATCTCCTAACATCCCATTTACAGTGTTTCGAATGCGTTTCCCACAAGGTAAGCTCAATTTAATGTGCATGTGTTTGTTGTGGCCTTTGATTGGATGCCGTTGTGCGTGAAGAAAATTTCTTTTTATTACCTTGGCCCAGTTTAAAGGATGGATAACGCTATCCAGCGGAAAAATCACTATCCACTGGATAGCGCTGTATGTTATCACAACAATTAAAGGTTAATAGAGATTCATTCTGTGGACACCTTTTTTCACCCGTTGAACAACCAGGGCCTGGTGTTTTGGGAGTTTTTTTTTTCTCTTGATTTCCTCTGTCAGAGTGATTTTATATTAAACGAGTCATAATAAATGTAGGTTCATTACAATTTTTCATACAGGTACGTAAATCGGTTTGGCCATCTTTAATCTTCGGTGTTCATTTAGCTATGCTTCGGGTCTATCCCCTCCTACCAATCTAATGGCACCTTACACACATTTATTGAAGCACATTCGAAGTAATGTTTTAATCTTAACTTTGTCAGTACCAATGCAAAGCAATCAAACATGTTTTTGTTTTTTTTCAGGTTGCTCTGATGCTTACAACCTCTCTCGTTATCCTCGGTGGGACACCTTAAACAGTCAGGCAGTAGAACAAGCCAATTCATGCTTGAAGTCTCTCAAACGATCCTTGTCATACATAAGCGAAAAGAACTTTATGACTCATTGCAAAGTTTTCACTGGTATCGAAATTCGCTACGGCGTAAGCAGCTCGAGTCCTAAACTGTAGCAATGTAATTTGCGATAAGTTTTATCGCCAAATTTGAAGAACTTCTCTTTTATAAAGAACAAAAAATCATGAGATGTTACTAAAAACTAAGTCCTTATGTGAAAATTCTAGAAAAATAGTTGCATTTGATTTCTAGAAACTTTGACTCAATGTCCTCAATATCAACTTCTTTTGAGTGTTATTTGCCTTGTCTAAAATAGTATCAAGAATATACCCGATTCTGCATTTGTAGGGTTTGCAAATACCGCTGCGCGCCATGTCTAAAAGTATCTCCATGGCTCAGACAAACATTGTGAGTTGAGCGCCTCGATTGACAGCGATTTGACCAAAAAAAATGTAGGTTGTAAAACATTCGAGGAAAAATTCAATTTGTTTGTGTGGTCAGATATTATTTGTGACATCACACGCGCTCTCCGCTATTATAAAATGAGGGTGATCTCAAAAGTTTAAAATCATTTAAACTGTCAAGTTTATAGCTCAACTTTGCCAATAATTGCGTCGATTTCCATGCCAGTGGATTGCTTTTTTTATTATATCGAATAGCCAGGAAACAGGTAGGCATTGTCTGATTACACATTAAGCTCGTCAAGCAGTAATGCGGCATTGCCGAAGATTGGGAAGTTAGGGTAAGCGGATGAATAAAAGAAAGAAAGAAAAAACAAAACAAAAGTCATAGTGGCCACAACCAAACGGTTTTCGCTCGTTAACGACTGCAAACACACTCAGATGAGCTTAGAATGAACGTAACTGTTGCTCTTTAGTATCTACACTAAAATAAAACAGTTTTTTGAGGTTATACAATTTTAATTAACTGAAACCGTTAATAACGGGAATGAGTAATAGAAAAGAACGCGGTGATTAAAATAAAACAGTTTCTGGTGGTTTTACAGTTTTAGCTAGTTTTAGCGTCAAGTGCCTGCCGAAGCCGTTGGTTGAAAATCAGATCTTTCGCCTTAGCGGATGAATAATTAATTCGACTAATTTGAACAGATCGGCGGCCGCAGGGTAACGAATTTTCTCAAGTTTGTCGGTACATTTCAGGCTTTATCTTGAATGAAAATTGACTTTTATTTAAGTTTCTTTTAGTACCTATTTATTAACATCTTTGGTTATTAGGCTGGTAATACAGTGTGTATTTAAATTAATTTGAACAGGCCGGCCAATGCAAAACGGCCTGTCTTGTTTTATTTCGAACATCTCCGCCCTTTTCAATACCTTTCTTGTCTGCATCTTGAATGAAAATTAATCATTTTTAAGTTTCTTTTAAATTTGTTTCATTTGGCGACCGTTAGTTGGGAATTTGAGGCTTCATCTCATAAAGTAATTGTTCTCTTGTTTTTGTTTATTTTCACATTTCGGCATTTTCTCGCGCCGCGTAGAAATGATTTGATTTCTTATAGTTTCAAGAATGGTTTCTACTCTCTGTTTTGCTTTGATTTTTCCGTGTTTTGTTTATTGTTGTGGCCGTGAGCTAATTTTGGACATCTTGAGTTCATTTTATTTTACCAGGAATTTATCTCATTGCGTCTCAAGATCATTTGAGCTGCCGTGAGCAGATTTTGCTGTGTCATGAAAGTATTTAGTTTAACCGTAGGCGATTTTAATTCAACACCGTTGATCCGCTATAAACTGTACTTTTAATATTTTAGCCGCTTATTTACCAGAATGGGAAAAAAATCTTCTTAAGTGCAGTAAACAATACATAACTGTGGAGTTCCGCTTTTAGGCTTGCTTAAATATATATATTAACAAGACTAAATGATAGAAAATAGTTTCTTTCCTTTTGTTTCCCTTTCTTATCTTGATCATGATTAGTAACACTTGACTGACTACAAGGCTGTTTATTACAATATAAATGATTTTTTTAAGTCGGACAAAGTTTTGACTGTTTTGTTTGCGTAACGTCATTATTCCGGTTTATTCCGAGTAATTTAAACATACTTATCAAATGAGTTGGGCCTTTATTGTGTTGCGGTTTCGTTTAAATACCCTTCCAGTTTTGGTGCAAATTGTTATGATGGATAGATTTACCGCATTAAGGAAACATAAAATAATTCAAATAGTACGCGCGCTCTGATTGGCCATAAAACCATTTTACATGAGCGTATGTAAACACGGTTTTCGTTCCTCTTTCATTAGTTATTTTATAAAAGAAATGTAAAATGGTTTCCGTGTTTACATAGCCTGATGTAAACTTCGCGTCGTGGTTTCCTACGCTTATCTCGTGTTCTCCCAACCTCCCGCGTGTTTACATCAGGCTATGTAAACACGGAAACCATTTTACATTTCTTCAAGGCTGCATAGAAGAGGTACATCGTATCGGAAGTTTGAAGATGGGGAATTTTTCTCGTTGGTTTAGAGAAGCGACCTGGCATAGCACCTAATAATTATTTCATTTTAAATAACTTAAGACGTATAACCACCAACAACTGTATTATTTTCTTGAAATTTATTCCTGGTATTAAGGGTTTTCAATATATAACTAAACCACCGCACTATTTGTATCAAACATAAGAAAATACACGATAAAATACGCGAAGTTAAGAGCGGACTGGATTCAATTTCCTGAAGCACCTGGATCAAAACTTTCGCCAATGTATTGCTGACCACAATTTGATATGTGGTGTGTCATGATGATGTAATAAAACCGACAATTATGTTTGGCAAAGTGAGCCTAAAACTATCTACGAAGTTGCTGCCGAAACAAGACTATTTTGAAAGAAAATTGAAGCTCTAAAATAATTGAGATCCTCTTTTTCCATGATGAACTTGATTACGCTCTGAAAGATAAGAAGAAAAAGCAAGAACTTTTTAGACAGTTGTGGTTTAAAATAACTTCCTAAATAAGAAACGGGTTGCAGTGTACACCCTCTGGAAATATAGCATACCGAAAACCTGTTAACCCAAAAAGTTACATGTAAAACACTGGGCAAGTTTGGAGGTGACCGTCACGGATAAGGCTTGTCACCAAAAACTCCCTTTTTTAAGCTGGAAAAGTCGCGGTATATAATTGAAAGATTGAAATATGATAAGTCTTCAGATACTAAACCATAAGCCGTGCCGTTCTAGAAACAATTTCAAATACAATACTTCTAGTAGCACACATAAATAAAGATCACATCCATAAAGAGCCGGGTCAGTAGGGAAAGGTCTTTCGTAAGTGAAGCAATGATAGGCATTGCAACTGCTGTCATACGCTCGGCCTGTTTGTTTGAAAAAACATTAACATTATTAAAAAAACGAAAAGGTCGCTTTACTTTTTTGTTAGTTTTAAACTTCCTGCATGTTGTGTACCATGAGAGCCGAAAATCGCGAAACTAAAATAAACTAAACTAAACTAAGGCCGTGCGAGCATGTTATTTTTGCGTTATGCGGAATAATGGCATTTAAACAATCATCTTTTAAAGAACACTGAAAAAACGAAATTACGTCGCAAAGCAACCTGTTCCTGTACACAATCAGTAATCGTCGATGTCCTACAAGCGATTCTAAGTATCGAAATTCTTTTTGTTTAGATATTTTTAAATCTACAAATGAAATTACCGCGTGTCCTCCGAGGGGTCCAGTTGTTACCAACCTCACCAAGTCTCGGTGCAACAAAAGACGATGTTCGGTGTTCAATGCTAGCCTTAATGTATACTTTTGTTAATTAGGAGTTCTGTTGTTGATGTCTGAAAAGGAAAGGAAGCAATGTAAACTTTAACCCGTAAGTTAGATTTGATAAAATCCTTATAATAAGTGTATCTTTAACGTACAAACCTTCAAATACGCCTTCGTTAGAAACCGCAGAATGCTACCTTGGTTTGAGTACACCGATCTACAAAATATAATAGATAAAATGAACAGTACGCTACGTTTAAAAACATTATAAACGAGCCAAAACAAAAAAGCAGCAGAGAAAGTACTGTGGAATCAAGATTTTTTCCCACATTCAACATAAACAAAACTTTGTTCAAATAATAAGGTAGCTTTAGGAATCGTGGTAAAGTTACAGTGTTCTACTGAGAGAAGGAAAACAGCATTTCAAGGGTTCGAGTTATCAAGAGGTTTGAAAAGTAGAGATTCCACTGTACACTCACATGTCGTGGCTCCGATATGGGTGGGGCAACGTGCAGCCACAATCCACTATCGTGGAATTCGTTGGCCTCTTCGAGAGAAATGCCCAAACAAACGCAGTGGTACCACTCAAAGCAGGTAAGGCACTGCACCATCTCATTGCGACTTGAATGATGGGTGTTATATCCTCGCCAAAACACGCACAAGAAAGCATCTAATGCAACACACTTCCATGGCAGAAGGGGGCATATATGGTTGAAGGTGTTTCCTTGTCCTGTAAGTGGCAGCCAGATGATGTAAAAAGGCGCCTCTTCCCGGTCTGGCTGGAAGCAACAAGGAGGACTTTGTTTTGTGTGGTACCATACAGCCCCAGACAGTTCACAGTGCTGTTGTATTGGTTTCTTCAAAAAGCCGGCAGCAGAGGTTACCTGCAAGAGTTCTAAAAAAAAAACTGCGGATGTCAGTATTGTAATGCCAAATTGCCTGGAGAAACGAGCTGATAACTGGTTGTAATAAGATGATGAAGATGTGGAATTGATTCAAAAGAATGTGAGCCAGTCCTTAAAACGAACAAGTCTCAAGTTAGTTACCAATATCAGTAAAATTCTTTAGGGCATTAAAGACTTGGCTTTGGACACTTTTTGCAACAATTTCCTGAATGGATTTGTCTTTAAATTCCTGAACCTCATTTGGTGAAAGGCTCACACTGGCTGCCTGCTGCAAAGTATCGCCTCTAACAGTAAAATACCATGCATTCTGTAAAAAGAAATATGACAGAAGCACAAAGTAACTCCTTTTAAAGTTATATTGCAAATGGAATATAGTTTTTCGAAATGCAGTTTAGTTACTTCTAAAGGGAGGGTTATAAGTAACTACAGGAACGGTTAACACGACACTGAGATGACTACTATTCCTACAATTTTAGCCAGTATTGTATTGTAAATAATCATGCAATTCAGCCTTATTAGGCTGCCATGGGATTTTTAATAAAGCTATCTATCCAGCTACTACAAATATTAGTTTATTGGATAGTTGTCAAATATGATTGAAAACCATGTGCACAAAAAATCATTGTGTAATTATCAAAAGGGATCAAAGGATTTTGGATTTTGCAAGAAGTCAATGAAACAAATGAAGTTGATGAAAATAAATGAATTGACATGAATGGCACTTAGTGTTTACAGGATAAAGAAAAAAATCACAACCTTATATATTGCTTGCTAAGTAATCTGAGAATATCAAAGTAGCAAATTTCTCTAACAGCTGGATTAAAATATTTCTGTATAACAAGCAACCACATAAACAAGCAACTAAAGAAAGAACTAATAAATTAATTTTTTAAGATTAATTTAAGATTGATTTATTATGCCTCAGTCTCTGCTTTGAAAAAGAGATCCAGAGGTTGACCTCTGTTAAAGTTCACTTAAAAACATAGAACAAGGATGTTAAAATTGTACACTAATAAGCTTAGCAAACATAACAAAAAATAACTGATTGTTCTTACTGCATCAACAATGTGGTTATAGTGAGCGAGACCATACATTGCTGCACCCAGTCTAAAAAATTCACTGTCACTTTCATGCCCAGACATGAGTATGGATAGTGAATTATAAAAGCAGTTTCCATCCCCACTTGAGTAGATGGGCTCCAGACCAAGTTAATAAATGGACTGGTCTACATAGCTGGAAAATCTCTAAAAGCAATAGAATATGAAGTTAATAACAACCAGTACAATAAAATTTATCAATGAAAAAATGATAATAATAACAATAATAATGATGATGATGATTGTTCTAGCTAAACAACTGGTATTAAAACTTAAGCTGGCAGCTGATGAAATGACATAGAGAATGTTCAGGAATGGTAAATTCAAAACAAAATACTTGCATCCTAGACTCGATTAAATTGTGAAATAAATAAATGAAATAGTATGTTTGTTTATTTGTTTGCGACACATACATGCACAAAAAAGTAATAAACAAAAAGATGGAGTTCAATTAATAACAGGAAGCTTACGTCTTCATTCAGTTTTCCTAGAATATGCAGCATCTTTGATGTTTGGATCTGATTCAGTTCACTGCAGGTTTGCAGTACAGATTGCCACGTATTACCACAGTAAACTGATTCACTCCCAAATTTCCTCTCAACAATGTCCTCAAATACAAGAGAAGGTTGAACCTTCAGGAGTTGCAAAGGGAAGATCAGAAATGGAAGTGGTGACAGCATTTGTTGATGAAGGAGCAGGAGGGCAAATGGGGCTTGCAAAAACTTCAGGGGCAGATGAGGGAAGATCAGAAATAAAAGCAGAAGCTGGTGTCGATGATACAGGAATGGGAATCACAGGACTGTGAGCAGAACCATTTACTGTGATGTCAACCTCTTGAGGGTGCTGTTGTTGATTCCAATTTCTGTATAAATGCATTATTGAAATTAAATCGTCCAGATGTGGTCGCTGGCTGCTTTGTGAGCTCAACTTCTTCAGGCCACCAAACTGGTCTGCATGTTTCCTTCCCCATCCAGGCTCAGATCTCCCTACATGAAAATACACCATATAAATTCTGCAAATCTACAGGAAAATTGACAGTGGGTGCTTAAATTTTTACAGTTAACAGCTGCATTGCTATTCAATTTAGCACTTTAAAAGAACAAAATCGTGGGTTGTATGATTAGAATAGACAAATTGTATAGCCTTTTAAGTATATTAGCCCCAAAACTGTTTGCATTTGTGAAAAACGAACCACTTATCCAGTTTGCTTTCTTAAATTTCTTTACCATCTTTTTTGACTTCCCTAACAACCATTCTCCTCGGATCTACCACTATAAATTGCACAGGGTCTTCTGGTGGTACGTCATCATCAGCTGCCATTTCTTGAGCTTGAACTTGTTGCACTATAGGAAATAAACATTCAAACTGTATTGTACTGTAAATTAAAATCTGGAAGCAGAAAGGTGGGTACTTATAACAGATGCAAAACAAAATGATGTTAAAATGCACTCAGAATTTAATGAATTAAACCAGTTAAAATAAGTCTTACTTGTATAGAAAAGTGAATGAGAAATCAGAAAAATGTTCCATATCTTCCATACCTTAAAATATACTGTGGGCCATAAATAACATCAATCAGTGCCTTAAACTATCAAAGCATTAAACCTGTTGCAATCCAGAACTGGCCTTTCCAAAATGCAAAGCAGAGTGCTGACAGCTTAGTCCTAGCATACCATTCTTGCATCTAAAAGCAAAAAGAGAGAAATAAAGCAAAAATAGAGGAAGAAAGCCAAGCAGACAGAGAGACAAACAGAAAGGAAGGAAGGAAGGTAGGGCTAGTTTAGAATAAAAAAAAATCCTGAGGTACTGCATTGTTAGGGATGTAGATACAAACAATTTCAACCCCAATATCATGAGCTTAAAAAACAGTTTTTATTTAAAGTCTTGTTAAATTACATTGGGAAATTCAAATAAATAAATAAATATAAAAATATATATATATATAAAATTAAAAAAAGGAAACACTGAAATACTTTTGTTTGCATAGACTTCATGTACCGTCTATCCATCTGGTTACGCTTGTTTGAGTCTGTCTCAAACGCCACCTGAAAGAAAATAGAAAATGAAAATCTCATATACAACAGCTTGCAACCTGAACAATGAAATCATGCTCCCACACGTGAAATATAAAACTTACAAAAAAAGGACTCTCTTTTTCTTGCACGACCAGCAGTAGCTGGGGGATCCTCCTCGTGACTTTGGGCTTCCTAAAAAAAAATAAGGAATATCGAAAACAGATCGGTGTGAATTAAAAAAATTAAATACAAAAATACCACACGATCACGATTCTCCTGGAAAGTCTGATATGCTCGTTGTAACAAAAGAAAATAGCTACGGAAGAATGAATGTCAGCGCCGAGAAATATACTTGCTCCTTTTTGCAAAATGTGATAAAATTAAAACGCATTCTTTCCGCCATAATGATGGGCCACTGTAATAGGTGGTGTATGTATCATGAAGTGTACCAGCAGCTGGTGGTTATTTTCGTCCCAAAGCCCCTCACGGTTTCAAAATGGCGAATGATCGTGGGACACTCGTTAAATCATATCTCTTGTGACTCGTCTTGGCTCAGCCCTGACACTGGCCATCGCTCTTCGGAATCATGTTTTTCAGGGTGTCACCTCTGCATGTTGACATTGTTATCGATTTGAACGTGAAAGCTGCCTCATCAAACGTTCTCACAGTTGTGCGTTTTGCTCCCCTTAACTATACAACAGATGCACGTGAAGTCATAGACTGGCTTTTATTTTGTAGTAGTTAACTCCAAGGAACAAGCGGAACGCAAACATCGTCATGTTCATATTTTAGGGAAGGAGAAGGTGTTGACGACGAGGAGCTGCCGGAGGAAGAGTCTGCAGCTTTTAGTGAGTGAAATGTTTTCATCTGGTACAAATTCAACATAGCAACCTTGATTTTTGAATGCATATCCGCAAGAATTATCAAAGTTAACTCTATTTTTCGCAGTAGATCAGTATGTTCGTGTTGAACGTGATAATTTTGCTCCATTTGAATGATAGTTTTGTTTGAATGTGTAATTGTTGACCCACCCACCCCCCCCCCCCCACGTTTCCCTCAGCTTCTGCTGCTCCCAGTTCTGCTTCCCCTGTAGTTAGTAGCTTTATACTTTTCAAAGAGCATTAGGCTAATTTTCAGATGATGAAGCTGTTAACAGGCCTGTAAATTATTCTTTTCATGATTTCCCAATGACATTGTGAGACAGTTTTTGAGAATTATGAGTCACCTGTGAATACCAAAGTGAAACCAGCCCCCTGTTCCTCTTCCTAACCAACTTCCTCCCCAAGTTGGTGGAGTTTAGGAGTATTTCAGTTTTCCAGTTTTCTCTGGGAAATAGATATGCTTGGTGGTATGTCTACAGAAAGGCAGGGAATCTTTAAGAGTTTAGTCTTACCATAGTGCCCCATAGTGTCAGAAGTACATTCATGCAAATGATGATTCCAATTGCGGCACAGTGTGTCATACTAAGGAGTGTTGTTATGATAGTTAAATATTTAGCATACTATTTTACCCTCTGCTTGATTTTAACCATAGGTAGTGGTTTAAGATTTTTTGTTTCCTTAAAGAAAAATACCAAAGAAGAATAAAAAATGAGAAAAAAAAAATTGAAAATGTGAAGAAAGGAAATACAGAATACCATAGTTGCCACTTTATAGCATTTATCTTTGTTAGCCATGAGGTATGATAGTTGTGTTTTAGGTCTTAATTTGTTGGATGGGCCTCCCATTAAATTGTAGGGATAGTGAAAGGCAAAATTATTCACTTGGTAAAACTTCAAGTACTGTCCCTGAGCTGAAACACCCCTTATTTTTGTCCAAAAATACTCTTTCACTGTTGATATTAGTTACTGACAAGGACATACTTAAACATAGGCATGCTATGCGTAAGTGAAGGAGTGTTACACGAAACATGTTTTAACTTCTAAATGGTAGAAAAAAATTCCCTGATCACCTTTCTAACCTCCTAATAGCAATGAAGTTCTTAGAAGAAATTAACTATGACACTGGGTAGATGAGCTCATAATTCTTTGTTAATGCTATTCTTGGTGTTTATCAATATTAGTTTGATTCCATTGCAACATATGACAGTACCCTAATTTCATGATGTGATTGGCATGAGGGACAATACTGTGACACTCTGATTGGTTAAAGCACAGTGGGCTACAAAGAAAATTGAATGTTTTTAGAACCAAAGTTAAAACCATATCCTTGTACTATTTCCAGATTTTCACATTTCCAGACTACCAACTTAAGATACATCCAACTAAGCTAAGGAATTATTGGTATATTTCCAGAATTCCACATTTCTAGACTACTGAGATAAATGTAAGTTAAAGACTAATTTGTATATCTCTAGATGTACCAAGTTAAAATGCTTGTGAGTAAGCTAATTGACATGTTACATATTTTTACACATTTTTCTCTAAGGTGATGAATTTGATGTGCAGCACATTCCATTGTGATGACATGTTCTGTGCTCTTCTACCCCAAGTTAAAGCCCAATTTGTTTCTATTGAGACACAGAACTCCTAACAATAATTGCAGATGTGCACATCTTAACCCTTTGCTTCCTGGAAGTGATTAACATGTAGCTTCTCCTTTTTGTATCCATAAGGTAATGAGAATACCTTCAAGTTTTTATCTTGATCTAACCTCAAATTCTTGTAATTAATTTACAATGAAATGTATAGCAGCTGAAGGGGAGAAGTAGCAATCAGTCCTTGGGAGTTAATGGGTTATAAGCTTCAGAGAAAAGAAAGCATTAGGGTTATAGATGTTATGAATACTTAAGATTAAAATTGTTAGTAGGTGACAGATTCACATGTTCATGTAAATAGGGTATTGAATATTTGTTAACTTGTGAAAGAAGCTTGATTAAAAATAGGGTCAAGCAATTTTTCATTGTGTGTTAACCCTTTAAGCCTTTCACTCCCATGAGTGACCAAGACAGAATTTCTCCTTACAATATCAATATAATATCAAGCAGACAAGTGATGGGATTGAAGAAAATATCAGCCAGGGGAGGGGATTATTAGTTGATCCAATACCAAATTCTCAAAACTAAACATGCACATTATGAAAAAATTAAACATGATGAAAATTTGGACCAGAATTTTCAATATCTGGTTGGGCATTTATTTGAGGTGATAAGCTATTTTCATTTAATTTTTTTAAAGACGTTTTATTGCTGGTTTAAGACAGGGTGTGGAATTTTGGTCTAGGTTTAAAATAGGGTTGGAATAATTTTGTATTTCAACCTAAGGCAGGGCAACATTTGATTTTAAGAAGGATGCTATCTCTGCTAAAGAAAAGGTACTACTGAAAAAAGCCTCTATTTGAGCTGATCATGTTTCTCAGATAAATTATTGCTACTTTTGTTTGATATTGAGAAGGCTTTACCAACCCCCCCCCCTTCCCCTGCCCCACCCCATTGTCCTCCTTTGTCCAATTTTTGTTTTGTTTCAAAACTTTTTGTAAAGCTCTTTACTCTGTCTGATATGTCTAACCATAGGGGTTGAATTGATAGCAACACAAAGAATAAATCTGTTTACATGATTTATTCAACAATCATCTGATAAACTTAGGAGTTCTGCTCTTATCTACCAAAAACTAGTCAGTGAAATCTCAACTGTCAAAGTTTTTCATTTTATCATGGTAATAGTAACAGGCAAAAAATATGTGCAAAAACACTCCAATCTTTAAAGCTACTGCATACGCCTTAAAAAATTGTGTAACGTAATAATGTAATGTCTCACACCACTAACCTACAATAAAGTCTTTTGTCTTTGAAAAGTAATGGGTTTACATATTTACAATTTGTGTACAGTATGAAACTACTTGAACCGGATTCTTTTGATCGAAAAGAAAAACAAACAAAAAAAGAAAAACAAACCCAAAAAAAAAGAAAACTTTTATCCTTGCAAGCGATCTGAATCGTATTTACTCATCTGGTCCGCCTATAATCTCCAAAAAAACTTCAATAAACTAAAAGAAACTATTTCTTGTGACAGACATAAATGATCAAATCATACAAAAGCATACAGTAAATTTAGGATCGAAATAAACCAATCATAAAATGATAAAGTTTCCTGAGAGGTCCGAGGTTTGTTTGTTTTCTATGCAGTAAGTTTTGTGTTTTAACTTCAATGTAATTGGTTCGTTTACAAAAAAAGACACTTTGACATCCTTTGTTCTCAATAAACATGTTCATTGGTTCATTTTTCTTCATTTCGATCCGGTTCAAATAATCTCTCTGCTCTGAGCGCTTCACAAACTTTGTTTTCTTTCGTTCATTCACGTTTTTAGTGGTTGTGTTGTAATTGTCACTGAGCTGGTTGCCTCACCTTTTGAATTGTAAGTGATTATTTAACTCTTTTTCCAGATTAAGCAATTATTTGTGAATTGGCGATGTTAGATAATAAGGCGACAGTTAGACTGACTATTGCTAAGTAAATTCTTTGCGCGTTGTTTACCTGCTTCTGAGATGTTATTTCTTGTGAGGTGTAACGTGCGTAGCTGACAGTTGTTGTTGTTGATGGCTTCAGCCAAGTGCTGTGCTCCAATGTCTGAGATGTTATTTCCCCAGAGGTATAACGTGTGTAGCTGACAGTTGTTGTTGTTGATGGCTTCAGCCAAGTGCTGTGCTCCAATATCTGAGATGTTATTTTCTGAGAGGTCTAACTCACGTAGCTGACAGTTGTTGTTGTTGATGGCTTCAGCCAAGTGCTGTGCTCCAATGTCTGAGATGTTATTGTGTGAGAGGTATAACGTGCGTAGCTGACAGTTGTTGTTGTTGATGGCTTCAGCCAAGTGCTGTGCTCCAATGTCTGAGATGTTATTTCCCCAGAGGTATAACGTGTGTAGCTGACAGTTGTTGTTGTTGATGGCTTCAGCCAAGTGCTGTGCTCCAATGTCTGAGATGTTATTTGCTGCGAGGATTAACGTGCGTAGCTGACAGTTGTTGTTGTTGATGGCTTCAGCCAAGTGCTGTGCTCCAATTTCTGAGATGTTATTTGCTGCGAGGTTTAACATGCGTAGCTGACAGTTGTTGTTGTTGATGGCTTCAGCTAAATACTTTGCTGCTTCTTTGGTCAATTGATTTCCTGTGAGGTCTAACCAGCTCAGTTGAGATTTGCTACATTTTAACAACTTACAAATTTCAGAACAACCTAATGGACCAAAGTTATTGTAGGCCAAACCTAAATGTGAAATTTGCTGAACATTCTTAATTACAGTAACTACTGAAGCACAATCAACAGGTGTGAGTTGACAATCATTAAAATTTACAAAATTAAAGTTAATTTGTTGTAGTTTTCTCTGAACTATTTCCTCCATCGCACTACTTTCGTTAATGCATTTAAATAATGTCACTGCTAAATGTTTTTTGTCTCCAGTCGGCCAACAAGTTACTTTCCTTGGCTCCATATCCTCTGTCCACTCTTCGTTGTACCACTCGTCTTCTTTCTCTTCAGTTTCCACAGGAAGAAGGTCTGTGATGATTTCGCTCGGTAGGTTTTCTTTCTCGTTCATTAGTCCTGCTAGAAACTGAAAAACCAGCTGCCATTTGCCGTCCGCGATGTTCGTAGAAACAAAGTTCCTCAGTTCTGTTTCATCCATGTTTGCTAGGTGCCTCGCAGCGAAAAACTCTTGCATTGTTAAATGAATGAAACAGAATTGTTGTTCACGTTTTAGCGGAGTAGTTTCACGGTCGGGTAAGCGGTGAAAAAGAGCGCTGCCTTCCAATCCGCGTACTTCGTTTCCCCCGAAGACCAGCCTTCCTTTTTTAATTCCTTCAAATGCCATTTTTTCAAGTTTCTCGAATTTCTTTTCTACGTTAGGGGGCAAATTATCTGATTCAAAATCTTCGCGAGTGAAATTCTTGCCGCGGAATTCTTCGTTGTGTCTTAAGTAAAATATTTTCACTGCTTTCTTGTAAATATCTGTTAATTTCGTTGGTAGACTAAGACTTTTAGAACCGTAGAACTTCGCCATTTGAAAGAGACTTGAGCAAATGATGAAGCAACTCGCAGGAATGTAGCATAGAGAGAGAATGTTCCTGTTGCCGCCGATGTGTCGCCATATTGTTTTGCCCGCATGCTTGTCCTTTTCAGCAAATTTGGTTACGTACTCTTCGACTTGTTCGGATGAGAAGCCGAGGATCTCGAAGACTTTGTCGAAATTAACACGCTCGATGCATGACAAAGCTGTAGGTCTTGTGGTTGTCAAAACGGCAGCTCCGTTAAGAAGTTTCCCAGTCGCGAGTTTCTCGTATAGAGCATACAAGGGCATCTTATCGTCTGCGCGATTTTTAAATTGAGGCTCGAAGTTTTCCTCGCCGATCTTTGAATTATGTTTAAATTCATCGATTCCGTCGAAAATTAGGAGAACTCTTTGGGGGTTCTCAAGGATGTAATTCCAGACTTCATCATCTATGTGATCTGAGGGGGAATGTTCTGACGATGTGAGCAGTTCCCGGAGGCTAAGGTCGGTTGCCGCGTTGAATGCTCTGAATTTGATGAAGAAAGCAGCATCAAAATGGATTTTATCATCAGATGATTCATGGAATACTTTGTTAAATGCCCAGTCTCTGAGGAGTTTGGTACAGCAAAGTGTCTTTCCGATTCCGGGACGACCAACAATCAAAACGTTTTTGTTTTCGTGGTTAAGAATGTCCTCCGGCCCTTTTGGTGTTGTGTTTTCCCCACCCGATCTGGTGTAGACTTCAAGTTTCTGCCGTCTGTCTCCTGTAAAGTCATAATTAGCCATGTCTGGAACAACGACAAGGTTTGTGTAAATCTGATCCAGAGTCAAATGTTTAGCTGGGCGTCCTTCGCCGGGAGTACTTGAAAAAGGCGACCGGAGTTGGGGAGGTTGATTTGTCTCTTCTTTAATAATTTTCTTTGTATTCTCGATGAATTCCTGAAGCGGTGGTTTTCGGAGTTGTTGAGGCTTGCTTGGCAGATGTGGGATGTTCGTTTCATTTTCTTTACTTTCCTCTTCCTGGTGTTGTTCTTGTGGGGTGTTCGTTTCTTGCTCTGTTCTTTCTTCTTGCTGCGGAGGTTCAGGTCTCAACAGAGTCGATGTGGTGGCATTTTGCGAGTCGGCATGGAAGGGATTCAGGTGAGCCTTTAGAAACTTGGAATTTTTCATGAAACTATCCTCTCTCCAGGCTCGTAGCAAAATATAGACGGTTTCTAACAGAATGCCAAAGAGAAAAATTCCGTTCACGACAAGAACAGCGCGCATCCAGGAGTTTTTTTTAGTTGCTCGTTGATTATGACAATCGTGCCAGACGCCAGTAGAATTCCTTGGCTGACTCCCTCCAGCGGTTAGATAACAAGGGAAGTTGGGGGGGAAGTCCCGAGGATAAAGAAACTGTTTTTGTAGAACCATGAAGAGAACTCCTAAAACAATCCTTGCGAAAAGTTGACAGCAGTAAGCGATAAACAGCTTTTTACTAGAAAGTGCGTTTCCTTGGTCGCGCAACTGCCCCTCGAGATCACCGTTACGAGCGCTTGGCGACAGTTGATTGATTGTGAGGCTCGCTATTTGGGAGTAAATAGCACAGACAGTTCCGATGAGGAAGAAATTCATGATCACGAAGGCATAGATAGGAACATCGTGTTTGTTATACTGATTCTCGTATAACTCGAAACATCTTCCACGGACAAGGTCGATGTTTTCACTCTTCGCCCCACCACAGCGGAAATCATACCTGGATTCGCTGTTTTCTGCGTCTGCAAAAATGCCAAGGAAGATTACACCGATCAGGATCCAAATAACAACTGCGGCATGGCTAACTGTGTTAAACGTTTTTGGTTTAAGTAATTCCTTGAGATTATCCATTGTTAGCGTTTGTATTCAGATGAAAATCGCATTATGTCGTAAGTTGAAATAATGAAAGTATGGTGACTTCCGGTCAGTCATTGCTACAGAATTCACAGTTTCATTATGGGAAGAGCTACAATTTTAATTCTTGGCAAAGTTACAGCTGTCAACTATTCAATGGTTTGTTTCCACATGTCATCTTTTCTCGATCACTCAGGAAGCTGATATGGGAAACGGAGAGAGGAAACTCCCTAAACATATCTCTACTTAAGTGCAGAAATGCACGCGGTGACCGAAATGGCAGATTTGACGAAACTTTGTCAAACCGAGTGGTTGTTCATGGATTTGACGATTTTGACGAATTGTAGTTAAATTCGTCAGAGCGAAATCAGCTTGGCGGATTTAACGATTTTGACGAATTTTCGCCGTTTTTGTTACTGCACACATTTCTAGACTTTTTTTAGAAACTGAAATGGACACGTGCTACAAGTGTCATTAATCCAAAATTGTTTTGATAGAGGCTTTAAAATAACAATCACAAGTATGGCGAAGGCTTTTGCTTTCTGATACAAATTGCACGCTTAGTAGTGTAACCAGAAGAGATGTGACTCGTCGCTGCACAATCTCCTTCACCTTCCCCCTCTACCTAAGCCAAAGTAATTTTCTAACTAATTACGAGCGCCTCTAAACACGCCTTGGTTGTTCGACTTTCATTTTTCTCACCAGTTTTCAAGATCGTTTTTTTCGATTGACTTGTGAGACTGCCAACTGTGATACAAAAGTGAAGACATAGGAGACATACCCGTATGAAAATGAAACCACGGATCATTTCCAGCGTCAAAGGTTCTCTATTGTACTGCTTTTTAGAGATTTACATTGATGCAGAGTACCCCGTCATTTCTTTGTTTGTTTGTTTTTTTTGGTTTCATTTTTTTTGCGAAAGTTAAGGGATAAGAATAAGCGCTTAGAGTGAAGAAACGATACAGTTGCAGAATAGTAGGTTGTGAAAAAATTCAGGCTTCGACGGGATTCGGACCCGCTCCTCCCAGATACTAGTTGAGCACCGTCGGACCATCTAACCTGAGGACCTACTTAAATTTGGCCGTTCCCTCTTCCTTCATGCGGCTACGCAGCTCAGTTATAGTCTCGGAAGGCACGGGCTTGAAACCCCTCCGATTTTGAACCTTCTCAGGATTTCAGGCTTCTTTTTGGCAATCACAACTGCAACTTATCTAAGAAGATCGGTTCTTCCACCTTATTCAGTGGTACTTTATGTGGCGAGAACTTTTATGATTTTGGTGAGACGGTATTTTGCGAGGTTATATTTTTGCAATCTCAAAACAAGGCCGGCAGATACAAAAGAAGGGAATTAAAATTCGCGATTCAAGCGTTTCAAATTCATTTTAATTTCCAAAATGTCGTAACTTTTGACGACTGGACGAATGATATTCGAAGGAGTTTGACCAATCTAGTCGATTCAGATGAAGATGATAGCGAGAATCTCTACTCCATATGCAAAAACCTTTGCAAATTAAAGACAACACTTCGCAACAGAAGGTACAAAATAAACTGAATTACCAGTAAGACCAGTTAATAAAATTTTTATGTATTTGCCGATACACATCTTGTATATGTTGTTTTTTTCACATTTCAGATCATTTTTTCTGTTATTTGAATGTTCTATAGGGAATTAAATTTCGCGAGAATTTTCATCCGCTGGACAATGATTTAACCTTTTTTCTACAGTTGCGAAAAAGGCGAATTCAAACACCAATAATGTGTACCACCCACAAGCCAAAATATCGTAGATCTCATTTATTGAAGTTAACAGTATCGCTATACACTTCGGTCTTACAAATCGGAATATTAACGCGCATCGAGTAATTCTTTTAATAAAAACAGCATTTTCCTTAAATTTTCTTTTAGTTTAAGGTGGCTGAAAACAGTTTTCCGAAACACCTACTGACTGTCTTGGAAGCGCTCAAAAACCAACACTTCCTCTTCGGTCTCCTCGCTGAGGTTGAACCAATTTCATACTTGTTGACTAAAGGATGGAAATAGTGTGCGTGACTTGGCAATCGCTATTATTATGCTAATGTTATTATACAATTTTTAGGGACTGTATCGGAAATTCCTCGATCGGTATCCTCGCAACTTCAAGATTTTCTTTTTCGCGATAACGCGCCGCTGTTGGGAAAATTTTAACGACTTAAATCTAACCGTTTCAACGTTATGATGCTGCTAAGTTTACATTTGACTGATTTGAATCAAGGTAAAGAAATCGAAAGATTACGTTTTGTTTTTCGTTGGACAAATTTTCAACATGTTCTCCTGTTTGTTGCCAATTGGCGACTTTTGTCGAAATTCCAGTCGCCAAATGTTCTCTCGCAATGGCGACCAAAATGGTTGGGGCTTGGGGAGCTGCGCTAGAGCCCGAAAGATGCTATATTATAAAATGATATGGACAGTTGGCAATCTTCATAGGTTTATTTAGGTTTGTTTCTGGCAAGAATGTGAAAGGTGGAGTATGTTTTCAGGGAGATTTGTTTTCACATTAAAATAATTGAAATAAAAGTATTAGATCCCAAGTTTTGTCTGCATTCATAATTAATAGAGCTAAGCATTTGGTGTCATAAACAAACCACATTACCACAGTTTGAAATGGAAAACAAAACAAAACAGTTTTGGAGGTGCTTTTTTTCTACTTGGCACCGTTTTTTCTCTGAAGTTTCTAAAATGCTTTATTTGCGTCAACTACAACTTCAGAAGTTTTTATCTTTGCTTCTTCGAAAGAAGAGAATAAATGAAACCTGAAGCGGACCTTTTGATTTGCTAATCAGACTAAGAGACAAGTTGACAGTGGTCGTAATTAAAATATTTGGGAGGCATTGCTAAAAGTTGACATGCACACCCTTAAACCTGTTAAACCGCTGAGGAAGGGGGGTATCGGGGTCTATTAGCAGCCGCAATCATCCAAAACCACACAACCGCCATAATATTGGATCAAAACCGAAAACCGCATGCAAAACAGTCTTAAAAATTTTAACATCCTAGTGATCAAAACCCTGATCGATCTGATGCAGTGGTGACAAGTGGAGCATACAGAGCTTTTTGGGGCTATTCGAGATCAGTGGAGACGCATAATTGCCGCTCAGATCGCAGAGAAACGGGACCCAAATAGGAAAAACCGAAGTTTTCTGGCACAAAGATCGAAAAGCCAATCTTAAAAATAGCCAAAACCGCAAAACCGAAAATCCCAATACCCCACCTGAAAGTGACTAGGATCTAATTTCTCCTCACACCTGAATCAAACATTGAGGTCACAAGAATACAGGGAATTATCACCAAATAAATCAGCTCTTGTTTGTTAAACAAATTCTCCTTACCAGCCCCTCAAGAAATGTATGGCAAAAAGTTTGGAGAATATGTATACTGACGTTAGGGTGTAAAAAGGTAAACATAAATGACAGGATATATCAAACCTCAACATTTCACCATTCAAAATGACAAAAATTAGCTGATGGGACTTCAAACAAAAAGGCAGAGACCACTCTGTTTTTATTTTTTTAAATCAATATCAATCTAATGGAGGATACCACTTAGTCTGGTCAAAATCAACTAAATAATGATTCAATACTAGCTAGTCTGTACAATTTTTCATAACTGAGCATTGTAATATTAATATAATCATGTTCAACTTTGACTTTTTGACCATAGTATTCATACAGTCAACTCTTCATTAAACATTGATGTCCTTCCTTCCATTCAGTTGTCATAGGGGAAATTTTATTTACAAATTTCATTATTTTTTTTTAACAATGATTTACTGATATGTTTTCTATTCTCTGTTCTAAACGATGCTGTTATTATCATGGGGATAATTTTAAATTCCTAATGAATAAAAAATATGTTAATTGTACAGTTCAGTTTTCTTACATTACATGACAGTAATATTGTCAGTGTGAACATTAATTCCTGATTGGTGCAAATTACTAAAAACTAAACATAAATTGGAAATAACGTTTTACTCCTTTTGTGTTTGTGGTAAGATTAAATCTAGAGTGAATATTCAAATTGGTTTCTTCGATGAAATGAGAATTTGTTTGCTTATTTTTGAGGAATGAAACATTTTGATGTGAAGTGACCTCAAATATTTGTTTTCAATTTAAGGTGGAACAAATTGATTTTGTTATCACAGTTGTGTCTGTCTACTTGGTCCACTTGAATCAAAATTGCGTTTAAGCCTGTCAGGATCTCTGGATGCCATATTAGAAAAATCTCTGAACACATCATTGAACGTAACATCACCTGAAACAAAAAAAATGACAGCAGTTAGTCTTTTAATCCATAAGAGTGACAAGGTTCTGATTTCTCTTTACAATCTATCCCTTATATCAATTGTTCAAGTCACGAGAATGAAGGAAATGATCAGCAACTAACGAAGTTCTTCATGGTTTTACAAATTCTCCTTGTTAGACCCTTGGGAATGTATAGAGAACAGTATGGAGAATATGCATAATGATGTTGGGGTGTAAAGGGTTCACCTTTACACCCTTTGGAGTGATTGATGAGTAATTTCCCTCTGCAACTAATTATAATCATGGATAAGTAGAGTGCATTTGATTTATGATATCATAATATTTTTCATCATACTGCTTGCCCAGAAATATCCAGGGATAGTGGACTTTCATTGTAGACAAACATGATGAACAATACAGTGGTTAGATTATATTGCTTACCACTCCTTAAATTCACTGATAATTAAAACAACAACAACAACAACAACAACAACAAACAACAAACAAAACAAATCAGAAAAAAATAGATGGAGCACTCTTAAAAAGATCTTACCCTGGGCAATCTCATTATCTTCTCTCATTTCTTCATTCAGTCTTGCCAGTCTCAACCTATAAACAATTTCATTTTTCACCGTCTAGTAAATGTTGACAAGTTAGAAATGGACCAAAAGCAGCTATATGTTTACCGTAATAGATACCAAAATAACCTGACATCCAAAAACAAGGTGTAGATATAAAATTTACAATTCCTAACAATGATTATTTCACAAAAGAAGACAATGACTAAAGACTGCTGTGTGAATTCCAATTCCAATTTTTTGGGATTCTTTCATTCACCTCTTGAAGGATAAATAAAAAAACCAGTTCCTAGGAACAGCATCATAATCAGACAATATCTACTGTTATATTGCATTTGGATACTTACAGAGTAACAATATCTGCATTTGTTTGTTTTAGTGCAATTGTAAGAGGGTCCTGAAATTAACAAAAGAAATTGATCAAGAAACTTTCATGAGCACTGTTTTTACTGCCACTTGGGACCTTTCATGCAACATCTACTGCTTCCTCTGTTTTCCAGGGGAACACAGATTAATTTGGAAGGAAAGACTGGCAGTTCATGGGAGGTTGTCTCCAAGGGCTTTTTTCATGCATTGCTACATTATGTTCACACTCACCTCTCCATTCTCGTCAACATCATGCTGGTTACCTCCTCGCTTCAGGAACAAGAGGATAGGACTGAAAATAAAGGAGCAGTATTAATATAAGTGATGACAGATGATGCCACAGCTGGGTGAACTGTTTTAAGCCCTGGCCACACCACTGTGTTGTGTTCTGGAGATAGACACTATGCTAAGGAAAGAACTGGTTGTTAAGAGCTACAGGAACTAGGTTTAAGTACACATAGTTATGGAACTTTTACTGGAACATGTGGTTGTAAGTCTTAAACTTACTAATATTCATACATTGATAATAACAACTTGAAGCAAAAAAGAAAAAGAAATAAAATGCTTTGCCTTACAGAAACAAGCAAGGTTCTTAATAGACTCACAAAGACTGCAGGAAATAGTGAAGGTCAGAACAAAAATTGTTCTAACAAAATAGTCACAGGCCACAAAGGATTGTGTTTTCCAATCCTCTAGGTGAGAGAAGCCTACAGGAACTAGGTTTAAGTACACACAGTTATGGAACTTTTACTGAAACATGTGGTTGTAAGTCTTAACCTTACCAATATTCATATACTGATAATAACAACTTGAAGCAAGAAAGAAAAAGAAGTAAAATGCTTTGCCTTACAGACACAAACAAGGTTCTCAATACACTCACAATGACTGCAGAAAACAGTGATGGTAAGAGAGAAAATGGTTTTAATAGAATGTTATTTTTGATCAACTCACCCTGTCTGCCCAAGAAGTGCTGCATGATGAAGTGCACCTCTTCCCCTCTTGTCTTTCTGGTTTATTTTAGCTCCATTTTGTAAAAGGAACTCACAAGCTGGTAATGATCCCTTGAGGAAGAAAAATAATAATTTCATTACATGATGACCCTTCCATGAAGGAATTGCAAGTACTTAGCATAGCAGAACACTGTCAACAGAAAGAGTCAAACCTACCCCTAAGACAGACTGGTGAAGTGCTGTTTTTCGTTCATCTTCCTCATTTACCCAGTTCACTTTGGCACCTGAAAATTTTCCATAAACACTTTTATGACTTGTACATTTTTGAGGAAAGTGGAAAGTTACACACAGTTTGTGTGATTACTGTAAGTATCACTTTCCAGAAATGTATGTGCAGCCATTAAATAAACAATAAGTGCAGCATGTTCTTGTCTACCTTCTGCAAGTGATGCAGCCATAAGAGGAAGACTCTTCCATTCTGCTGCTTTGAAAAGTAACTGCAACAAAAACCCACAATTAAAACAAGCCACAAGCAATGTCATGTACCATTAAACTGTTGACCCCTGAGAGTGACCAGCATCTACTTTTTTCTTACAGTTTCAACCATGAATCACACATTAAGATCACAAGAATAAAGGACATGATCACCAACTAAAGAGGCACTGAATTGTTAAACAAATTCTCCTTGTCAGTATGTCACTAAATGTATAGAGAACAGTATGGAGAATATGCATGCTGATGTTTGAGTGTAAAGGGTGAATAATCACCACTAAGTATCAACTTAATAACTCTCAGGACATTACAAAACAGCATATGATATAACAAATAAATAAATAGATAGTGCAGACCTCTTTATTTGGTAATTAAAGGTGCATACCCTACTGGGATGAACTCTTTTCAACACAGCAATCGCTTTCTCCTTGTCCTCCTTCAGTCTTTTCTCCAGGTCACCATCCCCATTATTCTGCACTCTTTCACAAATGGTTGCCTCATGAGTCAGACCATCTTCACTTATGGTTGAATCAAATGAAACTCCCCTATCTCTACCCTTGTCAGAAGACATAGCTGCTCCGATGGAGGCTGCCCGTCTCCTCTCACTGTCTTGACATGATGTTGATGGAGCACTAGTTCCCGGTCTGTCCTCATCATGTGAGTCACTGCTAGCAGTCTCATCACTGAGAAAACTTGAAGCAACATGTTCTAACTTTTCAGAGTCTTCACTTGCAACATCTGCTGAGAGTATTTCAGCAGGGGCACTCTTTCGGTTGTCCATCTTTGACTTTGACTTCACGGCAAGTTTCCGTTTGAAAAGTTTACTTTTTTTGGAGTCTGTTCTCTCAACGGCCAAATTTGTGCCCCTTTCCTCGTGGTGAACTTTCATTCTTGCAAGATTTCTAATGATCCCTTTGTCCAAAGTTTGACAGTTTTTTAGAAAGGTTTCCAGGGAAACAAACTTATGTTGTACATATTTTAACTTGATCCAAGTCTCTCTTTCACCCCTTTGACAAAAATCATTTGATAATTATTTTCAAAAAATGTTAACTACAAAAATTTAGGAATTCATAATTTATTTAAAACAACAAACAGTACCTGCTACTTTGAGGAGTTGGTTTCTTTGTATGGGAGTTGACTTTTGCTTCAAGAATTCCATTGACCAATTCATTTCCCAATTCTGTCATTAACTAAAAACAAAACCTTGAGTTACTATAACATTCATTTTGTTCTATTTTACCAAGTCCTTTTCTTTAAAATTAAAAATATTCTGTCACCAAGTTAGAGATTATGCCTTGATCACTTTGAGACACAAGCTCAATTAACATTATGTCAGCACATTGTCCAGTAAAACAGTTGCAAATCCAAAGCATTGTGCTTACAAATAACAAAAGTATGCATCCTATATTACCTTGACTTGCTCTGGTTCCCATGCATCAAGGGTCAATGAGCGAACCTTGGAGACGTGGACACCCAAACTCCTATTAAAACAAGCATTACCGGTGGGTCATTTCTTAAACTACATGATTGTAACTTTTTGATCTCTCATAATATTATTATATGTCAAATTTAAATACTTACAAAATAGGTAATTATGCACTGGACAGTTTGTGACTCAGTCAAACACACTGCCCTCAACTGATGATATTTGGACCCAGAGGCATGAATTTACTGAATTTTTGTTTGGTTGTTTTACCTGCTAATTGGACTTAAGAAAAACTACACAGCAGCAAAGCTGAGCCTTCAAGCTGAGCCTGCACCACTGATCTTAAGGATCATGGCATAAACCAGATTATTGACAACACATGCACTCTACAATGCATATTGAGATCCTTCTAATATTACAGATCTGATGTAACCATGACTAGGAGAATGTCATTATGGTAAAAGCAAGGGCTATTCATAAAAAAAGAACTTTTTTTGTAACAGTACCTGTGAATACCTGAGCATTCTATACACAGTACAATTCCCATGTTAGTACTTGCCCAGGTCGGATCTAAAGGATAAAAAATAATTTGCATTAGAGTTACTTACTACTGGTAACTACAAAATATAAACCATTTAAATTAAAAAAAAAAAAAAGGAAAAAGAAAAAGAAAAAGAAAGGCAAAAGCAAAGATTCTAACCCATGAAAGGAGGATAATAAAAAAACCCTACATTTTCATTGCAAAGGCCAAATGGTATTAAAAAGTGAACTTTCTTTACACGATCCTATGACCTCAAAGCTACCCTCTCCCACAGATTGTTGTACTATGCTCACCAGTGCTGCTGCAGTCTGCACACTTGTCATTACCAGAGACAGCTCTAATAACATCAAGATTACTTCTGTCATTGAAAAGTAATAAAAACTGTTAAAACACCAAATGAATGTAATTATTAATATTAACTGTTAGTGAACCAGGTCCAAAATGGAGTGTCATCTGTATGATCCAAGAGAGTAATGTCTATGAAATAACAGGAAGGAATGGCACAGTGATGGGAGTGGGGATGACACAGTGATGAGAGCAGGGATCTGGGCCACAGTGATGAGAGCCGGGATGGCACAGTGATGGAAGCACAGACCCTTGCATTATTGATGAGAGCAGGGATGGCAAAGTAATAGGAGCAGGGACGGAACAATGATGAGAGCAGGGATGGCACAGTGATGGGAGAAGGGATGGCACAGTGATGAGTGCAGGGATGGCACAGTGATGAGAGCAGGGACCATGGCAAATTCATGCAACCCAGCCATGAGCCCCCACGCAGAAAAGGGAAGCAGACCTAAGTCACACTGAATAAATGGTGGAAAGAGTGGGAAAGGGGTGGGGAAAACTACCTGGATGATGAACTGTCAGTCCAAACCATGCTGCAAGCTCATGCTCAAAGCACGTGCAAGAATGCCTCAATCAGAGAGCACATGGAATTCTGACTTGTGCGCATATGCAAAAACCGCTGAATACTACTGATCCTCTTAGTTGTCAACTCTGTTAAATTGCTTTTAACTGCATCAAAGAAATCTCCACCAACAGTATGCAAAAAGCAAGACAATCAAACCTTGATGGTCCAGAAACTTTGTTGAGAGAATCCATACTGTTGCTCATAGAGCCTGGCCCTTGTAAATCACTCTGAAAAAAATTATATAAATTCTATCTTAAACTTGAACTAAAAAGACAGGATAGGGATATCCCCTGAAATCACAAATTATAGGTAAGGTGCACATCAGTGACAGCTCACAGAGAAAGTGTGTAGAGAATCAATTTAAAAGTAGTGAACATTTTAAACAAGAGCTAAAGAAATGAAAAAAAAAAAAATGGAACAGTGTAACAGTGACCAAAAAAGTAGCCAATAATCTATTTCATGTGCAGCTAGTGAAATTGATTCAAGGTATAAATTGAAGAACTTGTCCCTGTGTCATGTGATTTTTATACAGTAGTTTTGAGGAAGGTTCTTGGAGAAAAAGACTGAAAGTGCCTGTGGCAATCTTGAAAGGTACCATGCAATTAATCTGGTGGCTGCTAATTAATGAACTTTAATATGCCAAATAAATAAATAAATATATATTGCTTGGATTCATCAAAACTGCACTGCCTTGTCCTCAGAGTCACATTGTCTCTGAAATCCTGAGGTCAAGGAATCATGACTTAAAAACTACCCACAGGGATCACATGCACTATGCGCAAGTAAGTAATTTCAATTCACCCACCTTATCATTGTTACTTTGAATACTGGTTGAGCTATTGAAAGCCTTGTCAATACTGGCCTGTGAATCACCACATAACAATTAAAATTTTAGTAACAGTATTTTGTTAGAAACTTTCTTATTGATCATCAAGTTAAGGATTCACTTCTCTGCCAACACAACACAACAATTTCTACAAAAGCTGATAACTCGTTCACTTCTACTTCAAGCCTACTTACTACAATTTTCAGTTGAGAGAGGGGCTACAAAAGTTTGGTGACCACATTTTGATGTTAAAAATGGGGTTGTTATCATGGGCAACTGGTGCTGTTTTCAGGGTCATTTGTGTCATTTGATTTCTTAACACTCACATGCTTGACAGTTTATGGTACACTGCTCTGACTTGAGATTTGGTTAACATTGGAAACAAGGAAGGTTGCCCTTGAAAACAACATTATTTTACAAACAAAACAAAACCCTGTCACCAACCTCACTCCACACCTCACTCAAGTTCACCATCAGCAGAAATTCACCCACAACATTTAGTGTACATCCTTAGACCCAGTTCCTATGTATTCCACTTGCCTCAATTTGATAAACTTACCTGCATAGCTTCCATCCATTCCACTTGCAGTGCTTCACTATCTGCTTGTAAATACCATGATCTAGTGATACAGAGTAGAAGATATCATTTTCAGTTAACTCTAAACTCAAAAAGTGATTAACATGTCACTTCTCCCTATAATATCTACACATTATCCAGCAAATGGGTAACAAGAATACTCAAACTTATCAGGTAAAGAGAATACTCAAACTTGTTAGGAAGAAGTTGTTATCTTGATCTAACACCAATTCCTGTAACCAATTTACAAATGTCTTGCAGTTTGAGGGGAGAATTAACAATCAGATCTTGGAAACAATAACTATTGGTCACTCAGATGCTATCAATTCTGAGTTGTCTACTGTGTATTTGACAGATTTGCAAAAACAGAATTCAGTAGCCTTACTTTGTTGGTGATACCACTTCAAACATAAATCTTCTTTCCACTGTTTCCTCTGCAAGCCTAACTTTACACAATCGAAGATCTTCAACAAGTACTGTTTGATCATCCTGCAAAATTGAATGCAAGTGATACATTAACTGCATGTCATCATCGAATCCCTTCATTCATTTGACTGTACAACTGAAAAAAGGTTTTAATTAAAAACTTCAATAAATTTCCTTTGTATTCACAATTCAAAGCATGATAACATGTGCATAAATAGGTGTATGTACCTGGCTGTTGACATTTGCAGCATGCATGTGATTGACATAATCAGAATGTGACACCAGAAATTGCACTTAGTGATCACACTCGTGAGTGTGTGTAATCTAAATACTACAATCATTCAGTCATACACACCTTTAATCTCTTCTGATACATCAGTTGGTTATTCTGAACTGTGAAATATCGTCTTTGGGAAAATAAAAATGAGGTATTTTACAATGAAATCATTTAAGACCTTAACCCTTTACACCCTAATATCAGTATGCATATTCTCCATACTGTTCTCTACAAATTTCATGAGGGACCAACAAGGAGAATTTGCCTGACAATCAACAGCTTTTTAGTCAGTGATCGTCTCCTTTATTCTTGTATTGTAAGGAGAAATTAGATGTTAGTCACTCTTAGGAGTTAGAGGGTAAATCAGCTGCTGCAGTTTTACTTCAGTGTCAATCAGTATCCCATTAAAAAGTACTCAGATCCACTACAACTTCTGAGAGTCAGAGCTCTAACCTGTAGAATATTTCAGTCTAAATTCACCCCTAACTCACTGCTACCACACACTCACCTATGCCAACTTCTAAAAGCATTACTGCTTTTTTTAAATAAGTAGCCTTCCATTACTAAACCACTGCAAACAAATAGAAGATGAAAATTAACCCATAAGCACATGAACACAAACATGATTTTCACCAAACTGAATGCACAAGATTCACTCCTCAAAGTAAACAGAGATGTTACAAACTTTGAGACTTTCCATTTTGAATGATGTAAAACATGTATTGAGTATTGTTCAGATACCATCAACAATTATAACAGTTTACCTTGCATCATTCAGGTTTCTTCTTCCTATGCATCCACTCTCCTCCTAAAATCACAAATCCAAGATAGCAAGCCTTGAGTAAAAGCCATGAATCTCATAATCTGGTATTTGACAAATTTTCTGCCCCTTGTTTTTTGCACATTCGACCATAGAAATCTAATGGAATGGTTTCATAGACATTCCAAATCAATTACAACTCACTCACTAATCTCACAATCTTTTTTTGTTTTCTCACAGCCTTACAACAAGACTCAATCTCACTTTATTGGGGGGAAATTGAATGAAAATGGGAAATAGAAAATTACTGGTAAATGATAAATATATGGAAACATTAACCAATGTATAAGTTTTGTACCCAACTGTATAATTTTTTTGCCTGTCTTTACCTTATTTTTAAACAAAATTCTAAGACCCATGTTAGGAAATTTTAAACGGCTCTAAGGACAGAGCAAAATTTTTAAGATCTTAAATCATTATTGTAATAATTGATATTATGCCCACCATTTTCTGGACCAATGTGTGTCTTTCCTCCATCTCTTTTTTGTCCATTGTAAACTGGACTGACACTTCTTCCACCTGGATTACAGAATTTGATACACAGTTGTTTAGCGTCACTATCAGCAGACTATTTCCAATTGATCAAAACCTGTCCTCTAATATTTTAACCCTTTCACTCCCAGGAGTGATCAAAGAAGAACTTCTCCTCACAATTTAAGTGCAACTCTTAGCATAAAGTTGATAAGAAGATTGAAAAATATCTGACGGGGGATACTGTTTGATAATTACAACCAAATTCTCAGAGCTTAAATTATAAGAAATATGTGGCAAATGGTGTGAAGAATAAATCTTTAGATCCTAAGAGTGAAAGTGTTTCAATTTTTAAGTTCACAACTGCTTCTGAAATAATGAATCATTGTTTAAAATTAATATACAAACTCTTCCATCAAGGAACAAAAAATCCTAAAAGGTCTGAGAGAACAAGACAAAGAACACCAAACTTGTTGAATGTTGCACCAATGGTATAGTAGAAGCCAATATCTTCATTGTTATCAAATTATTAATAGTAAATCAAATTCAACCCACCTGATTTGACACCCTCTTCATGTATGCATCTAAATCATTCATCAAATCATAACCTTGATGAAAATATGTTGACTGGGCATGCATAAACTTCAGAATCTATAACAGGAACAAAAACAGACAAGTTCAGTTTCTTCTCCCAGTCAGTCCTACTCATTCAATCTGTACTAAGACTTCTTTTTGAATTTGCAAGGACAAAAGAACTTTTTAGAAAAGATGGACTATCTGCATGAAGAGGTCTAATTAACACTGCCATGTTCTACAAGGATTTCCAGCACTGAGAAAACCTGCAACCGCACATGTGTAAAATTATAATTATATTTTAAATGTGTTTGACATCACAATCAGCTGCTGACACATCACTTGTTTATTGTGCCACTCTGTCAGGCTAATAAATGAATAGCTAAACATTCACCATTCTTAATACAAGGTTGTTTGGTAAATTTGTGACCATGGGAGGCAAAACAGACACAAACGGAAAACTGTTAGAATAGCAAAAACACACAGATGACAAATGGTTGATGAACAGTCCTTGAGGCATTTGAACAGTTTGCCTAACCATTTAAACTGGTGAATAAATTATTTGAGAGGTTTGGTCAGCCATTTGAACAGACGAGTAAAAATTTTTATCAGATGGGCAAACCATTCAAATGGGTGAATAAATTAATTGAACAGTTTGATTAGCCCTTCAAACGGTTTGCTTAGCCATTCAAATGAATGAATAAAACAGATAATGTCAAATGGACTGGCAAGCCATTCAAATGGATGAAAATATTATTAAACCATGATTGGTTGTGGGATTGGTTTACCAATCATATGGATGAATGAGTTGCTTAAATAGTTTGCAAAACCGTTCCAGTTGCATAACTTGATCATGGAATGGGCAATTATACTCTTGTCATTTAAGGCCTATAGTGATTAAATAGTAAACAAAATAATATGTGTTCTCTTGTATGTAAGGAATTTTCCTTCAAGTGTTCAACTAAACACTGCAAGAAGAATTCTATATCTCTGTGCATCCATCTATTATCCTCTACTTCTTACAGTGTCTAGAACATCAATCCTTCTTCGTGACTGTAAAATGTTGATCTGCAATACAAAGCATGGTTTTAAAAAACTGACAATAGTTCTTGGAAGGGGGGTAAATTTCATGCTTGCTTACTAGACAATACAGCAACTATTGACAGAGATTCAATGAACATGACAAGCTCAAAATCGTCACTTCTACACTTTATCTACAACCTGGAAGGCATAGTCCAATGCCGTGTGGTTAAAACATGTCTGATTAGCTTTCACTGCATTCTTAACCTGTTTTGTGGAAATTAAAAAAAAAAAAAAACAAAAAAACATTAAATTAACTACTAGGTATTCAGTGTGGTCCTTCAATCGTCATATATAATACAGATTGGTAGGCACAGTAACACACAGCAAGTTACATGTACAAACATCTAGGTGGCTATGCAAAATTTTTAGCAACTACACATGAAGCTCTACAACAATAATCTAACCTCCTCCACTTCAGAGGCCTTACAGTGATGTGGAAGCTGTGCATTTCTTGTCAAGGCACTAAAAAGAAAACAAAACCAAAAAAAAAAGTCATTCAGTCATACTATGGAGTAGTGTTTCAAGTGGTGACCATTTTTGTCACCAAGGTGAATGGAAAAAAATTTGGCTGATACATTTTTAGCAAAAGTTGCTAAATGGCCGATTTGTGTGCAGATGCCACATAGAAATCTGAAAGGTTTGCATTTGTCAAAAACCTTTATGATCTACATGCACAGTCATAAACCAGTTCCAGGCTGTTGCCACTTCCTCTTTCCTTATTCAAGTGTTGAGCCCTGAGATGTTAAATTAAGTGAACCTTACAAAGACTGCCTGCAGCTCTGATGACTTTTTTCTGATTTTCAGTTGCCAAATGGCAAACATATTTTGAACTTAGAGTGCTTAAGAGCCTTATCTTGAAAGCCAATGGGCAAATAAGAGAAAATCCAACATGACCCTTTAGTTACAGCACCAATTATTGAGCTCATGTCAAAAAGGACAGTATACATGTCAAAAATTACACACTCACTTATCCAAATCATCACTGACTTTGTCAAACAGCTTTTTAGCATCCTTAACCTTCTTGACTTCCCTGTAAATGGGAGAAAATAAATAGTATTTAGTTTTGCAAAGATTTTTGATGTTCATCTACTTTTTGAGCAGCTACAGGTATGTTCTAAAATTGTAACAATGACAACACACTTAATTTTCTTTTTAGAGTATATTTGATTCAATAACTATTATTTAATTGAAGTTGCATTATTACAACTTGTTTAATTCCTGCTTTTAACAGCTGACAGTCTCAATTGGAATCTTGAATCAATATTGAATTGTGTAATTAAAAAAAATGTAAATAGGCTCATTTTACAAGAGTAGGCAAACAAATCAACTGACAAAACTACAATGTACTATGTAAAAAAAAAATGAAAAATTCACTTTTTTCTTCTTTACTTTCCATTTAACTTCTCCCACATTGTACCTCTCCCCACCTCAAACTGTCCATTGCTGTGTAAGAACTATGCAAATCTTAGAAGGAAAAAACTTTTACAGAGAGAGGAGAAGGATTTAGAAAGGTTAAGGAATTGAAAAGATGTGATTTCATCAAAATTTTCAAAATACAGGTGGGTGTTAACCCTTTTGTAGTGCAATGCAGGTTATCCAATTTCCCTTTTTAAGACAAACCTGACAAGAATTTTCACAACCACACTTACTCTTTGATAAAAGTTCTCAGTGTGCTTGAGATTGATTTTTGTGCTTGCTCTAAAAGAATCTGAGGAAAATACAGATACTGGTTATTTCACCAAACATGTCATCAAAAATCCAATTCTAGGTGATGTGAGAGAAGAAAACATTTTTTCTCTATGCAAGGTATGAAGTCAATGGTGATAAAAGGGAACTGTCAAAAACACGATGTACACATATACAAAATGTATTGCAAATAAAAGAGTTATCAGTTTATGCTTGTTCTTGTTTAAGGCAGGGTGTGGGGTATGTGAAGCCATATAAAAGGTTCACAATTCTCCACTGTAACAGCTTCTGTTTACCACCAGTCTAATGATATAATCAACATATTGTTCTCCGTGACTGCCAGAAAACAAACACAACAAAATCACAAAGGGCAAAAATTCCATGTAGAAAATTTTTTTTTCTATAAATAATTTTTACTAATTGAAATATTACTTTTTAAATGAGATGTGATTTTAAGGAAGGACTATGGACTGTTATAGAGTTGACAATTAATGAAATCTCACTCACTGATAGGAAGCTCTGAAGCTCAGTCAGAGCACAAGAGAACTTGTCCAGTGTGAATGACACCAGCTCATCTCCTGCAAAGTACTTTGTCAGGTTGTCAATACCACTCACTAAAGCACTGAAGGAAAAGTGACGAAAGCCTTTATGTGAAAATACAGTCATGTAACTAACAAACAATTCTTGTCTGAGCTATTCAATTCCGAATTGTGCTATCCTAGACTCTGGGTGCCACAAGAAACCAACTTATGTGATTGGGTGACCTGTATCACTTTGCTGTTATATAAAAGATGTTATGACCTGGTCAGGACAACCCTCATATGTGAAACAAGATCCTTTAGAAACCCAGTAATCCTTTAACCCTTTACACCCCTGCATCTGTATACAAATTCTCCATACTGTTCTCTATACATTTTCCATAGTGCTGAGCAGGAGAATTTGTTGGACAATCAAGGTTTCTTTTGTTGGCAAACATTTCCTTTATTCTCATCACCTTAATATTTGATTTAGAAGTGATATGTTAAGGAGAAATTCAATGTTAGTCACTGTTAAGAGTCAAAAGGGTTAAAGAGTAAAGCTTTCAAAAGAGGGAGAAGTGAAAGACCAAGAGAAAAACCACAAAAAGAGATCAGAGTTCTTTAACTGTGTACTGGCACTACCTGGTGGATAAGTTGAACTGTTTCCCTGTCTCTACCATTCCACCACAAAGCTTGATGAGCTACAAGGAACACAAAGGCAAAAAATTATGTTGAACTGATGCTGACAATACTGCAATTTAAGAATGCATCTTATTCAAAGTTATTATAAATTAAGTTCTGCACAAAACTTGGTACTTATTTTAAACACAAACAAGAAATATTTAGCTCTCTGGGCCAACTAAACTCAGTCAATAAACACCTTGTCATGATTTCTTCTCTTCATTTTTTTGCACTTTCTTCTTGCTTGAATTTCATAGTGAAAAACACAAGGATATACATTTCCTCCATCTCTACTTCCACCATCCTATGCAACCCTCAAACAGGGATTTTTCTACTGTTTATCAATAAAAGTGCACACTGAGCCATATGGCTAACACAACGATGTAAAGGGTTTGAACTTAATCCAAACTTATTTCTTGAAGCCTTAATACTCAAAGGTCCACATATTACTGGAATCTATGTCTACATTACTTTTCTATTTCTGAAATTCTTATTCTCCCAGTTTCTGATCTTTCTCTATTTGATGTACACACTAAAAACAGAAATGGTCAAAAATTCACCTTTTCTAAAGCAACTTCCAAAACATTGATATCTTGTTCATTTTGATCAATCTGTAATCTATATAAAAAAAAAAAAAACATTTACTAGGGATCAATACTGCTTAATAAAAGTGACTAAAGAATGTAAATAATCTATATTGATATTGTTTACTTCCTCTGCTTCTCTGCCAGACACTAACATTACAAACTGAATAAGTTTAATAATATGAAAATGATCAATGATCATGAGTGGCACAAGAATGTTTATATCATGATCAAGACTAAAGGGAAGAGCCAGACCAAGCCTTAAGACAAGGCACAGAGGTTAGGGGACTGTGCATGAGATACTTAATGGAGGTCATTTTAGAAAATAATTTTAACCATTCACTCCCAGCAGTGACCAAGAAACACCTTCTCCTCACAGCATCAATACCATGACAAGCAGACAAATAAAGAGGATCTATGAAAATATCAACAAGGATATTATCATTTCATTCAATACTTAATTATAAATTCTCAAACTTTTGAGCCTACACTGGCCACAATTGCTTGGTGAAACTCAAAAAATGAAAAAAAGGACACAAAAATATTACCACTCTTAAGAGGAGGGAGGTAAAAGCTCTTCTTTTAGGAAAAGCTTTAAAATAAACAGGAATTTCCAGAGAGCCTTATGGTGTTTACTGGCACAGCAATACGATACTGATATTGCTGAAGTATGTGCAAGCAAGATTAAAATCTTGCAGACTGAAAAAAACAAACACCAATTTATACTTGAGGATATTTAATTCCTCAATAACATCGATCTTAAATGCCACAAGGGCAAAGACAATGTGACACCATTGAAACTCTTTTCATAGTAAACAGAACGTGCATAATGCACTTCAAAAGAATTGAGGCAGAAACTAATTAAAGAAGCAACTGGAAATCTTCATTGACTGATTTCAGTATTTTTTGTAAAATGTTTGTTTGAAATGAATAAAAATAACTTAAACGTCCTTGATCTATCCACGGACAAAGAAATCGAAACTAGGTCCATTAAAGCTTAACTTGTAAGTACAAAGTGCGAAACATATTATCCCATGGCCAGCTAAAATTAAATACAATTGACTTCTTACCAGAATTTTATGAAAGTTTTGGGCAAAATCAGCCACATTTAACCAAAGTTGGATTTTAAGCTTCTTATTTCATTTTCTCTAGTGCTCAGTCTAATCAGTGCAGTTGTAAACCTGAAACAATTTATCGAGCATGTGTGAAGCCATTAAAATCGTAACTTGAGTTGATGCCGCTCACACCTGTCTGAAAGTTGTTCAGGAATGATGTCGTTTGAAAATATCCGTTTCTATAGCAAGCGGATAAAACTGAGCACTTTTTTCATATGTCTTCAAAAATAACGCGTTCATGAATGACTTCACGTGCAGTTAAAGTTCAACCGAAAGTTGAACCCGAAAAAAAAACTTCTAAAAACATGACACCTGAAAATTTGTCCAATATAATTTGAAAACTACACTGAACTGAGGAATCCCACGACGATTTTTCAAACTAAATAAGAAAAGAAGTCACTTATCACTGAGAAAACAAGGGAAGTAACGCGACCCCATGTCATGTTACAAAGAATAGCAACAATTGAAAAGTAAAAGCCTCGCCTACGATCGCGAGTCCTTCCATATAACGGACCTCAATTCTAATAAAGAATCTTATCTTTGCTTACCTGAAACGGGGAGAGTCTTTCAAGCACTCCTCGAATTCTACTGCCTGCTTCATATTGAGTGCTAAAGGTGAAGTTTAATGCCAACGAAGCCCTTCAAACGACTGACAACATCCGGAAATGCTGTTACTCTCTCTTCATCTAGCCCGCCATATTTGTTTTCTAAAGTGGAATAACTAGTTGCCAGTCTCCGACCTCTGACTCCGAGCACGAGTTACCTAATATTCTGCTGGAGTGGGTGGGTGGCTGGAAGATTCGCGATTAGTATTCACAATTCCGATGAGATTTGAAAGAAAATTATAGTTAGATATCACTCGAGAAGCCTCAAAATTTCGCCGGACTGGGCTTTTATTTCCAAGTAATTTCATTATACATTGTCAATCATTCCCGATTCTCTTACAGATTCTACAAAAATGTTCTGTCAACGCGCTACGGATCTGTCAGTGAATTTATTGATCCTGTTTTGTCACAAGGAAACCTTAGTTTGCAGCTCTTAGTGATTGAACTGGGTTCTTAGCCGTCTTTTTTCTTCTTTCGCATTAATTACTGTAAATTACTTTCGTGGCAAATAAGGAAAAAGGAGAACTAAATACAACGAAACAAAACTAATGTTAGTTCAGAAGAGATTTTTTAAACTTATAAAATTACGACTCTGTAATTACTCTAGAGAGGCACTAGCTCTCTTTTCACTCGACTTCAGATGTTTGTGTCAGTCTTTTATAAAAATGCTCTCATTTTGAAAAAGAAATGAGGATAAACTTAGAGGACGAGTTCCAAAATAAATATTATTATGAAATCAACGGGTAATTATGACTAGCTAAGTTAGTTGAACGATAAACGCACCGAGTTATTTCTTTCTTTTATTAGGTACAAAATTGACTAGCTACTAAGTTACATTTTTCGCTCGCTGCTGTACGTCTTCAGTCCTAGTTTAAAATTTATTTTTGGCCTTGAAAAAGATATTTGGAAAAAAAAAGTGGATTTAGCAACTTTCGCTTGATATGATAACAAAAAAAGTATTTGGTAGAAAAATTTAACCAGACAAAGATTTTAGCCACTGCAAATATATCAGATCAGCCTTTGAATTTTTTCCTATTCTTTATGTCTGATTGGTGTCCGGAATTAATCCAAATGGTATAAATTCATTGTTTTAGAATAAAATAGATCGTAGGTGCAAGCACGTACATTAAAAAAGATCTATATATTTCTCCGGCACCTTTGCTGACATTAAAAAAAAAAACATAATTAATCTTCTAAAACAGAAGACTTGTTAATAATAAATAGATTTTTGAAATTTGTCTTTGAATGGATTCCCACGAAATAACGTGTTCTGATTGGTTATTTAATGATCCAGTTTGCGACAGGCGCGCGCCTTTATGACGTGAAATTCGCGCCAGTTGTCAGTGAAAAAAGTCATGGCTGTCTTCTTGCAAGCCGGTCCTGCCTGAGAGACAGGATTTTTCAACGAAAATTTCGCTTCGAGATGAAAAAGAAACAGTCGCCGAAGAAATCTCCGAAAGAACATCACATTTCCAAGGCTCAAAAAGGTAATCATGAAAAACTCAGTATCAAAAGGTGCGTCGATCCCGCCGTTTTGGCGCTGCGAAAGGTTTCAAACACGGAAAGGCCGCCAACACCATATGAAAACGAAAACAGAGCAAGTGAACAAGTACTCGGCCCTGTATTCGTACCAAACAAGTTTATGAATGGAAGCCAGAATTATACGCAGTATGCCCGAGCCCTGCCATCTGCCTCATGGCCTGTAAACAGCTCTCCAGCGTTTTGCAAAGTGGATGGAAAAACTTCAAACCTTTCCGAAATTTACGGAATTTCAAAACCTGAAGGAACATTAGCTAGCAGTCTCCCAGCTGTGGACAAAAAGGGGCCTTTTAGACTCTCAAACGAGGAATTAAGAACCACAAAAAGAGCTCCGTTTCTTCCTAAGATTGATGGAAATTCAAAGACAAAATCAGCTTCGTTTCACAGTGTAGTTTTAAGCGACCAAGGTCTTGGGCGAAGCCCACAAACAAGTTCGGAAATGATCAGACTCCCACCTGCAAAAATACATAACGGGAATATTACCTGCAAAGCAAACAATTCGCCCCAGCTGTCCACTGATGAAAAAATTACAATGAAAAGCTCCTCCTCAGAGGATGTTGGCTCGTCGGAAATTGTCCCGAAGCCTCCAAGTATTTCTAAAACAAAAGACAAGAGTACGACACGAAGAAAAATAAAGCGAAGGAAAGCGGAAGATGAGCGAAGCAGTTGAAATCTACTACTCGAGAGTAACAAGCTTCTAGATGAGCTCAGAAGTGGCCTGAATCAAACCGTAACGATCGACGAGTTATGAAGCTGCAAGGCCATTGTGTAGAATTGAATTAATATTCTTTATGTCAATATTTAGGCTTTCAATTTTGAAAAATAATTTCGTTATTTATTTTGATTAGTAAGTTTGACATCAAATGCGACACTTAATTTCCATTTTATCGAACTTTTTATCTGCAACCTTTAATTCTTAATAGTAAAAAAGAGACCAAAAATGTTAAGAGTCTATTTATGATCAGCCCATGTCGCAAACAGTATTTTTTTTTCTAAATTACCGTGTTTAACGTTAGGTCAACTTGAGGCGGTGTTTCAGGTCATACTTTTGTAACTAAATTATTTGAACAAAGTCGATAAGCTAAAATATTAAGAGAAATTAATTCCATCCTTAACATGAACAAAAGCTGTATATATATTGCATGACAAAAGAAATTTGAACATTTATTGCTTGTTGTCTTTAGACTTTAAACTAAATGTAACTGATTCCATTCAAATGAGAATCAAATATTTTCAAAAGTTCATTTTTCAATTTTTGGAAACTGCCGGTAACAATATCTTAAAGAAATTCAGACTTGATCAACGACTGGATTAGTTCCTGAGTACTCTTTATCAACTGAAAATTTAGCGGGCTTCGGTCAGATTGTGAACACAGCATCACCAAAACTTACAAGAAAAAGTATATATAACCTCCCTGACACTGTAAATATTCAATAATTATTAGATACTATGGTATAATTATTGGCTTTTACAGTATTATTTGTATGAATGTTTGTTAAAGTTTCCACTTTTTTTAACACAAACAAATGTGATGTTATATATATTAAAATTGGTCAATAACTCAGCTTTACATATTCATCATACTTTCAGGGTGGGTACTCCCACGTCTGCAAGGGAAACGCATTTCGCTCTCAAATTAAAAAAATTTCGGAACTTTTGTGCGTTAACTGAAAAAGTAAGCTCATAAATATTTCTTGTGATTGTGTGAAAGACGTTTTTAACGCAGTTATGGTCGGTTTTAATAATTTTCATTCAAAGTTGCCAAGGAATGTTCGCTCTTCAGATTTATTTAAACACAACCCCGTAGCTTAAAATGTCCAAAAATATGCTTTCAAAAATGAGAAAGATGTTCTGTCGAAGAAAGGCCTCATAAAATTTCAAATTGTAAGTTTTTAAAGATATATTTAGTTAACACCATCGAACTATAAATCCTCTGTGAACAAATAAAAAACAGCTTGAAGTCCCCAAGATTAGTAATGAAACTAAAATCAAGAATCTAAAATGAACAGCTTAGTCCATAAAGACAATAGATGGTTACGAGTTAAAAGTTAATTCATGCACGTTTTCAGTTTCAAAAGCTCGCTTTCTTCGCACAAACTCAACAATTCTAATTATCTAGCTCAACTGAAACGTTGTTACTCTTAATACTTTTCCATGAATGAGAAATTTTCAAAATTACTCCTCGAGATGCTGAAAACGGCGATGAAGACCATATCGGTGCGTGAATCTCTAAGAAGTTTACTGTTCAGTGCAGGACTGTACCGACAGCAGACTGTCTTGTTGGAAAACCAAAACTGTCACCACCATCTCTCACAGAATCGTAGACGATGTTAGACGAAATACAGCGAGGGGTGAAATAACGAGGAGTGGGTAGAAGCACTGGTCGATAAAGTGTGTTCCGGGAGTTGTTTTTGATATCATATTCACATTCATTTGAGTTAAAAGAATACGAGGGAGTCGCATAGAATGGCGACGCTGTTTGTTCTCGTGGAATGTCAAATTGGCTCTGAAATACCAGTCTTGTCGGTGCTAGACTTTGGTTGAAAATTGCAGGGGTTTCTTCAAGTCCTACCGTGGTTTCTAAGGGAAAATCATGAAATGATGATGATGATAAACGCAGGTAATTTCGAAAACTGTGTCGAACGTACAGTGAATTATATTTCCATTCATACCGCACGAGGCAAATTGCTGCACGGTCGAAGTTGTCATGGTTTAGCTTTATCTTTATCATTACGTCGTAAACAAGCATTTTATATCAAAATTTAGAATAGCAAAGATAGAGGAAACTCATTGTCCCTTACATTGTGATGCTCGAGAGTTTGATACGAAATTTATTAGAATTGTCTTTCGAGCTAGTGTCTCGCTCATTTATACTACAATTTGGCGCGTGTTTTTTAGACTTTGCTCATCCTCTTCGACTCAAATGATAGCGGTGAGTCTCATTGTTGTATAGCATGAGAATCGAGGATTGCCTGGGTTCGAAAAAAAGCAAAAAACAAGTATAACCGTGATAGTTACTACGAGAAATTTGCCATCAAAACTTGTAAGTTTTTCTATGGAATCGTACCTCCCTGTTTGTCGGCTTTCTTCTCGTTTTGCACTTTCTGAATGAATTTGACGGTTATCTCCAAAATTTCCGCCTTTTCAAGTCTGCAGCCTTTCTTGATCTATAAGCCAATGAAAGAGTTCAAAATAGATCGAAAAATACAAACATTGAGATTAAAATACATAAAGGGATAGCTAAAACAGTGGGTTCAATGTATAAGAAGCACGCTTAAAGAAAACTCCGCGTGGTCTTTTACTAAGGTGACAGCTAATTCTGACACACAGACTGCACCTACCTCCAGCTCCCTGGCTTCAGGGATCAGCCGTTTAATTTGAGACAAGCAATTGTTGATTCTTTGCCGTCTTTTTCTTTCCATTTCAGGTTTTTTAGGTGACATAATGGAAGCACAACTCAGTTTATGAAACTCCTGCCTTGACATTTGGCGCCCTTTCTGCGCGTGCGGCGTATAACTGCCTCGCGCTTGTCTCACGACCAGGGTTCACGGCATAAGAAGTCCATACACGTTCCCGCCTCTTTTATATGCTAGCAAAATATTGTCATGTTCATGGGAGGGGAGCAAAGAGAAAAGTCTAATTAGTTTTTAAGTGTGAATTGTGATTATTTACATCCCAATTTACATTATGTTGCCTTACAAGTCTGTCCTTTCCCGATTCGACCGGAACTGTCCGACATCAGACGAAGGTGTCCGAAATCAAACCGAACTCTTCAAAAGTTGAATGGGAACGTCCGAAATCGATCGAAATTATCCGAAATCGGACAGAGATATCTGAACTCGGTCGGGAGACTGGTGCCCGAAATCGGATGGAACTACCAAAATCAGACTAAGACGTGCAAGAAAGTATGCCGTGATTGGCACTCTCTATACACTCCAAAGTATTTTAACCACTCAGGGAACTCATACAATTTGGTCCCCGTCATCTCGAAGTCTTTTTGAAGGTAGATCCGAAGTACTTTTATCAAAAAGCGAAATTTTTTTCTAGGATCTTCAACAGAATCACTTTACGGTGCAAAACCTTAAAATGACATTTAATCAAATTAAACTCACAGTAAGAAGGTAAGAAAAATTATAATCTTCTTCTTTTCTACCTGCACACAGGGTCTCAGATCAGCTTCTGTGTGTTTTTCATAATTTTATTTGCCTAAATCTGAGGAAGAGGTTAGGTATGACGTCTCCAAGGATTGATTCGTTCTTTAGACAATTTTTTTTCAGTCTTGACTTCTCTATAGGGGTAAGAGGGGGGTGCGGTGGAAGGAGGTGATCGGTCCCATCTTTAGCCTCGTTAACCGTTGGAAGTACAGAGAGAATGGCATAAAAGAGTTTCGGATCAATATCAGTATCTGGGCAACTGCCCACCTACCCCTCCCCTAACTCAACAACAGTCAACTGACAACAATTTAACGTTAATGTTGGGTTAAGGGAGGGGTGGGTGGGCAGTTGCCCAGAGACTGATATTGATCCATAGATTCAGTGTGCAATTTTCGCTTTTAAGCAGGAATGTGAATCAATAGAGCCTAGAAAAGGCGTTTGTTTAAGACTAACCGTTTACTCTGATCATTTTGTATCTCTGCTCTGAAGCTTTTACACCTCACGCAATGCTGCCCTTAGCATTTTCACAGTTGTCCCCTAAAATTGTTATGGGATATAAGGAACAAAATTGATAGATATTTATAAACTATAACCAATATGCTGCTACTCCAGTTTTTCTCAAATGATTTCATTCTGAGATAAGGTATTCTCGAAAGAAACAGCAAGGTACGAACCCAACGTTTACTGGCACAAACTTTAGGTTGAACACAAACAGTACATTGCTAAAGGAGCGATAATCACTCGCCCCATTTTTAAAAGGCGGATTGATTGAGTAAAGTAAACGAGAGAGAGGCACCTTTATTGTTTTTTTTCCATGCTGAGCGTCTAACTTGAATGTCTTAATATTCTCCTGAACACCTTTTGTTTGTTCCCATTAAGTAACGAGTGACAAGAACAACCTTGTTCCCAACGTCCTCTCTCATCCTCCTTCAAGAAAAATATCGGGGGAGGACGAGAGAGGACCCCGGGAACGAGGTTGGGACGAGAGTACGCTGTGTGATGTAGCCAGGCGATGGCTGCGAAAGAGATTAGAGTCCTAATCATTCTTGCAGTCATGTCCACAAATCCAGGGTCTCCATAGATTTTGATTCTCTGGAGCAGCAAGTGTCTGTCGATCAGTGGTAGGTGGAGGTACTTGAGGGACCAACCCGAAAGATGTCGGCTGATGTAACATGGAATCCGAAACAAACCAGGTGGAGATTTTGGAGTGAAGGCCACTTGATATTCCGATGGTGTGGGGCGGGAAATGTGGAGAAATTGAAGAACACAAAGATTTGAGGGCATTTAAGGGTCCCTTAAACGTGGTTTCCACGGCAACGCCGTCTTTCTTCTCCTCAAGTCGTTCCTCAGGTTTTCTTTTGTCATAACCAGTTTCGGCAGAAACGTTATTGACTTTGAGAGGACAGGTCTTGGGAGAGAATGACGTTTCCCTTCCCCTGACCGATGCTTCTATGGGCGCTCGTGATAACTTCACGTTGAGATCATCAGTGCATGAAAATGTATCAGTTTCGTGGACAAAGAGCCGTTTCTCGCAAAAGGAACACAAGCAACAAGTTTGATACGAAGTGGTATCATAAAGTTTAAAATTCTCGCGTTCTGTGGAGAAAAATAAATTTGTCTTTGTTTCAATGTTTTACCATTTGGTATATAACAGAAAGCTTATGCAGTTTTTATTCTCTCTGAGCTTTAGTTACCTTGTTGACTGGATCGAATGTAATCCACAACTAGCTGAAGAATCTTTGTTTGCCTTAATCGGTGGCCAAGTTGTAGCTGTTGATAAATTGAATAGCAATGGTAACTAGCACCCAGTTCATCGGGAGTTCACTTTTCTATCCATTATAATTCCTAAACATCTTCGCTTCTTTTGGCAAGCAAAGCCTTAGCGCAAGAAATCGAATAGCCTCTTGATTTGTTAAGCGAACGCCCCGTCAGCTCACAGAACAGAGGGGTTCTGAGATGAGAATAGGGTCAACCTCGCCCCCTAGGCGTTTCTCTTTGAATGTGGCAGGGGGGAGGGGGGAGGGGGTCAGAGGATTCATTTGGCTTCATGATGAATCTGTAAATCTACGAATTTGTATCGTAAATGGTATACTGGGTAAGGAACCTATTTTCTTGCTAAGAAACTCTCCTTTGAAGAAAGGAAAGCTGGTAGCAACAAATCCCTTTTTGTTAACGGCAACCGACATTCTGACTTCCTTATGGAAATTAACGCGACTGGGTCTGCGAGAGAATTACTCATTCATAAATAAACCATTTCCGGCAGCATATATATGCAAAGTCGATTTCTTTTTTCATGTGAATTGATCTTAAAGTTGTTAATTAATCTTTACTTTAGAAAACTGCCACGTTTATACAAAATCCAGTTTTCGTTGCATCAGCGTGGAAAGACCCGTGATCAAAGTATGATATTAGCGGTAACCGCGCTCCAGTAAAGTTCTAGCCAAACTGCTCATAAAAATTTTCAAAATCGGTTACCTGTTTTTTAGCCTCTGGAATAAGCGAGGCCAGTTCTTCTAAGCTTTTCTTGATCCTGTCTCTTCGCTGTTTTTCCACAAGTTGTTTCGTTTGCCTTCTTTTTGTCTTCTACATGAGCCGGACCGCCAGATCCATGCAAAGCAAAAATTAAGATTTGGCTCTGGAACTACATTTTTCCGATTCTTTTTCGAGATATATCTATTGTCTGAATTAGTCATACGATTGCGTTACCTTGGCTAGAGCGCTTTCCATTGCTTTCACGTCAACTGTAACAAGATTCTTGCAAAGTTTTCAATGTTTGTCAAGAAGTGAGGTACCTTGCCCCGCTACATCCATGTGAACTGCCGAATTATAATGTTCCAGGCCCCATATAACTTTCCCGTCAAGTATGATTGACGTTTCAGATGCCATTCAAGATCAAATCTGCAGATTATCCGTGTGAAAATTTTCAGCTTCACGTGAAGTGTTACTTCAACCCGGCGCCACACAACAGTTTCATCCAGGTGTCGTGAAATCGAAAGCCAATATTACGAAGGTGTGATCGAGACAAGAGATGAATGAGTTTTACTTCCACAAGGGTTTAAGGCATTAAAGGTTGAGCCTTTATCATTAATGTCCAAGCGAGTCTCTCAAAAGCCATGAAAACTTCTGCAATATCTTAAAAGTTCATCATCCAAATTGAACCAGCTCTTTAACGACTTTTTCGTGTAAAAAATATTTCAACGGCTGAAGAAAAAAGTCGGTTATTATCCGAGTGCTATCTTTCGAAAATTTCTTTGCCTGCTATCATTTCTATTAAACTTTTAATAGAGCATCAGATGAAACATTGACATTTGTATTCATTGAGTTTCAGCTTTCAAATTTGATACAATTTGAACATTCGGCGTTTAAAAAAAGCTTTTTATCCACGAGGCTTTTAACCCATTCACACCACCAAAGTAGACGAAGCTGAGTAATAAAATCAGTAAAAGAAAACTGAAAAACTGAATTTTTACGTGGGGTTTAAGTAATCATCAACTTGTGCTTCCATTTTTACTAAATTGGAAGGCAACAAACATCAGTTTCTCAAACTGGGTTTAACAACACAGCCTTGAAACGTGTTTTAACTTTGGGTATGAATTGGGTGTATATCTAGGTGTATGTCTAGTCATTAATTAATCAAAGTCTGTGGATTACAGATCTTCTCCTCTCAATACGCATGTCCCTCGTCATAATTTGACAACAAGGGTTTACATAAACACGTTGATACGCGATTGGTACAAGAATTGTATGTTTGGTTAGTCTTTCATTCATCTCAGTCGGCTTCGACAGGACAAAGGTAAACATCCAGCCCTTGATACTAAAACTACACTGAGTAAAATTCTCGTATTTGTTCATTACCTAATGTTCCTAGAAAGTTGTCTTATGTGACTGATTTATCCTCGTCACTAAGAGGACAGCAAAGAGGGAGTCCTGACCCCGTTTCACACACAAATTTGACAAAAATTCACGCGTCACGTATGTAAAAGAGAAAATTTCAACTCTCTTCTTGTGTACGTTTCAGAAAAATCCTAAGGTTTTCAAGAAACAAAAGAAGAATTAATTCACGGGTCACGTATGTTTCGGGAGTTATATAACGCCTCAAACTGTTTCACAAATTCACGAATCACTCTCGCTTTTCTGTAAAATTCACGCGTCACATATTCAGTTTTTGCCTTGATCACGCACCACGTTAAAACTCTTTCAGCTTTCAAATTCAACCAAAATTGAGCCTAAGACAAATTAACTATTAGCAACTTTGTGAACTGAAGGTGGTATGAAAACGGTTAACACTCGATTACAAATTTAAGTAAGCCCGTGCGTCTGACAAAAGTTTTTCTTTTGAAAGAAGACAACAATCACAGACGACAACAAAACTGTGGTCAAGATGTGTAAAGTCCCTCATCCTTCTCATCCCTAGGTAAACTCTGCTCAAACATTTCAGCAAGAAGAGGATCACAGACCTAACAAAATTCACAAACAGTTCACACAAATTTTACTAGAAAATCTTTTCCGTACTGAAACAAAATAACTCAATTGTACAAACCTCAAGGAAAAGGAAAATGGTACCCGATTTATACACAATTCTTTATTTTATGCTCATTTTCAGTGAAAAAACATTCAGTGTTGCTCACAATACACTCAAGGATGCGATACAGGACCTGAGAGGAAATCTCTTTCGAGCACACATTTACAGAGTAAAAAGCAAGAAAAAAAAAACAAGTTGATGGATCTTATTAATCACCTACAAGTTTTTCGGTCGTGTGTGGTATATGCAACTTGGACTCCGTAAAATTACTCTATCGAATTTTAATCTACTTCTCGCTGTTCAAAGCTTCGATGAATTGTTCCAGACTTTCTTGAATGTGTCTCACATGTTCTGAAATTTAAAGGAAAAAAGAAATCAAAATTATAATAGAGTTGGGGTAAACCACTATTATCATAACAGAGGCGGAAAAATTAAATAAAATAAAAAAGGATTCTAGAGAGCACAGACGTAGAGAAAATCAAACGAAGCTAGCTGGGGCTTTTTTTCTGATGTTTTACCACCCTTCGACATAGGACCCTTTAGAAGAGTTGTATCTTGTGGTTGGCTATTTCAGTGGCACGTGTCCATCTACGACGGGAGAGCAAAGAGGATGAGGTAAGGGGTGATAAGTTTGCAAATCGGCACATTTGGCCGGACTGCGACTTTATTTGCTAAAAAAAATACCCGGGTTCGAAAAGAGTATAAAAATACCGTGAATCGTGGAGTGTGATTTATCCCAGTGAACTAAATGGCACCACACAAAAATAAAAAGATTTCCAAAATTTTCACACGTTACTTCGACAATTTTCTCTTCCCTTCGCCAATTAAAGAGCCGAACACCCACCCTAGCACGTGGCGTCTTTGACAGTTTCACATTTTGGAGGAGAAACTTACAAGTCTTAAAAGAGCATAAGGCAAATTCAAGATTCACACGACAAAAATCACGTCCAAATTTACCAGGGAAAAGAATTTTGGAACGATGGACTCATTAGCAGATCATTAACGCTTTGATATCAATTATATTGAGCTGATACGTTTGTGAAGAATACAACAATTGAATACTCTGAGAAAATTGTGCTCCCAAGCGTCTGGTTGGGTTCGCATAGATTTTTAAAAACAATAAAAACTGAGTCAAAAGTTTTGCTTTGCTAATGGTTTCGGGCTTTCAAATCACATGAAATCTAGTTCTGTGTATTGTTTATTTAACTTCAGGTTTATCCAGTAACACTGTGAAATGAAATTATGTAAATATTCACTCGGGGAGTAATATGGCAGAGATTGGCAAGCCAGCCATGTGTAAAGAGTGTAACCAAAGAAACAAGGATTACTTGAAATTATGACTTTTTGACAACATCTTACAATGGATCGTGAAATTTCGCACTCTTTTCGTTGTTTTAAAGACAAAAGGTTTGAATTCTAGCCAAAATTTTTTTTCGTCTGGGTAAATTTCATCAAGGAACAGTATTTGGCAGTTAAAGCAATTTTTTTTATGACAATTGTTATGAGAATAGAAAGAAATAATCGCCAACTAAAGAGGCGTTTGATTATTTGACAAATTCTCCTTGTAATACCACAGGAAATATACAGAGAAAAGTGAGGAGAATATGCATACTGATGTGAAGGTGTAAAAAGTTAAGAGGAGCTTAGAACGACACACAAGAATTCACTTACTTAATTCTTCAGCAAGATCCACTTGTCTTCCTCGAATGAGTCGCTCTTTAGCTGTCTGATCGTAGCTTATTTCATCCAGAACTTGTTTCACCTCTTTCTCCAGTCGGCGAGCTACAAGATTTGAAGACGAGGTCAATTTAAGAAGACAACCCTTGGTACAATTATTACAAAGGTAGTAAGGGCCACACAAAGGAAGGTCAATATTGGCTAAGTTACCTTCATGGTTCATTACTTGTTGTCTAATGGCGTTACTTGTAGTTTGTAGCATCTTCTGGATTCGCCAAAATAGGACCACGTCGTTGCATGCCAGCTAGAACAAGAAAAATGGACAAAAGGTGCAGCTTGTAAATGAACTTCAACGTGTTCCATCTCCTTCGACCCTTCCCTCCCCCTACCCCCTACCCCCTCCCCGTTCGTCAAGACTGGTACATGGAGAGTTTCGACTCACCTCACCCCACCGTTCTTATCCTGCAGGCCTTATTCTCGCTGTTTTTAAGAGACTTCTGCGAAGTTACATTCGTCATATTATCCTAAACATACCCCCCCCAGCTCACCTCCGTTTTTCTTGATATATGTGCGATTTCCTAACCAATAAACAGAGGCTTTCAATATAAAAACCCTTAATCAGGATTGTATTCGACTCTTACGACCTTTTTTTCCCCCCCACAAATCATAGCCGTCCTCATTATTAGTGTAACAGTTCACGCTGCAAGACGCGTGTTTCTCCGCCTCCGGGGAGATTTGAGAGGAGACGTTTGCCGGGGGTCCGGCGCTAACTACTCCCTCAGCAGACCTCGCGCCGCTCGCTTGCTCCAGGCCTCTCACTTTCCCGCGAGCGAAGAAACACTCGTGCTGAGGCGCTGCTCATAAGAAAAAGGAGGCACTGCTCGCAGGCTACACAAAGTCACGCTCACATCACTGTTTGAAACAAAAATATACCTAAGATATCGTTTTCTTCAAAGTTTTCGTCAGTCCACTATTAAATTTCAACATTTTCGGTCTTCTTTTATACATGAGGATTTCTCCTGAAGTATAAAAATACTGAAACAGAAACCAGGCCTCTTGTACCTCATTCTTGACCAAATCTCTTCTGTAGAAAGCATTTCTACATTCCTGAACGTTCCCCAGGGCCTGCTTTAAAAAGTGCTCCCGATACAACTGGCTCCAAGTTTCAGTTACCTTATAAAATAATAATAATATAGAAAAATTAAATAACTAATTCAACAAATAAATCATTTAAAAATAAATAAATAAAGGAAAGAAACACAAAATTTTTTATAAAAAGAACAAACTCCCATTGTCTAAAAAGCAGTTTAAAATGAAACTAAACAACTTAGACAAAAATTGCTTCGATGTGCCTCAGAATTCTCAAAGTATGCACCAAAAATATGTCATAGCCAAGACAGAGAAAAATTAACAACATCAACTACTAACCAGGTCTGGCGAGACGTCCACGCTGATTGTTTCCAAGTTTTTTCTTACTGTGGTAAGTTCATCGTCCGCTAGAACTGGACCGTGTCTCTTCAAATATTTCAGCAAAAAAACAGAATTAACCTTTTACATCTTATCATCAGTATAGATAATCTCCATACTGTTCTCTATACATTTCCAAAGGTGCTGTCGAAGAGAAATCGCGTTACCATCAAGGGCTTTTTCAGATGGTGATCATTTCCTTTATTCTCGTAACCTTAATGCTTGATTCATGGGTGATGTTGTGAGGAGAAATTGGATGCTGGTCACTCTTAAGGATCAAAGGGTTACAGAGAATTTCCCCTTTTGCCGTATAATGCTCTTTTCAATTCCCCTGGAGCATTTAGTGGCTTGTCATCTCGATTCCCCAAACCTTGTTACCAAAGTCCTCTCTCTTCTAGATCAAAGGGAAGCTTGGGAGCAAACGTTGCGATTTTCTTATCAAAGTTAAATCTTTTTTCAAAGGCAAACTGGTTGGTAGAATGCCTTGTAATGAAAGAGAAGAGTTTCGCCTTTTGGTGACGTAATGAAAATGAAGCGAGAAAGAAATTAGTGAGCCAGTTATCTAAATTGAAGAGGAAAACAGAACTCGATGGAAATTAGTAATACGAGAAAGACTGGGAAATATCGAACATAACAGACCAGAAACTTTTCTGACGCAAACAAGATGTTTTTACGCTGTTCCAGGAAAGAACAAAAAATTAAATAATTGGACTAAGAATATTAACTCGGGGGGGGGGGGGGGGGGGTGTAGGAGAGGATTTCATGCAAACGGTTTAAGTGAGAGAAAAAATAAGAAAACATTTAAATTTGTTCTCAACAAAGCTGAGCTTACCTCGTTTGCTTGAAGCAACCTCTGGAGTTCGTCCTTTATATAGGAACGGTGTTGCTTAAGTAATAATAATAATAAAAATAAAAACAATAAGTCGTTACGCCTCTTTTCCTTTGCTCATGAGGCAAGACAAAATAGGTTCCAGTTTATTCAAGAAACCCCATAGACATCTATTGGACGCTGATTTGCGATTTCGGACGCTATCGTACGATTGCGTTCTCAAACGTTTAGTCCGTTTTCAGAAACTTAGTCCCGATTTCTGACACTTCTGTCTGATTTTCAGACACGCAAATTAGACAGATATTGAAAGTCCAATTTCAGAGGCTATCGTCCTATTTTACGCACTTGTGTCGGATCTCAGACGGTTTCTTCCGATTTTGAAAAGCCCAACTTCTTCAAAAGGAAATTGAGCGAATAAGCAAAGAGAAAATTAATGTAAAAACCACCGGGAAAAGATGAAACAAGGTAAAAATCGCCTGATTGGCGAAAGAACTTCTGGTGTTAATTGGAGACCATCCATTGATTTCGAAAGGTTCTTTCCAATTTAGGACACCTATGTTCCATTTCGGGCGGTTTAGCCCGATTTCGGATTTAAGGGGGACAACTGTCCACAATTCATTACGATGACTTACTTGCTCTCTGCTTCTGTATTTCCAGTAAAACCATCTCTCAGCCCTTCCAGGACCAAGCAAGTCATACATTTCCTTAGACGCTGAAATGATCATGAAAAGTTTTTTTACAGACTGTCTCAAAAGATGATCACTATCACGGATCACCTCGGTTTCCATAATATAAAGGGACTACAACTACTGCTACGGTACTCCTCCGTGACAAAGAACTACTTCTCACAAGTAACCTACTTGCTTCCCCCGAGGCAAACAGTTCTTTCTCCTGTTTCCTTCACACAAGGCGAGACGCGCACGAGGGGGGAAACGCGCGCGTCTCTCGTCCTCTACATTCTTAAAAAAAGTTGAGATAACGTCTATTCTGCCGGCTCGAAGGTGATAGAAACCATTTGTAGCCGGCAAGCTTAATCCTGCTTAAGATAGGTAGTCAAACATTATCACCACTGTGAAGAGAAAAACAAAGTATCCGTGCTTGTTTTGATACCTTTGTCTAATTCTTCTTGCAAAGTTCCTTCCATGAATTTCACTGCAGAGTCCCATTGTTGTTTCTCACTCACAGACCAGTCTTCAAGTGCTGTCAGCTGAATTACTCGCTGAAAGGAACACAAGGGCTACATATTAACACAGAAGCAGTTTCCATTTACTTGCAGTTGTAAAGCAATTTGTATTGGGTTTGTTTTAAACGCTCTGCTATTAGCCTTGAAAACTCGCCTTAACGTATTAACCAATCAGATGCAGCTCGGTAATTCGCGTTAATACAACTAATTTGTTTGTAATACATAGATTTAGCCAAGCCTAAAAGCGGAGCTCGCATTTTTTTTTCCCGCACGTCTCAAGGGCACGACGCCTTCTCCCGGCCAGGACTAGAACCCGGGTCGTCCGACTCGAAGCCTAGTGCACTGACCACTGGACTACTGAACAAAGCCGTGGCGTTGGCGTGCCCGCGGTACAGTTGACCACGCATGTTAAAAGTAGCACCTTGTACGGTCGTACGTCCAAATTTATCGGCTTTATGGGTTACTACTATTTTGTATAATTATGGGGCTACGCTCTGCGAGCTCCGCTATAAGCTTCACAACTCACCAGACTATCCACGGCTTTTGACTGCCACACATGGCTTCTTTTACATTCATCTGATAGTTCAGATTTGAGTTTATCGAATAAGTGGCTATGCCCGTCTTTATCATTCTTCTGTTCCTGTAAACAATACACAGCTTGCACAATTTAAAACAGGGAACGAAAGCATGCTTCAAAAGTCGATAGGAAAAACAAATTAAGTTACCTGCATTGCTTTGGAGAATTCTTCGAAGAGTGTTTCCCAACCAACCTACCAGTGGCAATCAAAAGTTTCCGATGACACAAATACTCAGAGACAAAACGTCACAATTATAGGACTTCTTATAAAAGTTTCAAATACATAAATTTAAATCCAGGTCAATCTTTTCAATATTTGTCCATCACATGTTCCTTTTTAGTTCATTCTACCTCTGAAGTGTTTCTCGATCACAACAAGCCATTATTTTTATCTTGATTTACAATTTTTCGGGTTAAAAAACCCTTAAAAATGGCGTGGTGTGTCCTTCGAATTTGAAGTCCACATTAGCACTTCGTAAGTTTCTCTATCTGTCACTGGAACTCTAAGCGGATGCTGTCATTTTTATCAACATTTTTACAATGTTGGAAATTCTGAAATATTTTCATTTTGTTGATAGGGCACTGCCTTATTGCTCCTTTCCCCCTTGAGAAGCCAAACGCAATTCTCCTCACTGCCGATTGCACAATTTTTATCATGTTAGTTCTGAGAATCTAGTGTTAAATCAATTCAATTTCAAGAGCTAATTTTGTATTTCATCTCATCAACTGTTTGGTTGATAATGTACCGATATTGTAAGGAGAAATTACTTTTTGGTCACTTTTAAGAGTAACAGGATTAACCCTGTAATTCTAATGAGTGACCAACATGGAATTTCTCCTCACAACATCAATATATAATCAAGCGGACAAGTGAGGAGAGTATAGAAGAAAATCTCAATTAGGGGATTATTAGTTGATCCCATACCATATTCTCCAAACTAACATCAGAAGAATTACATGTAAAGCAGTGAGGAGAATTACTGATGAGATCTCGAGAGTGAAAAGATTAACAGATTGTGTATACCTTGACAGAAATATCGGGCAGTGTCCTGTCGGCCCACTGTTTCAGCTTGATGTCAACAGACGTGTTAAAATTGCTTGGATTATCCGCCTGTGCGGCGGGCAAGTAGATGGCTTCTATGAAGTGTGAAGACACCGCTGACCACAAGTGTTTGGTGATGATGTCTTCCCACATCTGTGGCGTGATCTCACTTAGGGTAAGCACTTCATCCAGGATTTCGTTACGAGCTTTATCGAACAGCTCATTCTATAGAAAACAAGATTTTTAAGGGCGACGCTCAATTAGAGATAGTTTAAAGGGTCCTAATTATTTCGGAGCTTGGAGAAGACGCGACTTGCACGCGACGGGAAGGGACGGAATTTCTGGTGCATACGACATACCGACAAAATTATGGCGCCAAAGTATTACTGTAACGCTATGTTTTAATCCTGATTGGTTGGAATTGTTCGGTAAGATTTTCGGTTACATCCGACGATTTGCCGAAATTAATCAATTCTTTTGTAGAGTGTCTCTATGCCGCGGGTTTATTTTACACCAGATGCAACCCTTTTATTTAAGCAAACCTGTAGTATACATGGAACACGCTACACAAAACTAATTTTCAATACCAAAACTTACCCTGTCCAACTCTCTCAGCTTCGGAAAACAGTTTTTCCATTCCGTTTCAAGATTGAACCGTTTCGCTGAAAGAAACCAAAAACACACAATTATTTTCCATTTCTTCTCTTCAGTGACTGAAATACGACAAAGACAAAGGACAGGGAAGGAAAAAGAGAACTTTCCGGCCCTCATTCCACTCACGGCTCCGCTGTTCCCGTATTCACTCCCATTAACAAATATCGAAAAGGCCCAGGACAATTCGCAATATTGGAACTTAACCATTCGACCTCTAAGAGTGACTAGCATCTAATTTCTCCTTACAATATCACCCTTGAATCACATATTGAGGTCACGAGAATAAAAGGAAATGATCACCAACTAAAGTAGCTCTTGATTGTTCAACAAATTCTCCTTGTCAGCTCCTTAGGAAATGTATAAAGAACACTATGGAGAATATGCATACTGATGTTTGGGTGTAAAGGGTTCATACCTTTGTATGAATCTGCCTGCTGCTCAATCGATTCTCGCACCATTTTCCAGAAGCAGTGTGAAACAGCAAAGCTTAGGTTTTGCGTCGTCATTTGACTGGCTTTGAAAACTCCAGACCTTTATAATAAGACAAAAAAAATTGAAAAATGACCACGAAATATTTAAAAAACAAAATTTGCGAAGCAATTAGTGCAAATAGTAGACAACATTTATAACAGGAGATAATAGTCGATTATTGCACATCAAGGATATTTTTGGAGGCTCACTGTTATTATTGTTAATAACCTTCCAGCGGAAGCAATGAAAATTGATCATTTCGTCGTGACGCACGCATTTTAAATTCGCTAGGAATCCAATCTTTTTTTTTCCCATTACACGCAGTTTTGTGTCAGTGCACGCATTTAATGACTTCTATTTGACTGATTTTGAGTAATTAACACATTCACCCCTGATGAAGGCACTAGACAGGAGTGTCGAAACGTTGGGTCTATGAATTGTAACTTCTTCGGTTACATTCATTAAATCTGCAAACCAGTGTAGCATCAAACTATGTCTGATTGTCCACCTGGTTGCCGTGTGAACTTTAATATATTTTAATTAACACGTGTTTTATACTCTCTTACGAGCATTTGTTATCACACGCAGGTGCATGTCGTGGCGTGCGATGTGCGTATTTCCCGCGTCTAGTGCGAGGAAATTACACGCGCGTCAAACGCGTGCAATGCTGCTGTACACGAGAGCGGTACTTTATATTTACTTCTTTGCTTCTTACGCGCTCACAACATTGACACTTACTTGCAAAGTCTAGAGTGTCTGAAGAATTCTTCTTCATAGCCACGAATGGCGTCAATCCCCTCACTGGTATTACCTGAAAGTGCATTAAATACAGCCAAAATTAGAACAGCCAACGAGCAGTTATTTTTTTAGCATTTCCCTATCGTTGAAGCGATTAAACGACTATCTTATTAACTCAAAGCATCTTGATTGCCTGAAATATTTTCACTCACCTGTTCCAGTCACAACTGCAAAGTAACCCAAAGCTTTCATTGGGAAAAGCTTGCCTTCCAGTATTTGTTTAATCTAATGATGAAATAACAGCATCAGTTAGTGATTCAAAATGGACTGAGTTCGGAGAAAATTGAAAAATTTCACCAAATGTCAACCATTCATACCCGGCTGGGGTTGGCATCGTTCTGCTCTGCTAAGTCTACTTTTGTCAGCACAAAGATTGTCCTTTTCCCTGTAGAAGTACAGAAAATCGCATTTTGTAACACAGAGTAACTGGCTGAAAAAAAAAACTGCTCCCACAATTGTAATTCATCTACCAGCGTTTTTTTCCTTTGCTCATATGAGAACAACTTTGACTTGCTTTTAACCTTCCAACGCCCAGAAGTGATTAACAAGTAACTTCTCCCTAAAATATCCATACACTATCCAGTAAACAAGTGGTGAGATTATTCAAACATTTTAGAAGTTGTTATCTGGATCTGACAGCAAATTCTTATAACCAATTTACAAGAAACTGTGTGGCAGCTAAAAGGGAGAATTTAAAATCAGATCTCTGGACTTTAAGAGTTTCAAGTATATTAGTGAATTACCACTGTTTTTTCTACATACCTGCTGGATCCATGCTGCTCACTAAATCAGTGACATTACTCCTTTCAGCATCAATAGAGCCATCTGTTTGACACACAAACATTACATTTCACAGTATTCTAGAAGCACTGTCATTAACTTACAAAAACTTTGACCAAGACAAAAGACAACTCAAGTCAAAATTCTGTTTTCTAAATATCAGCTACCTTTTACCAAATGTAAGCTACTTCTCACCTTGAATACACAAGATTATTGCATTTGGGTTCTGCATGTACTTCCTGAAATTATTCAAAGAGGATGTTTAAATCCATAGCCCTCGAATGTAATTCTTGAAGTTATCACTTCTCACAAATTAGCAATTGGTTCATACGTCAGCGTGCTTTCATCGAGATATGAAGCACACGGGAAGTTTGGAGAGCACGAACGATGCATAAGAGTTGCTCGAGGCATAGCCAGGAGCAACTCTAGCTTCTTGAGTGCTCTCCAAACTTCCCAAATGCTTCATATCTCGATGAACGCACAGCTGACATATGAACCAATTGTTTTATAACATTTTCAACCTGATGGAAATTCTTTTTTTGGGGGGATTTGTTTGCTGACGTCATGAGCGTGCACAATAGGAATATGAAGCACGCTCGTGCAATTGAATTTGATTAGACAAATTTACTAGCTATGTTATAATTATAATTGCTTTGATTATAACACAAAACCATGTCACATTAAATTTTGTAGAAGCTTAAATGTAAAATCACAAATTATTAAAATCACAGAAAAATTAACTTCAAAGTTTCTCAACCCTATAACTCCCAAGATCTCATTGGTAATTCTCCTTACTGTCTACCAAATAATCTTCATTATCTTAGTTTGGAGAATTTGGTATCAGATCACTTAGTAATCTGTTAATTGCTATTTTCTTTCTTCTCATCACTTGTCTGCATGTTAGATATAGTGAGGAGAAATTCTGTCCTGGTCACTAATGGGAGTTAAAGGGTGAACGACATCCAACCTGCTCATTTCAACAATATCATCCTTTGTGTTTTCTGCCATTCCAGCTGTGATTGTCTGAAAAATAAAATAGTATCTTCTCTTCACTCTTGCCATTTAATTACACAAAATGAAAATAAAGAAAGAAAAAAAATTTGTTCCTTGCGGCCTAACATCTTTTCAGGCAAAATTAACCATAGCAGTAGTAATGAATCCATTAAAACACACCCCAATAATTCCTGGAAGGTCAACCAGCACCATGCGATGAAGTCCTGGGCCTTTCACACTCAGAGATATCACCTAAAATAAACATCGAGATATGAATACAAAACCATTAACTAAAATCAGAGTTTCATCATAAAATAAACAATAATTGTAAAAAAATATTACTCACCTCAGGACTAACTGTCTGTCCATGTTGAACACTGTTTCGCATTCGCATTTCGATTTCCTGCCTCAGAGCTTTGAGCTGCAAGATTCAAACTATGCTATAATTAAGAGGTATCGCAGAGGTCATGGGTTCAAATCCCGTACGGGCCTGAAATTTTTTTCAGGTCCTACTTACAACTACTCGTTTCAGTAGTGTTCTTAGCTGCGAGGATCTTCTAATTTCAACAGGTCCTATTTCATTAACATTTATCACCTAGTATTAAGTGAGAGCACAAGATTGGGTGGAGTTAATTATCGCAAATCAAAATATTCATAATTCTTTGTCAACAGCAACTAACCTCATTTTCCTGTGTGAGGTCATATTGATGAGTACTTCCCTTGAACTGTGCCATGTGATTAGGTCCCTCACTCAAGGTCACCTAAAGTAATACAAAACACAATAACTGATGAGTTGGTCATAGTTATTTTAAGAGCAAAAAAAATTCACTCATCATAAATGAACGTACTCCATCATACATGTACATATGCTGATTTGTCACAACACTTGTCACAAAATTTTGTCCTGAGTAGTACCACTCATTTATTATTAATAAATATATTTTTGATAGATAAGCTTATCACATCCTACAAAGCCCAGTTGTACAAAGGGTAGATAATACTATCCAATGGATAAAACAATTATCAGGGACAAGTGTTAACAAAATATAATGGGATATCTATCTGATAAAGATTCATCCTGTATAAAGCATTATCCAACCTTTGAACAGCAGTAAAGGTTGAACTGGAAAACCCTCAAAATAAATAGGATGTTCCATAGCTATTCTGAAGCAGTCAACCCATTCTTACCATGACTGGTGACCTTGTCATCATCTGACCAGAACCTCTGTAACAGAATTCAAAATGAGGACAATTACCATCACAACCTGTTAGAATCAGTACCAAACCCTTTTGACTAAAATATTGCAATGATCATACATAAAGTTGTACTTAAAGCACATGTACAGTGAAAAGAAAGTTACTGAATGATTAAAAGGAAGCTATTACCATTTTACAATACTATGCATAAAAGATGTAACTAACCTAGGAAAAATCCTAGCTTGGGCAATCATTTCTAAGACACTTGTTTTCCCTGCACTTTGATCACCAACCACTACCACCTGAAAACCATCATAACAAAAGAACAATGACCTTGGACATGTGTAGTTTCCACTCCACCACCCCCTCCCCTCTCCTTCCTTTTGACTGTCACTCACCCCCTTAGAACAAATTCCTTTCCCTTCCCAGCCTGTTGCTGTAGTACAAATAAAATATGGCAGCAATAATTTTCACCAGGTAACACTTAGCACTAGCTTGCCAAAACTACAACTGCTCTGCAGGTTAATGAATAAATAGTAAGAGGAATCTTTCACAACTTGAGAAAGTCGTTTCAAAGGTATATCAAAGATTGCAACTCACCCTTGGAAGATGGTCTGTGGTGTTATAGCTCACATCATACTCTGACAGCAAGTCCAGAACATCAGAATACATGTCAATCAAAGATTTCTGACAGAAAGAAAGTGACACAGAAAATAAATAGAACTCTCTCAATAGTCCTGACCCCCACACAGTGTTCAATGGAAGGTGCATAACACACAACTTTAATAATATCTCACACAACAAAATTATTCTTATAACTATTAATTAACCTGAGCTTTCACTCCCAAGATATTGTTTATTTAGCAATTCATCTGTCTCTCGGCCATACAATCAACTAATCATCCCCTTGCTGATATTTTTGTATATTCTCATCACTTGTCTGCTTGACATTGTGTTGATATTAGGAGGAGAAATTCTGTCTTGGTCACTCATGGAAGTTGAAGGGTTGAAGGACTTTTTTTTCAATTTCACTTGAAACCTTTAGTTTGACATGGAGGATTTTCACTTTTTGTTAACCTTTACCAAAAATAGAAAAGGAAATATCTAAATTTACCCTTATCTTTCTGGGGGTTGGCATGCTGTCACCCTTCAGAATGATAACTTGTTTTCGCAACTCTCTATTATCTCGTTCAAGCTTTTCGATCTCTCGTTGATATCTTTGCTGTGGAGAAATTAAACATTTATTTCAATTAAACTTCTTTTAAGTTATTAGGTAGGAAGAGTACCTCACAGGTACCAGTACACCCATTAAAACACCCTTAAATCCCTCTGCTTAGGGCAATCAAGCTTGGTCTGTTAATCAAAGTTGTATTGTGAACATTGAGAAATTTGTAATGATGCTTTGTTTGCAGATTCAGTCTTAGTCTGTTTGATATAGAGGTATAGGTAGGTTAAGTCTGTGCCAGAGCTTAGGTGCCCTGATTTCTGTAACATAAAGTGACTGGGAGTATTACTGTTCCTCCTGAATGGTAATTGCCAGTGAAGTCAATCATGGGTTACCCTCAGGCATTTCAATGGCTTTCCCTGATAAATCAGCAATACCCATTTAAACTCCTGATCGGAGAGAGGTACAATTGAAGTTAAGGGTCTTGCCCAGGAATACAACACAATAGAGAGTTTAAGATGTGCGTTTGTTTCTGAATGCATGTTACATTTGTTTCTGAATGCGTGTAACTGCAAACTGCCAGGAGTCACTTGTCCAGACTTCAATTGTCACGTTCACCGTTTGCCGTCTACATTTAAACTTCAAGCAAGGCAGTTTCAGGTAGTTGAACTCCCTTGACATTGTTTTTATTCCTGTTCAAGAGTTCTCACATACGTCCTATAAACATATGTGAGGTGAAATCTTTTTATTATAACCAATATGTTTGGGAAGCTTAAAAACCAATCTTTTAGCCATATTTTGTGTTTGAAATGAAGGATCTCCATCCTTTGTGTAATTCAAGATGGCGGTGCACATGTTGATTTTTTTTTCAAGTGAAAGCTGATGTTAATCTAAAAAGCTGAAAGTCTCAAAACTTCTAACTTCTAACCACAAACTGCTGACCGTGGTTCGACATTTGTGGTGAAAACACCAAACATGGATCTAAAACTCTCTAATGACCCTGGACCTCTTGAACATAGAGTCCAGCCTGTTAAAGGTGCAGCCATCATATCTCTCTTGTTTGATAGGATACAGTGATGAATCAATGTGGTCTAACCTGCATTTCAATAAGTTCTTCTTGAGATTTCTCTAAACGCTCTTGCATCTGAGAAAGCAGAACATACTGTCACTTGAAGAATTGTAGAGTTGTGTCAACATTAAACACCATTACGTACCTTTCACTTGAAATTAATGTAAAAGAATAGTACTTTATTGCTATAAAACTTTAGTTGACCAATAAACTTATTCAAATACCATAATTATTCACCTAATATAGCATCCCAAGCACTTATCAAATTTATGGGCATTAAGAGAGGGTGCTTATTCAAGACTGGGCACCTTTAAAATTTTCACTATTTTTAGCAGATATTCTAATTTCAAATAGCAACAAAAAAATCAATAATGACAAAACAGAAAGATGTAACATAAGCAGTGAATTTTAAGATGGCAAGCCAGTAAAGAAAAAATAATCATTATCCTCTTAGTTGCCCATTAACTTTTCCCACCTGCAGGGTGTGCACCTATTCAACGTGGGTACATTTTCAAAATGGGTGCTTTTTCAGGGTAGGCATTTATTCAAGGTGGGTGCTTATTCAAGGTTGGGCATTTGATAAAAGGACAACAATGAAATATTACCCAAACTTATCAACAGAACTTTAACAGCAAACCAACACAACACCACCTATTCTGAGATCACTACCTCTCCAGTCATGGATGGAACCACTGAATTTTCACATAAATCCACTGAATTGTCTCCAACAAGGAATAGAATTTTTAAATAATTACGGACACACTGCTGTAACAGAGGTTGAGTAGTTACCTTTTCCATAGCTGTTTTCTTTGGTGATGATGTCTTTTCACCATTTTCTTGTTTAATAGCAGCAGACACCACTGGAGGGCTGACTTCTGACACAAAGAAAAGACAAAACTTAAAGACAACTCACTTTTTTTACTATAAGGATTTCCTTATATAAGCCTGGTACCTGAACAGTCCTTTTCAAATTATTTCTTTCACTCTTATACCCAATTTCAAACTGTCATTTCAAGCTACATGTGAGGTACATCACACGGGTACTGATCCACCACAAATAAATTTATAGCCAATGGCTACCAAGATGAACAAAAAACAGCCTTAAACCTTTGATCTCAGTTTCTGAATTGTTATGGCCCATTCCATAAGATTGGACACAAAAACCAAGACACTAGTACTAAAAAGTTATATTTTTACAGATGGTAAAGTGGACCAACCTACTGACATACACACTTAATTGAGACTCCTTTCAATAAGGCTTTTCAGTCACAATAATTATTACCTCCATTACCATCAATAAATCTGGCTATGCATGTTGGTAGTACAAAATAGTTTCACATGATAAACTGTCAGTTATTTTCACATCTTGCAAGTATCACAAATTAGTGCTAAATAACAAACTGTGTCCATTCACACAAAAGGGTATCAACAACTGCGATAATGATGATGATGATGATGATGATGATGAGAATGATATTAAACTTGTCACAGCTGCATGCATTATACCTGAAGACCAAAAATCATCCACAAAATCCTTAAAGCTCTCAACAAGGCTGCGAGTGGCATCTGAGCCTAATAGTTAACATAAAAACAAAATAAATGGAAATAATATGAGAACCAAAAAAATGGCACATGGAAGATGAGTGAAACTCTTTGCATGAAAAACTAATTTTTAGAATTTTTAACATATTTACTTCATAATTTTAAATTACCTTCTGAAAATGTATTGGACCAGTCTGGTAGATTTTCTCGCAGATCTTTCAACCAGCTAAATTCAGGTAATGTTTCTTGAAATTTTAGCCACTTGTCCTTCCAGGAATCATATGTCTAAGTTGAAAGAGGACTAGTTATGCTAGCTAAATAAAATTGTTCTCTCAGGATATCCTACTTTCTGAACCTAGTACAGCTTAACCCTTCAACTCCCAAGATCTGATTGTTAATTCTCCCCTCTAGCTACGACACATTTCCTTGTAAATCAGTTATAAGAATTTAGTGTTAGATCAAAATAACAACTTCTACCTGATAAGTTGGAGTTTTCTCGATACCTGTTTGCAGGATGATGTATGGATATCAAAGGAGAAGTTCTATGTTAATCACTTCTGGTAGTTAAAGGGTTAAGTGCTCAAAGAACCCCTGATGGATTTAGGAAGCAGGCATTCTAAACCTTTGGGCTTGGATGGAACAATTCAAAATAAAAACAATTCAATAACACTATAATGAAGAAGATCAAAATTCATTGCTAAGAACCAATAACTCACCACTTTTGCAGCAATGCCTCCTGCACCTGCTGTGCCAAGAAGAAGGTACCTTACTCTTGTTACTCGCATCATAGCCCTCAAGATCCCTGTAGTAAACATGCGTTCTCCTTTCAGACCCCTGTTTATAAGAATCCGTGTGGCGACAGGAAACATTCCATAGGGCATTCTGAAAAATGTTTGAATGTTCCTTTGTCTCAAATTTAACAAAGTGTGAATGTGGTTTTTATGATAATTGATACATCTCCCTGAAGCAACATGTTTTGAGAGAAAAATCTCAGCTCCCTCTGTAGCTTTCCTTTTCAAACATTGTTCACAGTGAAGGCTGAAAAAAGAAAAAAAAAAGGATTCAAACTCAAATGAATGTTCATTTAGACTCAGGAGGAGAACAGCAACTTCTCTTTACTGTCAGAACATCACAAGTCACTTGAACAGAAATCAGAGTACCTGTCTCAATTAGTAGTACTACATTTTATATATTATGTCTGGTTAAATATTTCTCTCTTACTGATCTTTTTTTCTTATTATTATTTAAAACTGACTTTAATCAGATAGGGACTAGCTTGAAACCCTAATGGCTCATTTAGCCTCTATGAAATTTAAATTTTTTTTTGCAATTTTTCTTGTTAACTAGAGATAATTGTCTTATTTCATTGTGATACCATTTTAGTGAGCAATAAAAGATTTGTTGCTGTTGTTGTCTCTATCTGTGACTCATTCAGCCCACATTTATAAATAAAACACTTAAATTTAAGGGAAATGCTATATAATAAACATACCAATCTTAAATCATGGGGCAGTATTTTTTGTACTTTATTTAATTAAATAATAAATGTACGCCTCTTATTACCTAAGTGTGGTGAACTTCTGGCCATGTAATTCAAATTTATCAATATTTCGTTCAAATCAACTTCAAACACTTTTGTAATTCTATCGCGTTATGAATAAAGTTATTCAGTATTTCTACAGATATTGACTAATGGTCCATATCGATCAAACATTTAGGGATCGCATGCATAATACAAATCTGTACAAATGTATATGATTTCATGTACGAAGTTAAATCCAAACTAGGGGATCACGAAGGCAACTCCACGTTTTCGACCAACAAAAGAAACAAATCGCCTATTTTTTACAAAGAGCATCTCATTAAGTTATCATTCGTCAGATCACGAAACGATGTCCCTAATCTAGACCCACCCCACGAAAAATATCAGTTTTAGATTTTATAGGTCAACTTAGCTGGTACTAAACTTGGAGGAATTTACGTAATCAACTGACCTACAAGCGCCGAAGACTCTCAACATCATCAACTTCTGGTTAGTCTTGAAATAAATCTTTGCAGGGAACATACACTGGCATATTGCATCAGCTTGTAGGAGACCTTATTTGTCAAGATATTACACCCAAATCTGCCGCCATGTTTAAAGTGAGAGGTAATAACGAAAGGCATGATGGGAACTGGTGCAAATTGTCACTACTCTCGCGCGGTTTAATGAACATTTCGAATGTTGCTAGGAAGGAGGAAAGATCACGGGATTATTTATTGTGCAACTTTCCTTGATGCAAGACCTTTGAACACAGGTTTTTTGAACATGGCTACAAGAATAACAACCCCCCTTCTTAAAGATTGCGAAAGAATTTACTCGACAGAGGAAACTGGCGGGCCTCAGGAAACTAGCACAGATTCTCGATTTTTATCTCTAGCAGATCAGCTAGGCGTGCAACCTGACGCACTGAGCCGGTCAAGTTCTGCAGAGAGAGAAAAGGAAAATGACTATGAAAGAGATAGAAGACGTCACAAAGATCCTGTCGTCAATATAAGTTTTGAACAACTCGAAGAATTGCTTACAGCTCTGGATTCCACAAGCGACATGCTTCGGCAAGTTGGTTTAAACTCAGTTGAGTTAGAGAGTTTAACAAGGCAGCGAAGGTGAGGTTTTTACAGTCATTTTCTCTAATCTCTTTTTGTGTTGATTTTTATCGCTGATGTGGATTGCCAGATGCAAACATAAGCTCCTTGATAACCAGCCTGGCAGGAAACAAACAAAAGGAACTAATTGTTTTCACTCATTCCGGATGTTTTTGTCCGTGAGGTGTTCTCCTTGAGCATTGTGGGGTATCCATTGATAACGATGACGAACACGAAAGCGGCCAATCCCCTGCCAACTATAGTTTTGCCTATTGCTCAGAAGGAGCTGTAATGGGTTAAGGTTGCTGGGAGCTTGGGAGGTACAGACATAGTTTCTGTTTACTTTGCCCAGGACGGTTGTAATTGGTTTGGCTTCATTTTCACCCCAGAGGAAATGCGTGAGCGTAATGGTTAGTACGCTAGATTGAGGTTGAGAGGGTTAGTTTCAAAGCACTTTACTTTCACAGTGCCTCTCTCCAACCTGGGCTGGGTTGTTAAAAGCTAGGTTATGATATCCCAGGGTTGGTATGAAATCTGATTTCAGATCTGAAAGCTTTAAAAGAAAATTTAAATTAGCTCCATTAATTGTATATAATTTGATGATTGAATGCTCCAAAAAGAATTGGGAAAATGATCCCAAAACAGCTTATGAACAGAGAAATGTAGAAACCTGGATTTAAATGTGAGCCTGCATTGGTGCCAATCGGCATTTCAAGCAACAGGGCCCAGGAGTGTAAATGGGTACCAATGAGTTGTCAGGGATGTAGGATGAATTGGTGGAAGGGGGAGAGGGGGGGGGGGATAACCTTGCAAGTATCCAAATCCAAGGGGAAGTAGTGATATTCCTAGTTGCTTTGTGACAAGGAAACTAAGATAAGCTCTGGCTGGGCAGGCCATTAGGCTTGAGTACAGACTTAACCTTTCTTACCTCTCATTTGCAACACTCTAGAGATATCAACCTTTTGGAATAAAAGATGGGAGGTTTTGGTTACTGCTAAGGCATTACCACAGGTGCTCATGGTGTAAACTCAAGGAGGGTTTGGGGCATACTCCACCTGAAATATTTTGAAAATATTTATTGCCATTTCTTCTCTTTTGAAATCATAGTCAATGGAAAACTGTGTAAGATCACGGTACCTGTAATATTATAAACCACACATTAAAAGTTGAGGCCCATAGTTCTCTTTTGCATTTTCAACAATGGTACCTTCTTTCGAGTGAAATGCAGCAGAATTCTGCAAAGAACTCGTTCAATGAGTAATAAACAGACAGGAATACATATTTTTTTTCACTGTATTCCTGAGAATGATGGTCACAATGGCTTTGAAAACTAGACAACCTTCTGAATAAATGTAAACCTAGCATTAGACTGTCACTATCCAGTTCATTACTGCATCCTAAAATTCTTGGTCTTATGCTAACTTGCCAAAGAAGCATGACAGGTTTCAAGCCAAAAGAAGGGCTGGAATCTATGCCCCTTTTTCAGGTCCATTGAAAGTTTCAGCAGATACTGGACTCAAATGTGATTTTGAAATGGAGACATGAACCCCTTAACTCCCAAGATCTGACTGATAATTCTCCCTTCAGAAGTTGCTACACTTTTCTTTGTAAATTAGTTGTGAGAATTTGGTGTTAGACCAAGAGAACAACTTCTACCTGATAAGTTTGAATATTCTCATTACCTGTTTGGTTGATAATGTATGATTGGATAATAAAGGGAGAAGGATTGTACAATGTTGATCACTTCTGGGAGTTAAACTGTCAATAAAACACCAGGAAACTAATCAGAATGGACTGGTTTTTTTGAGTTTGAAAAGGCACTGGCTTCTATTTGACATGCTTATGAGTGCATTTTATCCTAAACAGGACTTTAAATTTTTACAGTCAACCTTAGTTTGAAAAATTTTTATTGACCATTGATTTTATTTGCAGAAGTCACAGGATTCCAACATGTGTTACAAGACATCTTTTGCTGGGGACAATATTATGGCAGGTATAAATTTATTAACTCTTTTACTTTTTTTTTTCACTTACTATTGCTTTGTATTTCAATATTATTTGTCCTAAATTGATCAGGCATTCTAATTCATGTTTGACAAGTCTCAATAGTTTTCGTTGTGCTCTAGATTCTGAACATAGTGGCTGTTGTGATTACTGAAGCTTTTGCAACTCAGTCCGAAGGTGATGAAAAAAAAGAGGGAAAAACTGTATATATTGCGGTAATTTCCAAATCATTTTGTATTTATTGTAACTTTTGCTGTGATGTGTACAATTTAACTCTTCATCTTTTGTTATCTGATTGTTAATTCTCCCCTTTAGTTGTGACACAATTAGTCACGAGAATTTGTTGTGAAGGCAAAAACTTTTACCTGATAAGTCTGGGTATTCTCATTACCTGTTTGCTAGGAATTGTATAAATATTATAGGGAGAAGTTACATCGTAATCAGCTCTGGGAGTAAAAGTGTTCAATGTGAATGATAACAAGACTAGATGTGATAAGGCTGTATGGAAAATGTGTTGTCTTTGAATTCTCTTGATTTATTTGTTTGGGAAAAACTTGAAGTCAGTTTCTTAAGGTGTTTTAATGGAGATCCTAGTTAAACTTTAAAATTTCTCCAATTTTGCTTTCCTTTCTTACAGAGTGTAAGTGTAATTGTGGTTTTTCAAGCAGCAAATTTGCTTTTGGTTATCTTAACAACAAGTGAGTAAACAGCAGCTCTTCATACTTGTGTACTCCTTAATAATCCTTTAATCCCCTTAAAGTGACCAGCCTCTATTTTCTCCTCACAATGTAACTTTGAATCACACATTTAGGTAATGAGAACCATGAAAATGATCACTGACCAAAGAAGCTCTTGATTATTAACCCTTTACAGCCTAACATCAGTATGCATATTCTCCATTACAAATTTGTTTATTAATCAAGAGCTTGTTTAGTTGGTGATCATTTGTTCTATTCTCATGACCCCAATGTGTGAATCAGGGATGATATTGTAAAGAGAATTTAGATGCATGTCACATTTAGGAGACAAAGGGATACAAAAATTCTCCTGGTCAGCCCTTAGGAAATGTAGAGAGAACAGTATGGAGAATATGCATACTGATGTCAGGGTGTAGAGGGTTAAGCCATTTCACTATTGTACATTACCATTATCATCATCATCATCATCATCAGTCTTTTGAGTTCCTTTGGAGGCCTCTTTGGTATTCTACCATCTGGACCAGATGAAGTCACACACTGTCTTGTACAATCCTAAACTATTTTATTTTCTCTGTCACAGTTAAACTCACCAAGCAAATAATGCATCAAACAGTAACAAAATCATTCCTTGCGCAGTCATATTTATCAACAACACTCCTCTACGCTGGGCTTTACACACTGGTCTATAAAATTGAGGTGAGTGGTACAACAGAGTTAGTTAACTCCTTGACCCCTAGGAGTGACCAGCATCTAATTTCTCCTTACAATATCACCCCTGAATCACACATAAATGTCACAGGAACAAAGGAAATGATCACCTTGTAAAGAAACTCTGGATTGTTAAACAAATTCTCCTTGCATCACCCTAGGAAAATGTAAAGAGAACAGTTTGGAGAATATGCACACCTGATGCTAGAACATAAAGGACTTGACTTGAGAACTGAAAAAATATTAGTGCTGGTTAAAACTAATGCTAGGGTTCTTTGGTCATGTCAGGAGTGCTGTTGTATTATGCATTAGCTTCACTTTTGTATGATGTATTCCTGAAAACAGCCATTCCATACCCTCTTTCAGTGATTTTTTCAAAATGTTTTGCTATTTAATTAATTTCTTTTGTTTGTTTGTTGTCAGTCCAGTTCATTTCAACATCTAACAGGTGCTAAAGATCCATTGAGTACACCATTGATATTTTTCAAGATGGCTGTTTTCTCCATTTCAACTGGAACTCTGTGTGGTGAGCTTTCATCTGGCCCTAGTTGTTCAAAGAAGATTGGATAACACTATCCACTGGATGAATCTTTATGCAGTGGACAACGCTATATACATTTTACAATCACTTACTTGCTGGATAGCGAGTTGTCCATTGGATAGCATTATTCATCCTTTATACAACTGAGCCTTGATGAATTTTTCCAACCAAAATTAATTTTTGGTAATCATTCTACAAATCACTGTAGGTTCCAAAATGGCAACTGCAAAAAGGGTTTCACTTTGAACCTTGTTCTTGGTAAGATAGGTAGAGAGGTAAATTCTTTACACTAGCCAAGAGGCCCATCAAGCCAGTAAGGAGAATTACAAGTTTGAACCAGGAGCTAAAGGGTTAAATGGCAACTGCAAAAAGGGTTTAACTTTAAGCTTTGTCCTCCATTAGGATAGGTAGGGAGGTAAATTCTTTATTCCAGCCAAATGGCCCATCAAGCCTGTAAGGAGAATTACGAATTTGATGGGGGAGTTAAAGAGTTAAATGGCAACTGCAAAAAGGGTTTAACTTTGAGCCTTGTCCTCCATTAAGATAGATAGGGAGGTAAATTATTTACTCCAGCCAAGGGGCCCATCAAGCAGAGCTTATCTTGGTTTCCAAAGCATAACCTGACCAGGAGTAATTTACTACTTCCTTCTGGATGGGTTGCCTGCGAGTCCATTGCAAGGCTACCCCTCTGCATTTCATCAAGCCTCCTTGACAATTTGCTAGTGTCTTTTCATAGAGGGTCTTAAGAAAAACATTAATTAGGGGATTATTAGTTTATCCAATACCAAATTCTCCAAACTAACACCACAAGAACTGTATGGCAGACAGTAAGGAGAATTACTAACAACATCTTGGGATTTAAGGGTTAAAGCCATCACCCTGCATTGAGGCCCTCTTTATTCTCCAAGGTGGAGAGATGCCCTCTGAGAGTTAAGTGTTTTGCCGCAATGAGCAAGCCACCTCTCAAACCCAGACCTCTTGAGCCAGCATCCAGGGCACTAAGTGAGAAAAACTCTCACTTAACTGGAACCATACAGAGTACACACTTTATTAAGCTTTTTTGGAATCTGTGGGCTTCATTGCAACACTTTTTGAAAGTTGGGTTTTCATCTTCCTGAAACAGTCTTACTCAGTGGCCAGGAAATTGAGCCTGGGAAGGAATTAGGAAACAGATTTTTCTCCATTTCCACTAGTTAACTTTCCATCACTGGTATCATTGCTACTTAAGCTATAAGAGGAACTGGGCTGCTTTCTTATTTTTTTTAGCATACTTATCAGTGGCCAGTATGCTAATCAGCCATTGGTCAGTAATGGTATTTAAAAGGGTATCTTAATGGAAGAGAGCATCCACCTCCCTTTACCTTCAAGGGGGTGAGGGAGAGAGAGGGCCATTCCCTTGTCCATATGGTTAATCACTGAAGACCATCCACTCTTGTCTAGCCTTAGGAGGGAGGGGGCCAGTATATACAGGCCACCTCCCTTTTCTATGTGGTAGTTGATGGAAGACATAATTTTTCAGTTCTGAGCACAAAAGTTTGGGAAATTATCCCATTTCCTCCAGCCTCAGGGGGTGGGGTGGGGAACACTTTACAAAGGCTATGTGTACCTCCCTTTTCCATGTGGTAGGTTGCTTAAATGCATTTCTTAAATGACTTTTTTTCGATGACTTGTTTTGCAGGTACTTCATCCATCATCCCTGACATGTGGCTAGCACAGCTTATTGCTTCAACCCAGGTATCTTTAGTTAGTAACAAAGCCATAGAAATTTTACATTACAGTGACTTCACTGTATATTCATCAGCTATTAATTTTGTGCACTTATTTTGATTTCTCTCACAGATGTTGATGAGTTATGTTTATTTTGCATCTGTGCTCTACATGGCTGTACATCCACCTAAAAATGATTTAAAATGGAGGGTAATCACCAGAAGCAATCACCATAGAAGCCTTCATCATGTGAGAACTGTATGAAATGTATGCTGATATGTGCAAGGGATGCTGGTGGATGCTGATGTATGCTGATGTATTCTCTGCAGAGACAGAGAGTCCTGTGTGGAAGCTCAGGAATATGTACTTCTCAGAGCTATGAACAGGGAAAATAAACATTAAAAATTTTAGTTTTTAGACTAAATTAATCTCCTTTAGGACCAGTCCCTGCTTTTTGACAAAGCCTGTTTCATGGATGAAAAAAAAATCACTGCAAAAATTTTCAAGGAGATGTATAGCAGCTAGAGCGGAGGATTAGTAATCAAATCTTGGGAGTTGAAGGGTAATTATAACCCTGACAGAAGAATTGTTTGAATTTACAAAAGGATCTATACATAAAGACGTAAAATAAATAAGGAACAGACTCAGTCATACTTGTAATAGATTTTAAGGAGAATCTTAGAAGGAAGGATTTTTCAATAAGGAGGCAAATATTTTTCAAGGAGAAAGGCATCCAAACGTTTATGAGAATAATGTAGGTTTAATACCTTAAGAGTACTTTCGCTTGTTGTTTTTTTTTAATAAATGAAAGCATTATTTTTCATTAGACCTCAAATTTAGTCATGGATATTGAAGGAAATATATTTTATTACTAAGAATATCTCAAATTCTATCTAAATCTTTTTCATAACTAAATTATACTGCACTGTTTTTTTTTGTTTGCGTTTTTTTTCTTTCTTTTTCAAACTGTGGAGGAGAAAATTATTGATGTAGTTTCTGTTAATTTTTAACATGTTAAAGTATTTGTTCATTTTATGTTAGAACTTTCTGCATACTTGTGAATGAATCAATTATTAGATCAAGGTATTCAAATAAATAAAGAATTATTTATGAATTATCAACTTCTAATTTGGCTTCTTTCATTTGGGGACTGTCATTTGTGGCACCTTGGAGAAAAGTGCTCCCTCAAGGGCGTGGTTAGGGGTTCTTGCGAAATTGTACCCCTTCCGAGTCTCTTCGTGTGCCTTTGTTCCTGTGATAGTAATAGGAACGTTAGGCAAACCAGGAGGGTGAGGCGACAAGAAAATGGGAAAACAAGATTTAATGAGCAAAATAACAGACCTGCATGTACGTTTTAAAATCTCTTAACATTCTCTAACACTATGTAAATCACTCGAAAAAATTCTCAACACAAATATTTCCACTTCTTAATCGATGTTTTTCAAGGAATCGCCGTCATGACGGCGCATAGTTTGTACCCACAAGAGGGATCTGGATAAAAGGTTGAACCTTGCAAGTTCCTTACAAACTCAAACTGGATGTCTGTCTTACAAGTACTGTTTCCAAGAGCTTTTTCAGCCCTGTCCTGAGTTTGGGACGAATCTGGAATATTTCAATACTTAAGGAGTTCATGAAATTGATAAAATGCGAACCTGTCTGACAAACGGAACGTACAGAGTAGTCTTGTGTCTGTACTCGGGGAGAGCGAAGCCTTTTTCCTCTTTTTCTTGGGGGGGCTTGATATTGAGCGCCGGGTGTGCGAATTTGTAGGGGAACCCGGGGCCATTCTTCCTCGGAAAATTTTCAAACCTGGGGGCTCTCCATGAAATATTTTCTGTCGAATCGAAAAGTTTCCAACAGGTTTTGTCTAAGGTTGCAACTTTTTAGAATTTCATCATTTTCTTTTTTTTTTCTCTCTTATTCTTCCAACATACCTCATCCTCGCAAAAAGTGAATGGGGGGGGGGGGGGCTGAAACCCCCAGTTCCGCAGTCCCTGTTACTTCTTCATAGCATAATCTTCGATCGAGCGCAAAAACTTTATGCCTTCATATGACGTTAAATTGACAGTGTTTCAGTGGATGTTCCGGGGCAACTAAAAGTCTTATACCCATTAGTCAAAACCAAATATCTCTTTCTTTTAAACTCCACAATAAAATTGAGGAAGTTTTCATTTCTCTTCATGCAAGGTAAATAAACGCGTGTGATTATTGATTCTGATAGAAGTTAACCCAAAATAGAAGCTATTGTTGTTCTGTGAATACATTTCTGTTCATTTTCGCAGAGGAAGTTTAACCCTATTGGTTTTCAACCATAAGCAATTTGGCATCATGCCGTGCTGTGCGCTGAAACAGGGCCAAGCGAATTGTGAACAACAAAGGGCGAACGGAAGTCAGCGAAAGGGTTTCTCTAAAGAATATTCAAAATAAATTATTTTCAAGAAAATTTCGAAATAATTTGAAGCTGATCTCGTTGTTAAGTCAATGAGGTTATCTTGCTTCGTTCGGTTGACTAAATTTTCTTAATTTCCGAATGACATCAGTCTTGATTATTCAACTGATTGTAAAAAGTGCATGAAATTTAATTTATCCATAAGGCACCCCTAAAATGCGCAAAAACCCTTCTGACATTTTAACATCAGCTTTGTCAAACAAACAGACGTGAGCAGATAGAAATTAATGAACGTAGGTCAAGATCCGTTAGTCATTCCAGCACGAAGCTCCCGTAATCAAACCTAATTATCGACCCTCTTTTGTCTATCAAATTAAGTCTCTACCATATTAGCGCGCACATGTTTGATTTTGTTACTTGTTTGATAGAATTGTGTCCTATAGAGCTGTTGCACTACAAATGAGACGATAGGCATCACTTGACAACTCTAAGGAACTAAAAAGCTCAAATGAACTGAACTACGAGGAAAACAAAACTGATGAAAATTTGAATGCGTTAATTTATGTAACACTCTGCCACTCAGACGCTTCGGCGGTGATTCCAGAAGAAAAAAAATCAATTAAACAAAGCGTTGAAGTAAGTGCGCCTCGGGGCTGTAATAATTGATCATTAAACTCCAGCTGTACTCATCGTCTTTACGTCCGTCTCGTTCTGAGAATATGTTATAATCTTTATGGTTACACATGTAAGTTGAGGCTTTCGTTTTAGGTCTTCAGGAGGCGAATTTAAGACGCGTCGTGCTGCATTTAGATATAAAATGTGAAGCGGGGAGACGGGGGGGGGGGGAGAGGGGAGCCTCATTGTGATGACTGACTCACCTGAACCCTTTAACTTCAGGAACTGATTTTTCCTTTTGAAAGTCCGCGTGAATAAATAGATTGGGGTTTAGAGTAGCTAGTGATTTGCGAAAATGAAAATTGAGTGCATTTTGCACCGGTTTCAAGGAGAGGTTTTAAAGGGTTAGTTGAAGTTTTGGTGAAGGTCCCGCGCCCCCCTCCCCTCCCCCCTACCCAACCTCCTCCCATCGAAACCGGCGTGTTTTAAGTTTGTGCATAACAATAAGTTTTTTTGAGTATTCAACTCGATTCAAACAACACCCATTTCATAATTACTATTAAGATTACCATGGAAGCAAGTACTCATGATCATAGATAAATCTAAAATCAAATTTAGCAGCCCTCTTTTTGTTCAGGCTTATAGATAAAGAATTTGAATGCAACCCTTAATAACATATATCCATTGTTAACGATTCAATTAGTTCCTGTCCGAAAGATAAACACAAATTAATGTTAACATAGACGAGACTTAATCCAGCGTTTGTCATTTATATTGCATTAGCTTCCCTAGAGCCTGATTTTCAAACGGATTTTAACCAGTTTTGAGTTACGGTGTTATCAACTTCAATAGCTTGTTTAATCGAAGAAAGTTACGGCTGTCTTATTGCTTGTGCTCCGTTGCGGACTTGATGCTGAAATTAACGAAAAGCTTGTTCTTATCTGTCTTTCAATTTACGTCATTCGTTTTGCTTCTCCGTTGAGAAAGTTAAAACATTTGTTGAAGTCTCTTTTGCCTTTTAATTTGATGGCGCAAGATTGCCGTGTCTTTTCAACCCTATTGTTGCATCTAAAACAAACACGTTCTTTTGGTCGGCAAATGCTATTGTTAACTTTCGTATTGTTCTGAAAAACAAGCCTCGGAAACGCATTTCTCTCGCGAAGTGCTTACTCTTTCCTACGAACAAGCAACTAAGGATCTTCACACTTGTTTATTTATATTGTTCTTTTAAAAAGCTATCAAACATCCGTTTCTTATTGATACCACTTCTGTTCGAGTCTTACAACGATTTTATTTCAAATGGCAAGCAGAGACGACAAAAGAGATAGACACAGACCAGATTTAAAAACACCTTTTCGCCGCCAGCAATAATTTTGTGATTTTCTTGTTCGCTTTTTGAATGGCAGGTGTCAGGAGAAAATTAGAATGAAACACAAAAAAGGCTTTATAATATTTTTTCTTCGTGGACATAATAGCCATCGGAAGCGAAAAAATACAATGGTGTCATTGATTTACGATGACCCGGAAGAGAAAAATAGTTTGATGAAAATTGGACGCTGCAGTTGTGCATCGGCATTCGAGCTCATCTCTCAGACAATCATGGGTGACTCGTACAACCTGGTCGAAAAAATCGATGCAGAGATGAAAACGTTTCCCTGGAATTATCCAGATCAGTACGTCCTGTCAGAGTTTATTCCGAGTCCATGTAACTTTACGGGGTACGTGCAATTTCCAAACTTACATTGAGAAATTTAATATATATCTTATCCGCGCAACTTGCTGAGGTTTAGATTACTTTTTCTAAGTTATTTGCATTAATTTTAAGTTCTTGCTATTTCTAAGGGAATTCGAAGGTCCTTTGAAAGTTGAAGGTTCAGGTAAGTTATGTTGCAATTTTTTCTCCTAGAATTAATTTCGAAGCCTTGCTAACGTAATGCATTCGCAGTTAAATTTTTTTAGTTACATCTGGTGTTTAATCTTGACTGTAGACCCGCGTTTGGATAAGCCTCAAAATCGCTTATGGTCTGAATGATTCGAATTTATTTACTTAAGATAGATTCATGGCCGAAAGATTGAAAATTTGTTTGATTCTTCAAAAAAAGATTTGTAAAAGCTTACATAGTCAGTATCCAGACTGAGAAATTTATTGAATCGGACAGTTCTTACCAGAGATGGTAAATATTTGTACTTTGTTTCTTTTCTCTCGTGCAATAAGCCTTTTTATTCATATACTACAAAACAAAAACAGTAACAAAGATATTTCGCTGAACAGGGAAGTAACTACGGCGTTAGCAATAATTAAGCGCGTTCAATCACTTTGGGCGAATTTTGATTATTTTGCGATTGAGAAATTGTCGGATTACACGAACTTGATTTTAGTCGGTATATTTCTATATGAGCGGCGAGACAGAATGAGGTTTGGAAAATTTCCCAGCAATTAAAATCGCCCCTTGTTTAAGAACGAGTGTTGAAATTTAACAGGTGTGCGTTAGTCTCAACAAACCGAAGTTTGATGAAATTATCAATTCTCTCTCGATCTGTCACTCATCATTCACGTTGTCTTAAAAGCTCGGTTTTTTATTCGAGCGCTTTCTTAAGCTGACGAGTGCTGTAATTCTCCTTACGTTTTCATTGAAATTGCTAAAGAGAAAATAAGTTTCAATCCCAATTACAACAAAGAACTGAATGGTCTGATGATCATTAATCCATCTGATAAGCCTCGAATCAATTAAATGACGAGAATTATTTCAATGAGTGAGCTCGATCGTAGAGCCTACGCACAAAGGTGCCATTCGAAGTGGCACCTTTCGTGCGCTTTGGTCCGTCAATAATTTTTGCGTAAATCAACTTAATTTCCAAAAACACTTCTAGTAAGCAGCTTTTTTTTTTGAAAGAAACAGTTTTCTCGTTTAGGGAGGAAAGCACAAGTTTCTTGAATGCAACGTTATTGATCCGTCATTTCATACTTCGAATTCTTGTCAGCAGTAGATCAATTACGAATTCTTTGAGTGTTTGCGGACAATACAACTCACCATAGCTGCGTTTGTTTTCAAAAGAAAGGTCGCTTCTCTTTGCATTATTAAAATGATGCAAACAACACGCGAAAAGTTACTCGAGTTGTAAAGCGCAATGTCCTCTGAAATTCGCGACAGCTAAATACTGTATTTTGATTGCACTGTCACTTAGTTATAGGTATTTACAAGGAATCTATTGAATTTTTAGATCAACTTGACACAGAACACCAACATGGAACGATGTTGTACCCACACGATCCGGTAAGCTCTGATTCTCATTAAGTGCGTGTTAGAAATTTTCTTTTCTCTCGTTCCAGTACAGCTTGTGATTCACTTTCAGAGTGAAAAGAGCCAAACATTCGGGATGACGGATGTTTTATTGGTTATTTCACTAGAAATTTAGCTTAAAGAAAGCTGTTTATTTTCCAAGCTACCAACTATGACACATTTCTTCCATTCCGCTCGACATAGGGGAGCGAATATATTTATTAAAAAGGCACGTAAATGGTAACTAGACAGAAACAGAGAGAAGGTTTTTCGACTAAGGATAAGTTTGGATCCTTTTGCGAGGAAGTACAACAGTACTTGAAGAACCCATTTGAGTTATAAAATACCTGCAGAGAATTGACTTGTATTTTCCTTGGACTTCGAAATTATTAAATGTTGTTCAACTGAACCAGTCATAGCAAAAAAAATAGCTTCTTAATTCGAGTTTTGAAAGTGCTAGGTTGCAATTTTCTTAGTAGTTAAAAGTTAACTCCAAAGTTGGGAAGACCTCAAAATATTAGCTTTCTAAAAAAGAAAAACTTTTAGAAGAAGGCAGAAAAAGAACCAGAATAGCTGGTGACTATAACAGGATTTTTTTCTTTCGATATAAATACAGTTTTAAGCATGCTAATGGTAAGAATAGAGAAAAATATCAATTAGGATTGTTTGTTGATCCAATATCAAATTCTCCAAACTAAAATCATAAGAATCGTATGGGAGACAGAAAGAAAAATTGAGAAAAAAAACCGGGAGAAAAGTGCAGATAGTAGAAACAAACAATGCAAACATTACTGATGGGTTCCTTGTTTGGTTATTTCAGCCTGAAACCTTGTTGCTCCCTACGAAAGAAACTGAAGAGTTCTCAGAATTCGTCGAGCCCCTGACGCCGACGCCTCTCAGCCCCAGGTTTCCTCCTCATACCCTCATGAATTTATCCCCGCCGCACGTGACGTCACCGAGCACGTGAGCAATGACATCTGTTTACTTTCTTGGATATGAGAAAGTTACTCTAGAAATTTAACCAGGTCTTACCGAAGTTTCCTTTTTGCATTCTTGCATCGCACCTCTTCCATCTTCCACACGTATCTCATTTATCGTAGTTTTTCATACTTCAGAAGTCAGGTCTGATTGAAATTTTTCCGATAAACAATAAATTTCTTCTTTTTGTTCAGGAATGAGTTTCTTGGTGACTTCAACTTCAGGATGATTCTTGAAACCCAGGTAACACTGTGCCCCTGATTTGTGACAGTTTTTATCTCCAGCTAGTTCCAGTTGCAACTCAAAAGTAACAGAAAGTTTTTAACTTTTCGTGGCCATTTTTAGAGGCGCTACTAATCACGTCATTTTGAATGTTCTCTTTACAGCCTAAGAAAGTTGCCAACCCGGACTGGATTGTGAGTATAAGGAATAAGTTGGTTTAAATTTTTCCAGGGAATTATTTTCTCTCTCGGCCAATTGACTTTTACTGAAAAAATTATAGAGAAGAGAGAGTTTGCGAGTTAATTACGAATTCGTCAGCTAATCGACTTTTATTTTAAAAGATATAGAGATGAGAAAGTAAAGTAACTTTTATTGTGTCAAGTGTTGAATAACCAGGTTTTCAAGTTAATTACGAATAAAGAATAGTTTGAAATTCCTAGACATCGTGAACACAGTTTTAATCAGTGAAATATTTATTTCAAAACGAAACTTTTGTATGACAATCAGGTCTTTGTTTCTCCGATTCTCAAAATATCCCTAAAGAAATTTTAAGTTGTTTCATCTTACATGAATTATTTCGACAGTTCTCAGTGAGTCAGAAGAAGCTGTATATTAAGTCAAAGACTCCTTGTCCAGTCAGGTTTTTAACCACAGGTGAGTGATACCGTTATAAGTAGTCAATTTATTGATTTATTTATTGATTTATTTATTTCAATAACTGCATATATCATGTTTGGTCCATTTTTTTGGTACCCAGGCCCCCCGCCATCTGGAGCATTTATTCGCGCCATGCCTGTGTTCAGACAACCCGAGCATGCGAAAGATGTGGTGCGCTGCTGTCGAAATCATACCGCAGAACACTCTGGTAAGAAAAAAATTTACTTCTCATGTTTTTTTGGGGTTTGGCGGTAGTAATTTCTGAAGAGTTTTTCAGTGAATACGGTGCGAAGGCCATGCTAACGTAAACATCGCCAAGAGTCAGAGATGAATTCAAGCAGATTACCTCCAGCTTTCTGCGCGGGAAAAAACCGTGAGAAAGAAAAAATTAATGTTGGACCCAGTTGAATGATATTTTCCAGATTCTTCTTGGGCAAAACTTATAACAGAGGAAGTTAATTAAGAGAATTCTTCAACTTGGTGCCTTTGTTCTTAGGCCCAGCGACGGGACATTTCCTCCGCTGTGACAACCAGGAGGCTGAGTACGAGGAATGTCCTCAGACCACCAGGCACTCTGTCAGGATACCACTGCGAGGACCAGCTTCAGGTGAGCCTTACAACTGATTTCGCAAACTGAATAACAACCTAAAGTGTAGACCTGTCAGCTGTCTTATACGCGGACAGACGCAGGTGAAAAATCCACAATTCCCTTTGAGTTCTGCCTCTTGCTGGTCGTAAAGGGTGGAAATTGAAAATTGGAAATTGAAAAAGTGTGTTTTATTTCGGAATAGCTGTATTTGGTCATTTCTTAGTTTCAAACACATTCTAACTGAAAATCATTGTTTTCAGCTGACGACGCAGATGATCTCGGAGTACATGAACTGTTCTACTTCATCTGTAATAACTCCTGCGGGGGTCTGAATAGGAGACCTATTCAAGTCATCTTTACCCTGGAAGATCTGTAAGTTATGAGTCACCTGTGTTGAAAGCATGTGTGACAAAGTAACGTTACGCAACAGTCATTATTTATTACCAAAGGGAGAGGGGTCGGAGGATTTTGGTTGTGCCATGATAAAATTATACCTGACCCCTCACCCCTAAAGCTCTGTAATATTTCTATGACCCCCCTCCCCCCTCATTGATAGTCAATTGGCCATCAAGTTTCTAAAGTCCCCCCCCCCCTCTAAATCTCCTTTGGCGACGACTGATTTACCCTCTGTTCCCCTTAAAAACCATGTGATCCTCTCAAAATTCCTCTGAAGCCCCTGCCCCCCTCCTCAGGCGATGTATAATGACTGGTTTCCAAAGACCAAAGACGGTGAAGATTGACACGGATTACAAAGTGACCCGATCCACAATTTTAGACTACATTTGTCAAGATGTGCAGGCAGTGATTCAGCTTAATTACCTGAATAAGAGTCGAAAATTATATTTTTTTCCTATTGAGAACCGGAAGCGTAGTCCTGGGGAGATGTTACGTCAACGTCAGAGTCTGTGCATGCCCAGGACGGGACTCAAAGCAAGAAATAGAGGCGATTAACCGTCCTGGCAAAAGGAAAAAGCCTAAAGCAAGTGAGTTGGTGAACATTAGCAATTTGAATTTTAGAGTCAATTTCATGGCTTCGGTTAAAGTCGATTTAAGGTCTACATGCACTTTTGGTGCATGGAGTTAGATTTCTCGAAAGAGGTGACTGCCATCGTTAGCTCCTTTAATTCCAGAGAACCTGATTTTGTATTGATGAAGTGATTTTTGATTTGGCATCGTAAAGTTAAAGCCAATGTACTTACTACTGCCAATAAAAGCACTGGTAGATATTACAACGAGCCAACGATAAGTCAAAGTAGACCAACGTAAGCGGCGTAAAGCGCGGGAAAACGCGAGCAGCCAAGCCGCAATTGGTCAGTTAAGATTGGTTGGCGTGAGTCAAGATTAGTCGGCCTGAGGTATTTTTATCACTCAAAGACAAGAGCAAAAACCGAAGCAACTTTGGTTTAAGTGGGGTAAGTTTTTAAATAAACTGTGGTACTACGTCGGTGGGAGAGTATAACAGGGTAATTTGGTTTTATCAACTGAGTTGATAACGTAAATTGGCCACCGTAAAGACTTAAAAAAAACTGACGTTTCGAGCGTAGCCCTTTGTCAGCTTTTAAACTCTTTGCAGTGGCCAATTTACGCTATCAACTCAGTTGATAATACCAAATTACCCAATTCTGGATTAACCTAGGTTTTTCTTTCTTTCTGTAGATGGAAACGATTTACAGTGTTTTGGCTCGAAGATGTCCAAGGAAGACAGCACAGTTTACAACCTTAAGGTAAATTTAACGTAAAAAGAGAAAAAAGTCTTCGTGCATGCGCACTCTGTTTCTTTCTCTATACATATGTTGAAGCATGCAAAGCTACCTACATATAATTTTAAGCTTACTAGCCTGGCTGTGCATGGCATTGCTGACAGTTTTCAATGTTTTTTTTCAGATCTGCGGATTCAATAATTATCTGATGATGAAGAGGATCGCCATTGCACTAGAATTATTTGCAAACATGGAAAACAAATTGTGAGAACAAATTTATGATTCTTTTAATTCGCTTTTGCTCTGAAACGTCTTCCTTGGTTTTTGTCAAATCAAAACACAATTTACAGTTATCTAAACCTCGATTGTCTTACAGCCATACGCAGAACTGCAGAACTGTTTGTCTCTCGATCTCGGACTTTCAAGACTGCCACAAGAGTGTAATTTAATCTTTTCATTGACGACCTGTAATTATTTATCGACGGAGTGGGGGTAGGGGAAGAGAATTTTAGCTATGTCCCAATTAAATTAACCTGAACTCACCCAAAGGCTCTGTAGCATTCTAACGAACCCCCATCCCACTCATCGACAGTAACACATGTTCCCCCCTGTATACTTTGTCAGCAGCGCTTGAGCCCTCCTCCGCCCCACCCGAAGACAAAGTGAACCCTCTCCCCAAAAAACGCCCTTCGACCCCCGGGTAATAAAATAATGACTGAGTCAATCTTCTGTCATTGAATGTGCTAATGAGCAACTGTTGCTTTTTGCAGCACCGCGATGGAACCACAAGATTTAGAGATGCCAGATCTTACCGAATACACCCCTGAGGTAATTTCACTGACAGAGACATTATTGTGGCGAAAGTTTCTGAATCGTAATAAACACGACCCGTGAGGAACACGACACGACACGACACGACCCGACCCAAACCTCCCTCATTTTCTCTCCGCCACTAATACGGGCCAAACCTAAACCTCCCTCAAACCTCGACCCAAACCTCCCTCATTTTCTCTCTGGCGCTAACATCGGGCCACAAACCTCCCTCATTTTCTCTCTGGCACTAACATCGGGCCACAAACTTCCCTCAAATCTCGACCCAAACCTCCCTCATTTTCTATCTAGCGCTAATATCGGGCCGTTTTAGTACTTCGCTCCGTTTTACAAAGTGAGTGCCTGGGACAGCTATCTCAAGCCAAGAGATTTGATTATTGGCGATAACATCTATTGACTGTATCTGGTAACTGAAAACGTCTACAAAGCTCAGATACTACCAAAAGTTTAAAAAAGGGAAGCAGAAATTTAAACGGAAATTTACTTTAACTACGTTTTTCACATTTTCAGGATCAGGACAATTCAGAACCGGACTCCACTATAGTAAAGTAAGTATGCGGAGAAGGTACTTCTTAATAGCAACATGACTGCTTAGAGTCCAAAAATTATTGTCTAGGGTTAAGTTTAAGATGCGTGGAAAGTCCAAGTAAGAGATTGACTCACATGACCCGGCCGGGACTAGAGCCAGGGCCTCTCGATCCGAGGTTTAACACTCAAACCGTTAAGCCACAGCCCGCATAACAAATCTTTTTGGTCACGTGTTCTCACCACAGGTCGTCGATGAACGAGTCGTCTCCTCCACCAATCATGATGAGCCAGGAATCTTATCTTCATCCAACGCACACGGAGAGCTGGTACCCAGTCACACCACAAGATCAAGACAGCCAAATGCAATCCCAGCAGTACCCGCAGCAGTGCTACACGTATCGCCGTAAAACGATTTCCGTTGTCACCTTTACTGAAGAAAAAACTGATAAAATCATGAAAAAGGAGACAAAAGCAGACCCCGATCGAAAGAGAAAACTGGCATAAACTTTAGATATAAAACGAGGGCGACCTAGGAAAAGTGAAGTATAATTTTTTTACAAAGAGCGTTTTAAGGAAGACCAATGCATAAGCATAATCTTTGCTCTGTGTTAGTTTTTATCATTCCTAAAAGTTAATGCAAGTTTTATTATTGAAATAGTGCGCTTAAAAAAACTGCTACGGCAATATTTAACCGACCAAAAGGCACCCGACAATGACAAGAAATTTTTCACCCTTCAATTGTTCATTTGCCCCTCTAATTGCTTTACGCTTCCTTGCAAAATAGAGAATTCGGAAATAGACCAAGACAAAAATCTCTACTGATAATTTTAAGCGTTCTCGTTACCTGTTTGCTGGATAGTGTCTGTTTATCGTGGAGAGAATTTTCATGTAAATCACTTCTGGGAGGTTACAGGTTTAAATCAGTTGAAATAAAAGGTGCAGAAGTAAAGGAAGTTATTATATTTACAGGTTAGTACAAGCTTCAAGCGATCATATCGTAAGCAAACGATTTCGTTCGTGAAAAATGTTATGGGAAACTTAAAAATCGTAACAAAAAATAAGAAGAAGCAGTTATGTAAGACAGAGAGTCAGGGGGAAATTTGAAAGACTCCTAGTTTGTATAGTATGGAGTTGGGCAACAATCGATTGAATATTTTTGTATGAACCATTTATTTACAAACTATCTAATAAAATGAGGTGTTTTCCGTTTAATCTTAATCTGTCTAACCTTACTTTCTTTCACTGTATCCGGCTTGTTTCCTGTGCGGGGAGTAACGTATCTTGAAATACCTACCGAGTGAAAATAAGTAAATAGTTTTCTTTTCTTGAGACTGAAATATGTTGTAAATCGTAGCCAATAATTTCATTAAGTTATCTGTTGTCTGTACAGTTTCAGCTTGTGTTGTCGTTTTTTCCCAAGGCTTAGTTATATTCGAAAGTATTTGATCTCGTAATCAAGTCCTACTTGTCTAGTCGGTCGTCGTAGAACTGGGAACGAGACTACATAGTTGCATAGCTAACGCATCATACAGATAAAGATAAAATGATGAAGTACGACAGAGAGATGAGAATTATTCGCTGCACAACTCAAGCATCAAAACTGAAGCCTATTCCAGACAGTCAATATGTGAGACCATGCGATCCTAGGAAATATTTTATATTAAATTTGATGTCGCTTTTCGGTCAACTCAGAATATCGCATTTCCGCGGTCAAGCGCCCGGGTTGCTTATTTAAAATCTCAGCTAAAGGTGCTTGATCGAAAGGGTGCTTATTAAGTTTTCTTTTCAGCGAACTGAAACTTTAATAGTCTACTTGGCTAAATCTTAAAAAGAAAAACAACTACAACATTTAGTCCACCTTCACTATGGAGGTAGGAATAGCTATTGTCATCGGCCCAAAATTGACCCACTTTCGAGTAGAAAGACACGTGCATTTTAAAACATTGTATAATTGCTGGCCGCCTTTTGCAAAGCAAGGCCAGAAACTACCAAAACTTACGTGGTCCGAGAGTTTAAACATTGACGGGGAATTATTTATGTTTATATTGAAAACTCAACGTTGCTAACGCTCGCATATTTTAAGCTGAAGTTGAGGTCTGGCGCCATTAGACACGGTGAAGACACCTACCCATTCCGGAAAATACAACGAAAAATAAATTCAGTTTTAGCGAAGCTTTGGCGTTGTCGTCCTGTCTGCATTTAAGATCTCTAATCTCAGACTCGGCGGAGCATTCCTCTTATAATCGTTGCTAAGTCTCTGTTTGCTGCCTCAAAGATCCTTGTTATCTGACAAACCCAACCATTCTCCTTTCAGTACTGATTGCGGGTAGCTCTGGTCGTAATCGATACTCGACATGATTCTATCCCCATCTTTCACGGTCACGAATTGTCTACTGTTGAAGATGACAATAAACAATCCTTCCATCAATCTATATAGCCACGTTGTCTCCAATGCTGAGACACCGGCAACATTCCCTCCACTGCTTCTTCCAGTTCACTACAAAACAATGCTTTGCCTTTAAAACCTCAGGTCCGTCAAAATAAGGGGCTGTATTGACGTCGATGTACGGGGGCACAAGAATATGTCCCCTTAGCACGTCCATGAAAGACACGAAAAAGGAGGTGGAGGGAAAGAAGAAAAGGGAAAGACCCCCCCCCCCAAGAAAGACATTTCCAGCCACAAATGATCGATCCTTAACCCTTTATTCCCTCATATCAGCATGCATATTCTCCATACTGTTCTCTCTACATTTCCTAGGGTTCTGACAAGGAGAATTTGTTCAACAATCAAGGGTTTCTTTAGTTGGTGATCATGTCCTTTATTCTCATGACCTTAATGTCTGATTTCCGGGTGATGTTGTAAGGAGAAATTAGTTGTTAGTCACTCTTGGAGGTTTTAAAGGGTTAAACCTCTCGCTTGAAAGAAGAAGTACAATCCATTGCGCCAAGTATGTAGAGCGTCTATGAAATTGATTACGTGCATCGAGGGAGCAGCAGACAAAGAGGATAAAGCGTGGTATAGTTTTAAAATTCGAAGTCAGCTCAATGGTCCCGACATCCCACCCTTCAGTACAACATTTTCCGAGTTGACTGGCTCACAGCCACTCTGATCTGCTGCCAAATGTGGTTTGAACAAGTAGCGTTACGATTTAGAGATATTCTAAAATATGAATGAACGATTGTAACCGGCATGAAAGCGTTCATCGACCCCAAAAGAAAATTAAAATTGCCATAGATAAATTATTTGTATGATCAATGGCTCGCGAAGTCTGTCAGTGTTAGATTAAATTATTGAAAAGCTGGAAAATTAGCGGAATCAATAGTACCAAATTATGACAAAAATAATTCTCTCTTCATGACTTTGTTTAACCTGTCAACAAGACCGAAATTGACTTAAAAAAAGAGCAGGCCTCGTTTTCCCTGGTCTCCACGGTACCCAGAATTTCCATCAGCTGTGCACGGTTCTTCTTTGTTCCCCAATTTTGTTGTCATCTGAATTGACGTTAAAAATTGTTTGAATCGCGAATTATTCAAATGATCCTTCTTAACGAATTTAACTAGAAAAATTGAACAGTGTCACATCGACAAAGTGCTCGCCCTTTTCAAGAATGAAAACTTAAGCCAAATAATTGACCAAATCAACGCCTGAAGATTAATGACAAAAGATCATTTTTTAAAACGTAGGTTTTTCGAGAGGTAAATAAAACAGTCAGCATATATTTACTTTGTATAATTTTTATTTTGAGAAAACGATAATGCTAAATGACAACTATAAACCTAGTAATTATTTTGAGGGCGCTAACACAACAAGAAATAAGTAAAAAAATTATTTTTATTTGATAACCACATACAAGTGTCTTGCTCTATTATGTCCTGTATTCGCTGACGTACTGCCTCAGCAGCATCTCGTTGCAGCCGGAACTCCACTGCAGTTCGGTCTAAAGGTGTGTCATTACAAGGCGTGGGGTTTCGGTCGCACGACAACTCCAATGGGTGGAGATGTATCCTGCAAGCAGGGTACAATATTATTGTGATAATTTTGATTTTCTTCCAATTTGCTATTTAAAGCACTGTACTCATGTATTTTTCAAAGCTTAGCTGAAAATGGTCTAAAAGATTATGTTTGTGTCATGATTTACATGAAAACAATGTGACAAGTAAATTGAGTGGACAATTAAAATGCACCTCTGTGCAGCTCAACACTGATATAATTGTTTTTCAGGGTTCCATGGCCAACCATTTTATGGAGATGGAATGCAAGGTAAGAAGATGTTATCATGACTTTTGTTTTCTTTTTCTTTTTTTTCTTTGGGGGGTGGATGGGGTTGTTTATATTTATTTCTTCTTCATTGTCTAATAATGTCCTAAAATCTCATTGCTTTAACAGTTGGGACAGTTACAGAAGACCTCTCTTTACATGGTGTACGAGGTAAAATGATACAAGTTTAAACTGTGATTGTTTTAAAGACAAAAAGACAATGAGGATTCCCCAGAGAACTGATTGGAGGATAATTATCGACAAAATGAAGGAACTGTTCACAACTGATCTTTTCCACAGGTTGCATGCACCTGGTCAAATATTTATAAAAGAAAAAAAAAGCGTAATGTGAAATTATTTTCACACTAGACTCAAATATACAGCCAGATACCTAGTGAAAAGTCAGGACATGTAAAAATAGAACTGCAAATACATGCCAAATGATACACTGCACATAGTTAAATTGCCTCAATGCACTGAAACCAGTTTATTTGCAGAACTCGTTTCAGAGTGCAAAATATGAAGTAGACTACAGCATGAATTTAAGAACATGAATCAATCGAATATTTGACTTTGTTTTTTCATTTTGTTTACATGTGTGGCACTCATCAGATTAAGTTTTCTTTGCTAAATCCAAATTGATTTGGTGTTGTTTTGAAATTAACTTGTACATGCACAATACTTTTCTATGTATGTTTATCCTGCTTTATAATTAAATACCTACCACACCCCTCTTACAACACTCAACCAGTTGTGTTTCCTTCTGGACACTTGATCACCAATTATTATTGATTTTTATTTTAGGGGCTCCCTGCAACACTCAAAGCAGAACCAGTGAGGTTTGGAGGTGCGAGAATATAATGGAGGTGGCTAGAAACAATGTGGAACTGCCTATGCTGCCACTCCTAAATCATTCTTTTGAAGAGGTGACTAAATACAATTATTAAAAAGAATTATTTACATTAAGTAAAGACTATAATGCAATTGTTATGATGCTACAGGCCAATATTCAATTCTTTTTTACTCAGTATTAAATTTATACCGAATTCCTAATTTACCTACAGAATAAAGCACTTAGATTGTAAATTCATTCCTGTCAAATGACAAAAACCATTTTGCTTGTTTGCTCTCTAACCATTTAAAATTGACTGATGGTTTTATTATAAATATTTTTTTTTTCGTGTATAGTTATGCTGGCAAGCACAAGAGGCTAGGCACCCAATAGTAGCTGTCCTTCTGGACCCAAATGGCCCAAATGATTTAAGGGAGGACATGCTAAGGTATTGACAATCTGTACAAATAATGCAGATGAGGCACGTAGGGCTGTAGAAGGCCAAGTGGTTAGACAGAAATTTACTTGGCTTGCTCACATTGGTCATTAATGCATAAAAATGAAATCCTCCATTTGTTATTATTACTTTGGCAAGGGCTCTTCAAAGGATGATGGCAGTAGGTTCCATCAATGAGGCTGAATGGCTCTATTGGGGAGCTGAAACCTCATCAGAAGAAGGAAGGAAAGGTAGGATCAAATAGTTACTTTTCTTTATGGTCAAAACCTAAAGCTTGTTAATTTATGTCATTGTTAAGTTTATTAATTATGTGCAGTATTGCTAAAAGCTGATTAAGTAAACTGCTTCTTGCCTTTGCTCATCTGACCAACTACACAAAACAACCCTTACATGTGAAACTGTTTGAAATGCAATTCACTCACAACAGAATGATTGTTTGCTTTTAAGACTATACTACACTAATAACTGGCAATATAACTCTAATTTAAAGATCAAATGTTGTTTTCATGAAACAGTCCTTGGGCTATATGTACATGAAAGAGTCAACGAAGACCAGATCATCTTGTTAGTGCCCTCTCCTCATCAAAATCCAGTCTTTGTCGCACGCATACAAGGTAATAACCTGTTAAAGAGATGATTTCAGATCAGATTTTTCATGGAGTCGCTTTTTTCAATGGCCTTTATGACAACTACATATTTGGTGATGATGAGCCAAACCTGCTATAAAAATGAATACGATGTGTAAATGCCTACAAATGCTGTGGTTTTTTTCATTATCAAGCAAATTTCATCCTGTCTTCTATTCCGAACAGCTGGTCCAAGTCTCGGACTCTCAAACTTATTTTCATAGGAGGCTTTGCACATGGTGAAAATCCAGATTAAAATTGGCCTATAATAAAAAACTCTCTTGAATCATTTTTAGCATCGGTTGCAAACAACCCTGGCCTTGGAAGTGTATGCGAGAGGGTCACCATGATGATCCAATCACTTGTGTTGCAAAGGTAATTTTGTTTTTTAAGAACTATTATTGAAATCTTACAGAGCAATGCACCACACCTCTGTTTAACACTTCACATTAACCATGTTACGCTGTTTACACAGGGAACAACTTGCCCTCCGGCGAGAACAGAGGACAGATAGGAAAAAGAAAGATAAGAAAAGTAAAGATGAAGGAGATGCTGCTGAGGTATAACCTTAAGGCATCATTTTTATGGAAAATTATGTGAATACATTCATTTATTCATTTTGTCATGCCTTTACATACCTAACAGGAAAGGAACTTATTTCAATTGAATTTCCAAAGGAAAGTAAAAGAACTTAGAGGAGCCGCAAATCACAACTTAGATTCAACTAGCCAAATTACGTTTTTTGTGAGTCAAATTCAGCTGAATTACAATAATTAAAATTTGAAAACACTCACACGAGGTTCATTCAGATGAAAACCAGGTTTAATCAACAGCAAGGGTGATTTCAGTGAGAACTACTCCCAGTTGGAATTTTCAGATGGAGGGGAGGGGTGTTATTAGAAAAATCCCTTTACCAGTTTACATTCAGAAATATTTGAATTTTTTTTTTTGGTTAGGTCAGACAGAAGAGGAAAAAAAGGGTTGCATCTCCTCCACCAGGCGAGGACTACACAAAAATTATCCTTTGCCTCAGTGGTAATAAGAAAATTGGCAGGTGGTTTAGGCCAAATGCTTTATTCCAGGTACATTGGAGTACTCATATTTATGTACCCAGAATGTCACAGTTTTGGAGAAATTACTACTGATTCAGGTTGAAATTATAACCATCTGCTAGTTTATTAACTCAATTGACTAAATTAAGCACTGGTAATCCCCTAAGTACAGTCTCACTAAGGGGAAAAAGCAGATGATCATGACTTTCACTAACACACTCATGGATTTTCCTTGTTTGCTATCTTATGGCTAGGTCATGATTCCTGAGTGCATTATGCCACCACCATAACAATGCCACCTCAATTCCAGCTGTTACTCAGCATGTACATGATACAAATATTTTGTCTTTGTAATTATGCAGGAAGTCTATGACTGGGCAGGATCTCTTGATGGCCTGCCACTACACTTCATAATATGGAGAAGGCAGCAAGTGGTGCGCCACCGTGAGCAATTACAGGGTCATGAGATCCTGGATGTAGGAGGAGTAAGTACTTCCTTAAATTAGGAGCAAATGAACAACATTTACTTTCACATCAGCTTGCCAATACTTTCTTGTCAAGACAGCAGCTACCTCCTCACTCATTCTTCAACTAAAAAGTACACTTTTTTTCTTTTGAAATTTATCACAGGAAGAAGAGGAGATAACTTCATCACTGCAATCACAGGTAGGGAATGTAAGGTTCATGTACCTTGTACAGTCTCTAAATAGTAAAATTAGTTTAATTAGAGAATAGCCTAAACAAGGGGCATGATGTGCATTCCTCAAGACACTGGTGGCCATCTTAAGTAGTTCCAGCTCCATGTGAAAAGTGAAATGCCAATAACTTATCTTTACCCAGGGTACTATGGGCTAGAATTCTGCCAATTTGGTCATACAGATTTCTGTTGACAAAGGCCAGACCAGTTCCTTCTATGACAGAATAATTTATTACTCTTTATCTACTTCTTATACTTTCAAGAAGGGAATTAATTTGCTGTCTTGTTCAAGGCAGTTTGGTGGATGACGTCATGTGTCTCATGGGATAGCAAGAACTTGAGCTTCAGCATTTCTCCTCTCTACTTCCTCTTTGAGCTTCTTCTCATAGGACTGCTTGAAGGTCCAAACCATTCTTTCCTTCAAGGTGTGAATCTGTGGCCTTGAAGTGCTCAATGGCTTTTGAATTTTCCATTTTCACTAAACAATAGTGATTGCAATTTTCTCTTTTCCTTACTGCTGTTGAGGAATTCTCCAAATGGATATTTGCAATAAACACAACAGCCAATACAATGTTTTGCTACAAGACAGAGCCCAGCTTACTGATTTCTTAGATTTCGACACTTGGCGTAAACAGAAAAGCTCCTTGGGACTAGGCTCTCTGTTAGCCGCGACACTTGGGGTAGACAGAAAAGCTCCTTGGGACGAGGCTCTTTGTTAGCCGCGACACTTGGGGTAGACAGAAAAGCTCCTTGGGACGAGGCTCTTTGTTAGCCGCGACACTTGGGGTAGACGGAAAAGCTCCTTGGGATGAGGCTCTTTGTTAGCTGCAACACTTGGGGTAGATGGAAAAGCTCCTTGGGACGAGGCTCTTTGTTAGCCGCGACACTTGGGGTAGAAAGAAAAGCTCCTTGGGACAAGGCTCTTTGTTAGCCTCGACACTTGGGGTAGACAGAAAAGCTCACTGGGATGAGGCACTTTGTTAGCCACAACACTTGGGGTAGACAGAAAAGCTCCTTGGGACAAGGGTCTTCGTGAGCATTGACACTTGGGGTAGACAGACATGCCTCCCTCTTCACAAGCATTGACACAAACAATGTCACTTGTTCTATTGTTTAAGCAATTCCATGGATAGTAGCAGTCAGTTTTACTGTATAAAGTGTATGAAGTGTTTTAAAATTTGTAAATTTAATCAATGAAGGATGGTGTGATGCACAAAGGAACAATGTGTATTTTAATTATGATAGTTACGCAGGACTCCTTTGAGCAGCACACTTCCCTTCCCTTGTTTTACTTGCAGGTGTCCTTCTTTGGGAATTTTCCTGCCAACAACAACAACAACCTTTCTGCAACTGTAGTAGGTAAGAAAACCTTGATTTTCATTAACCTGTAAAAAAAATAGCATTCTTAGTGCACCAATGAAAATGCTTGTAGAACGATTACCACCCCCTGGTGATACATAGTTCATGATATGACAGTGACCCACAAAATATTATTTTGTTTGAATAATAACAAACTCAGGGTTTCAGCTAAACATAAAAATTGTGAACAAGAAACACATAGAACCAAGTAACTCAACATTTTCTGTATGATCATAGATGAAAGCCAAGCTGTGGGAGATGCAGAGAAAGAAGAAGGGACTAAGGAAGAAGATCAAGAAAAAAAGCAGGAAAAAGAAAAGGAAGAGGAAAAAGGAGTAAGTAATGAAGAAGAAAAATTGGAAAATGGAGATAAAGGAGGGAATGGAGGAATACCAGCTGGAGTGGTAGAAAAAGAACATGAGGAAATAAAAGGAGAGAGAGAAATTAAAGAAAAAGAACAAGGTACAAAGAAAAGAAGGAGGGACAGGAGGACAACAGCCAAAAGAAAGAAGGCAAAAAAGGACCCTTCAACATAAGAGAAATTCGGTAAGATTATGAGTACGCAGAGTGTAAAAGTGTGATACAGATAAATGCTGCAGCATTTAACACAAATTTAAACTCTTTATGTCATGCGTGCAACAGTGAAAAGCTTTCAATCAAAAGTCTGTCAAGGAAAAACAAGAATATCAAAAATGGATTATGTACATAGGCTAGTAACAGTTGGCTTTTGTTCCTGAAATCAAACATGCTGACAAGAGATTTACAATTATAATTAGCAGAACAATTCTATGATGATTTGTAAATACATTGATTTTGTTTTTGAAGGATTGTGACAGCACCTGGAATTGAGAACGACGAAAATGGCAGACTTCATATTAGTTAATTTATTATTCACCTCCTCAACTTGTAGTAATTTCATGAACAGGTCATAAAATGTTCAATTCAGTTAAAAAAAAGTGAACTAGCATTTTAATAATGTCTAATTGTACCGCCCAAAATGTCTTCCTTGTGTTTTTTTGTCATGACTGCCAATTAAAGATATGGCTTTTGCAGTCTATAAAGAGGGCTAGGTCAGGGCGTTTAAAAACCAAGGTTAGATCAACAAGCATTGATTATTTTGTTAAAAGTGAACTGCTGCAGTTGTTTAATGGCTTTTTGGTGGATCTATTAACACATTCATAACTGGATTGAACATTTTAAGACCTGTTAATTATGGAAACCTCTTTGCTCTCAACTATCAAACCAATTCCTGAAAATTACTCACTTTTCACAAAATTGGCAAATCTGTCTTCATCTAGCAACATTTAATCAATCTGGATTCAAAAATACATTTCTCTCACTGATAAACACAGCTTGAACTGTACTTTAGCTTCTTTTAACAATTACAGTAGCCCCGCCACACTTTCTTAATTTCGTGAAATGTCGTCAATCAACCATGGTCTCTGATAATGCATATGTTCAGTATAGTTAATATTATTCTTCTTAATATTTGATTGCAAGGGATGAACATATATTACTTTTCAGAATTTTTTTTTTGTCATATTCTCCAAAAGATTTTCATATTTCATTAGAGTTCTGTTCCTTTTCCTTGTTAAAAAAGACCAATTAAAATAGAAACACGAAAGTGTATTGAGCTTATATAATAAAAATAGAATGTGTGTATTGTTGCATGTTGTTATGTATACTTTTTTGTGGGGTAAACTTGGGGTTGGTAAAATGGAGGGAGACACTTTCTTATTACACAACTGAGATTTAAAATAACCGAGAAACGTACACTCCAAGATTGAGCTTAAGTTTGAAACTGAACAAAATGTTACTAGAAACTATGAACCAGCAACTCGGAACACCCTCCCGCAAAGAGCCAATGCTCACCTTAGTGTAAATCATTCTTTGCTCTTCTTCTGTCACTCTTCTTCTTTTTTTTCGAATTCGACTGAAAACATACTCCTAAAAAGTCCCGAATTCACGAACTAAACTCGACAAATTTGCCAGAAACATGACCACTCTCGCTCGTCCCATGCTCCCTCCCAAGTCTTGGTACCAGATTACCTCTCATTTGCTGAATGAAGATTAAACCGAGCTCGATACCAAATCGAGCTCAATATGAAACCTATAGAATGCGAGGCAAACCGTGCTCAATAGAATACGTGGCAAACCGAGCTCGATAAAAATAAATGAGGTCGATAAGAGCAGATTGAGTTCGTCGGGCTCGTCTTTTTAATCGAGCACGATATAGTTGAATCGAGCTAGAATAGAATTGACTGCATTTCGAGCTCATTGAACCGAGGTTGGTTTGAAATGGTACTCGAATTGCTATTCGAGTACGGTGAACATGAATCGAGCCAGGTGCCCAGATACTAAATGTGGTCCGCTTAAGCTTAGATCTCGGGACTTGAAGTAACTTATTCGAACAAGAACGCAAAGAGTAGGAGCCGGTACAAAAGCTGAGCAAATTGGATATATAACTTGGTGAAAGTCCATTGATAGCCTTATATACTAACAATAAGATTTTATGAGTAATACGGTATTCAACCAATGTAAATTGGTTGTATGGCAACCAATGTAAATCTATTAAAATGGGAGTTATATGTTCATACTTACCATTACGCTTCCCATGACTCCCACTCACAACTCTCAGCTTATTAGAAAGAAACACACTTAACGTTCCGTTGTATTCATGTGGAACAGTGCCCTTATATGGGACGATAAAACATGTGCTGCATACAGGTTTGCTAAGTGTCAATCAAATTGAGAATAATTAACGTATGGCACAGTTTCCAACAGCTCTAAAAATACGAGGTACAAAAACCCTCAACTTGTCGTGCAACATTATTTCGTTGCAAGTTTTGGTCGATGTTTCCCGTTTTTCACCGTGCATGATCAACTTCTTGATCAACAATTGTAACAAAATTAATTGTTATCGAATATTTTTTATCCCAAAAAAGTGAGCTTCTTGCGCAATGGAATGGAACCGAAAACATCTATGTCTGCCGTTCCTGATACTGTGTTCGTCTCTTTGTTATTTTTGTTTCGTTGGTTTTAACTTCAACTGGAGAAAAGATATCAAACGCAACGACTCTGAAATGGAAACGAAAATTCTCAGGATTTCGAGCATTTTTTTTGCTAATTACTCAGCAAAGTCTAACGTTTCTAATTCAAGTGCGTTGCTCTCTCGGAGAGATTCAGTGGCTGTCATTCATTCTGATCTGTCTTATTCCAGTGCGGTGAATAACAATACTCTCTACGTGTTGATTTTGCCCTTTTCAACCAAAGAGCTGGAAATTGATCGTGTACTGGAGGACAAAGACAAACATTCCGTGAGGATGTTGAGTGATTTTCTTCGTTCAAGGAAACAATTTCATGGTGCAACTTGTATGCAACAACAGGAAAGCCATGAAATGAAAGCCTCTGGAAATTTCACGTTGGATCAATCTTGGTGTCGTTTTGTGAAAAAAATGTGGAGCGTTCACATTAGGAATACAGGCCCTGTAAAAAACCTCACGCTACAAAAGTCTCTCTGGCTTGACTCCGACAATGAAACTGGGACAACTGACGCGCTTGTACAAACCTGCAATATAGTGCAAGGTCCATTTGTAATAAGGAAGAATGAGTTTCAGAAAATTGGAGGACTAATCGACGGTTTTGGGAAATTATCCTTACTGGAGTTTTTTCTACGATCAAAGGGCGAATTGAAGATTGCAAAGCTTGGTTCTTGCTCGTGGACACCCAAAATTAAGCGTGCGGATCGAGGAAATTTGAAAGGCTCAAAGGAGGTTCCTGAATATGCAAATTTTGCCAATAAACATACAGTTCTTCGGATCGTAACGGAGAATAGAATAGAATGGATGGCTTGTGTCGCAAACTGGAAGATGTGCCCGGAGAAACCCTACGTAGAGCCACGAGGTCTACCCGGCGTAGCTGCACCGATATGTTGCAGCACTGTTTTATGGAAAATGCTGAGCGATTTTGTGAGAGGGCTAAACAAACTGGGGCTAGAATACCGAATTGTTGACGGCACCTTGTTAGGGGCTGTCACGTTCAGAAGTAAAGCGATCATACCATGGACATACGACGTAGATTTTGCATTAGCTGCCTCTGTGTATAAAAATACTTCAACGTATACTGCTCTTGAAAAGGTTCTCGAAAATCAATACTATATAGGTTGGTCTTTCATGAACATGCCCAGGGGGCATATTCTTGTGTCTCCGTTCATCGACGTAAATACAGCCCCTTATTTTGACGGGCCTGAAGACTTAGAAGGCAAAGCATTATTCAGTAGTGAACTGGAAGAAGCAGTGAAGGGAATGTTGCCAGTGTCTCAGCACTGGAGACAACGTGGCTATGTAGATTTTTATGAGGCAGGTCAAGCCCTGATGGAAGGATCGTCCAATGTCACCATCAACAATAAACAATTCGTGACTGTGAAAGATGTGGATAAAATGTTGAGTACAAATTACGGCAAGAACTATCGGCAACCAGCGCTGAAAGGAGAATGGTCAGGTTTGTCAGGTCAAAAGGGTCCCTGAACGAAATAACTTTGATATAGTCTAGATTCTAGGAATAATGCAGCGACGAGTTTGCGTCGGATTAGGGACCTTAAAAGGAGAAGGGACGACAAATCTGAGAAAAAATCGATTAAAAACGAATGTATCACAACAGGGTAGTTGTGTCAGAATCGGTCATTATGGTTCGCGATCTCAGAACACGCAAGTTTGGTGATTTCGGGAGTTGCTTAATGCTGAGGGCGGCTAAAATATGTATATTGTTTGAAAAATCACTTCCTGATCTGCACGGCTCTTTATTTAGCAGACATAACTAATTGATTGATCATCGAACATCTTGATCTCCATTTCTTACCATTGGTAATTATTTCCTTTTAAGTGATGTTCCATGCATTGTTTCAATATACAATAGAGTATACACTTTAGAATATCGTGAGTCACTGATAGGTAGTTTGTTCATGACATCGAATAATAGGCCATACATGTCTCTTCAAAATTCTCTGACCTTATCAAGAAATGGTCTATTGTTCCGGCTCAACTTCTCACATTAAGTCTTAAACAATAACCCTTTTGTTATTTGTATTGCTGAGGGACTAGTCCGTGACTAATCGGAAAAAAATTGTCGGAGTATTTTTATCCTCTCTCTGCGTAATTTTTTTTATCGCACAGTTTGTTAAAATGCTCATGATAAACAAATTGGACTTCAGCTGCGCGGTCGTCCCATTTTGTTATCACCTGTTACGGGAAAATTTACTGATTTTCCCGTGTGTGTTATTCGGAACATATTTATTCGTAAACTTTCACATTTAGCCATTTCAAGTCCTTTCATTTTAATAAATCAAAAAATGCATAAAAGCCACGGTAGCTTTTGAATAGATTTTTGTTGTTACTCGCTTTCATCATATGCACCTGCTTGTCAGCACTTTTGTCATTTATTTTATTTTATAAGTGTTAATGGTCTTTCTGGAAACATTGGTTTTCATGGTAGATAGCAGCTGAGTTTATACTCGTAACTTTAATTTCTTTTCATGCGATGGTTTCCAAACCAGCCTTGCATAGATAAGCAGAAACTTTTAATTGCTTTTCCGTTTTTTATTTCCTGAGCTGCTCGCTCGAAGTAGATCTCCGTGTACCAGGAAATCGTGACGAGTTTCCGTTCTCGCTGCCAAGTCGTCTCTACAGAGTTATTTTCCCCAGTTGTTGTTGTTCCGTCCGCGAAGAGTCAGTTGTCCAGTTTGGGCGCGAAAACCTATCGTCACACACCCCTATGATAACAGATCGAATTGGACTCCACTAAGTCCTATTACCATTACTAATTAATTAATTAATTAATTAATTAAGTCTGACTTGCGTAGCGCGCGCGCGAGATTTGAACTGCTTCTGGCAGAAGTGTTTTCAAATTGTCAACTTAACTACAATTGTTGTTTGTTAACACAATTGGAATTAATACAGTTGCAGTGATTAAGAATTCAGAAGAAAGCTTTAAAATTTTTTATGCTTATTCAGGGATTTGCATGGGATGCCCCACTCATTTGGGAAATGTACCTTGCTTACCATTGAAGGAATTGAAAACCTTGTATCATATTTGCAAATTTCCTGCTTTCAAATCCTTTTGAAATTGAAGTCTTTGTCGGAGATAATGAACTTGATTTGGAGAATCGAGGTTCTTGCAACAAGATTGAATAGAAGAGAATTCTAGTAAGAATGCATTACATTTGAATGTCTTGAGAAGAAATCCAATTTCAGAAACTCTTGCCACAAGTATCTGTGATTCTTTTCTCAAGAACGAGAATTCTCCTTAGTAGGCAATGAAGTAGAGAGTTCTCCTGGAAAGAATGTTTAATTGTAAATCTTATGAATAGAATTGCAATTTCAGAAACTCTTGCTATGAGAATCGGGAATCTTTTTTCTGAAGAATGAGAATTGTTTTTGGCAGGCAATGAAGTAGAAAGTTCTTCTGGAGAGAATTTTTAATTGGAAATCTTATAAACATCATCGCAGTTTCAGAAACTCTTGCCACAAGAATCGGGAATTCTTTTTCTCAAGAACGAGAATTCTTTTTGGCAGGCAATGAAGTACAAGGTTCTTTAGAAATAATGTTTCATTGCAAATCTTATGAAAATAGTCGCAATTATAGAACTCATTAGATAAGAGGCAAAATCTCTTAAAACTAAAATTTTACTAAGTTAACTTTTATAGGTAGTAACTTTGATAATTATAGACCTAATTGTCTGATAAAGTCTGCTTGTGTGTGGTGCAAGTGTCCCAGGGAGCAACGGTGGGACACAAGCAAAACATGGTCAATTAATGACTCCAAATTTGGTGCTAAAACTGTCACCAAAAAATCGAGGTTTTCCACTGGAAAGAAATTAAACTGTAAGGCGCAACCATTATTTGATTTTACATCTATGGACCATGTCATCATAGATACATTACATTTTTTTCTGAGGATTTCAGATGTTTTGATTGACTTGTTCATAAGAGAGCTGAGAAGAAGTGATGCTATTGAGAAAAAAAAACCTCTGATGGATTCCCAAGGGATAAATATATACATGGCATGTTATGAAGAATTTATCAAAAGTATGGGAATCACTTTTAATTTTAGAATCAACAAAGAGAGCAAAAAGCTGGAATATAGAGATCTTACTGAACCAGAAAAGTTGGAACTCTTCCAGAATATAAACATTCCGACCTATGCTTGTCCCTCATTGCAGTCAAAACAAAGACATACAAGTGATCTGGGCTAAATTTATGGACATAATTGGTGATTTGAAGCTAGATTTTACATCTGAAGAGGGTATTCTTGAACTGCAAAGAAATATCAAATCATGGTTTGAGCACTTTCTCAAAGTTTACCAAGCAAAAGATGTCACTCCCTACATGCATGCACTATGTTATCATGTTCCTGAGTTCCTGTAACTTTATCAGAACATAGCATATTACACACAGCAAGGCTTGGAAAAATTCAATAGTAGAGCTTCTAAAGATTTCTTTAGATCCACATATCACAAAGGGGTTGATGCCCTCAAACAACTGTTTCTGAAGAAAAACAGGATTCAGTTCCTGGAGGCAGCAGGTTATGAAAGGGTTAAGAACACCTACAACGATGAACTTGTATTCAATGATTGGACTTCTTTGTCCCAGCCAATACTTAATAGTTCCTGGAATTACATAGGCAAAATCTCCAGCTACATTTAAAATTCTTTCATCCCACTTCAGCCACAGATATGAATCAGGCACCCTATTTGACTCCAACTGGTAAACCATCTTCCCTCATTGAAGAACGCCGGTCAAAACACTCCCAAGACCTTCCATGAAAATATCTTGGTCAACATTAAGGTCTATGTTTATATCAGGGTCCTCTCGCCGTCCAGACCAAAGCTTTTTCTTTATTTCACGAACAAGTTGGTCATGGAACGATTCTTTTCTATCCTCCAGAGAGTTTTCCGAGGGAATGAACAGCTTTTCGCTGCGAACAAACGGAAAATATCCAGATCCTCTATCGGCCCTGAAGGGTGTCCATTCATCGAAGCATGTGCTATAGCCAACGTAATGAATTTTCAACCTCTCTTGTTGATTTTGTCAACCTCCCTCAGTTTTGTATCTTTCTATCGTGGATTCGCCTTTCTAACGGGGGTGTGTGTTAAGTATTTATTGTAAAATCGCTTTGCTTCTTTATTTCCCTCTTTGACCTGTCCGCCATTTTGAAAATTCGCAACGGAGAGCATGCGCATTACTTAGGGTGAGTGGTCGCGTACACCTGGAACCGAGAAAAACAAATGTTCGTCGCGCTGGGGAAAGAGTTGGATATGATAAGTTAATTATATTTTAAGTGAATTGTATGTTGAAAAAATAGATTTAAGGAAATGGGGTATGATTTGAAAGTGATATGACAGTGAACTTTTTTGATATAGCAAATGCTGGTATAGTTGATGCATACATTATAAATACGTGAGTTAATTTTATGTTATGTTGATTGTATGCTAAAAAATAAACCAAATAAATTGAGATTCTTTTCAGAGTAATTTACTGTGTTAGAGGAAAGTCAATCATTTCAATAACTCAACAAAACCCAGTAAAGGCATAAGATTCTTCTCAATAGAATATTCAGACCTCAGAAGAGCACAAAGACTTAATCAGCAAGAATGATTCTTCACACAAGAAGAATCTGAAATGATAAATTCTTTTCTGAAAAGACATGAACCTTTCAGAAAGAATTTAATTTCTGTTCAAAAGAATTGAACTTAAGAGTAATTTGGAGTAAATTATCGCGGCTACGATTATTTTTCGTTTTCCCAGGGAATCGTTCATGCACCTACCGCACGGTTGTAATGTAGCAAAGCTTAACAGACTTTATCAGACAATTAGGTCTATAATTATCAAAGTTACTACCTATAAAAGTTAACTTAGTAAAATTTTAGTTTTAAGAGATTTTGCCTCTTATCTACTGAGTTCTATAATTGCGACTATTTTCATAAGATTTGCAATGAAACATTATTTCCAAAGAACCTTGTACTTCATTACCTGCCAAAAATAATTCTCGTTCTTGAGAAAAAGAATTCCCGATTCTTGTGGCAAGAGTTTCTGAAACTGCGATGATGTTTATAAGATTTCCAATTAAAGATTCTCTCCAGAAGAACTTTCTACTTCATTGCCTGCCAAAAAATTTCAAATCTCCATCTAAAAAGTATTCAATTTTATAGGTGCAATTATTTGCACTTATCTCCTTTAAGTTTGACATTTCCATTTGAAGGTCTGCTAGGCTGTCTCTCAGATTATCATATGTCTCTGTAGTTTTTATAACAGCAAGTATATAATTTCCCTTCACACCCATTGCCACATCCTTTTCATGGAGAATAGTAAAAGTGAAGTTGACAACTGTAAGCCCCTTTCAAATATTTGTAGCATCACCACTAAGCTTGATCTTAATAGTTTCTCCATCATTGATTTCTCCATTCTTCTGAAGCCTAACAATGTGCTCTTGCAAGCTTTCTGCAAATCCTAACCGAACACCTTCAGCATCTCCTGGTGTTGGTTTCAAGTTCCATTTACTGTTTAGCTCATTAATTTGCTTCTTGATGGAATATATATTGGGGAGATCATTAGCCTTAATGGCAATTTCATGCCAGGCCTCATTTGAAATAATGAATTTATCTTTGAGGTAGAGCCACATATTTATGTTATCAATGTCATCATTATTAAGGGCCTTTGGGTCAGACTCTGTAAATGGCAGCTCTCCCTCTCCAACAAGATTGAAAGTTTAATATTGATTAGTCTCAGTGTTGAGGACTTCAATTTTGGTTGCAACAAAATTGTACAGCCCAAGAAAGGAGAGTGTAGTTTGGCAACTACTACTCTTTTGATGGTGCTTGGAATAGTCATTAAACTTCTTCTTAGCTGGGCCTCTACCTTTTTTCCCATTTGTAATCACTTTTTGGCCAACTGAATAAATTTGTTAGTGTAGAAACGCCATTTGACGAGGGTAAATCTGCTTTTTGTTCGACACTTTACATATCAAAACAAAGGAAATTTGTTCCTCTTTTCGATTCTGGCGGTACATTTTTAAATTGCGCTTGCGTAAAAGGGATATAACCCGAGACGCTTCGCTCGGTTGTGTTTTGAACAAAAACGCCTTGTTAATTTCACGCAACCGCTCGGAGAAAAGGTTAAAATGACGAGGGAAAAGCTTTACCTTCAAGTTAGAAAATTAGCGAAATAGAAAGCCACAATATTGTAGTTTAATATTTCAGAGGTACATTGAGTGCTTTTTCCGTAGAGAATCCGCACGATGGTAAAATGTTCGAAAATTACACTCGATTTGAGTGGGGCGTTGAAGTGGGCGTGGTCACTATATTCATGTTAAAGCTATTTGTACCCCATGAGTTTGATATGATTCACAACAACATGAGGAACACCATTCTAAATTCCCTAAATAGCTTATTCTCCTCCTAAGAACCAAAATTCTTATCAAAATAATCATTTCATTGCGATTCTTTCAAGGAGAATCGAGGTTCTTGAAACAAGAATGAATAGAAGAGAATTCTTCTGGTAAGAATGCATTACGTCTGAATATCTTGAGAAGAATCTTTCTATTTCAGAAACTCTTGTCTCAAGAACGAGAATTCTTTTCAGCAGGCAATGAAGTAGAGAGTTCTTCTGGAAAGAATGTTTAATTGCAAACCTCATGGATAGAATTGCAATTTCAGAAACTCTTGCTACAAGAATCGGGAATTCTTTCCCGCAGGCAATGAAGCAGAGAGTTCTTTTGGAAAGAATATCTAATCGCAAATCTTACGAACAAAATCGCAATTTCCGAAACTCTTGTCACAAGAATCCGGAATTCTTTTCCTCAAAAACAAGGACTCTTTCTGGCAAGCAAAGAAGTAGAAGTTTCTTCTGAAAAGAATATTTAATTGCAGATCTTATGAAAAGAGTCGCAATTTCAGAATTCATTAGAAAAGAGGCAGAACCTCTTATGACCAAAATTTTATTAAGTCAACTTCTACTGCTGGTAACTTTGAAAATTATGGACCAAATTATCAGATGAAGTCTGATAAAACTTTGCTACAATACAGCGGTGGAGTAGTTACGTAAACGATTCGCTGGGAAAACAAAATATGATGTCGTAGCCGCGATAATTTACATTAAATTTTCATGTGAACATTCACAACACCAAAATTAATAACTTTGGAAGCGATAGACTTATCTGGAGGCTTGAGCAGTTCCAAAATAGTCCTTAAATTTCTGTCATTGGAATGTGTCGTGCTAGCCAGCAAGGGAAACGATGTTATGTCCTTGGTAACCGCCCTATATCCCGAAAATATTCGGTCGCGCGGGCTAAATAAACGTCTTCATCGCATAAACTGCGGTGTTAGACAGATATCTGGCCCTGAGAAAAGCCGTTCAACACATGTGAAAAAATGTCGTATTTTTTGCACGTGTGCAAAGCCTTTACGATTCTCAATACAAATTGTTTGTCGGAGCATCTTCGAATTATGGCGGTTAAAATAGTAAAAAGTACATATTGCTGACAGAAAGTGAAGAAAACCAATATACTAAACGAAAAACCGAAAATTACGTATTTAGTGGCTTTGGTGTTGGCATTTCTGCCAGCTGAGAATGAAAATCGATAACTGGAAGATTTGTCACTAGCCTATTTTGGCCGTTTACCTAAAATACTTCTTCTGTCGGTATGGACAAAGTCAATAAATGAGAGTTTTGTAAATTGAGAATTACGACCATTATTGTTTTTAATCATGATTCAACGCATTTTTCCATCTTAAGAGTTCGCGCCAACGTACTCTACGATTTTTATTCGGGGATTGTCGATTTATTTATTTTCATTCATTAATGAAGTCGGCTTTTCTCCTCAGTAGAGAGCTATTGTGTTTATATATGATAAACAAAATAATACATGGTTGCCTGTAGATATGAAATTTCTCTTCTTGTGTTACACTCGAAGAGAAATTCCAATTATAACATAGCGCGCGTGCTTGCCCTGCATAAGTCCTATTGAGCCGCTATGAACAAAATTTTTATTTACGCACGCCCGTGCGTAAATAAGAGACGTGAGCATTATTTTTACCTGGATTCAGAGTTTCCGTCCTGTTAAGCTGCAGTGCAGTTTTCCTTCTCTTTGAAATATGGAAGAAACCAGCGAAGGGCTGCCCTATTCTTCTATCGGCATTGACCTTTCAGGTCCTCATCCAAAAAGCAACAAAAATATAAAGCCGAAAAAAACTCGCGAGTAGTTTCGGTCTTTGAAATCATATTTAAGTGACGCTTGAGTTCATTTGGCTTTGATTTTCTCCATTTTTCGAGCATATTTGAACTTTTCATTCACAGTTATCGGTTAACTGGCTCAAATGTTCTCGCTCAAACCAAAGCATAAAATGTGGCGTGTTTTTTACCAGCCGATAGGGACGTTTGTTTACTTTTTTTGCGCGTTGTGAGAATTTTGCACTTTATCACAATAAAAGGCTTCTTCGCGCAGATCCTTGTTGTCGCTCTGTTATAAAAGAATTTGCCCATGCTTTTTAACTGTGTGTATAGAGCACTCAAAAAGCAAGGGTTGCTCTCGGCTGCGCCTCGAGCTACTCTTACGCATTTTTCGTGCTCTCCAAACTTTCCGCGTGCATCCATCACTCGATATACGCACGCTAAGCATGGAAAAAATTCTTAAATCCACGCGCGCCCATGTATTGTTCTCGATTTAAAGGCTTTCGGAAAAGGGCGCCGAATAGCATGTTGTCGTTGCCTGGTTTCGATCTCATATGAGGAAGGAGATTTCAGCGGCCAATACTGCTTTACGCTCTAAGGCTAACTTGTACGTTTGGAGGGCATTCAAATCTGGGCTCATACAGAGTGATTCAATAGGAATATTCGGAGTGTCAGGTGGGTTCTCGTTACAATAATTCAGTGTCGACCGATCGACGGAATCTCGCATCAATAAGATGAGGTCCAAGAAACTGAATCCTGCTTGGTTGGACTTACCCTTCATTGGGAACATGCTGTTGACAAAGCTTTTAGAAGGAAGTGCTCTTCAGGAACTGATTGAACCTTGTTCATATATAATCTAATGATTGCAGAATATACATCAAATTATCAATAAACAACGATATCAACATTTACTGTATTGACAACTTTCAATTTTTACCTAAATATCTCTTTCTTTGCATATTATTTACATATATCATTCCCTGATCATACCCCATAACATTCATTGACTTTAACAATCTACAACAAAGCAGTTGTTGTACATCAATGAATTAATTGCATGCCAATTGCAACCCCTAGTTCTTTCCAATATTATGATCTCTTCTCTGGCTGAGCAATCCAGTACTTCTCTGTTCACAAACATGATTGAAAGGTGAGGGGGAATGCGCAATGTTGAATCATGCAAAAATAGCTTAATTTTGTTGCAAATTGAAGCCTTCAAGTACATAATTCGGTTCCAATCACTTAAAATTTATCCTAACCTAGAGCTCTGCAACTGAAATTAAATTTGTAAGTCCTGCAATTAGTAGAGTATGAACAGGGTTCAATCAGTTCCTGAAGAGCACTTCTTTCTAACATCTTTGTTATCAGCATGTTTCCAATGAGGGTTAAGTTCGATCAAGCAGGATTCAGTTTCTTGGACCTCATCTTATTGATACAAGCTTCCTTCGATCGGTCGATACTGAATTATTGTGACAAGAACCTACCTGAAACTCAGAATACTCCTATTAAATCACTCTGTATGAACCCAGATTTGAATGCCCTCCTAACGTACAAGTTAACCTTGGAGCGGTGGGTAGTATTGGCCGCTGAAATCTCTTGAGAGCGAAACAAGACAACAATAACCTATTACTTGGCGCGCTTTTTCAGAAGCCGTTAAGAACGTTGATTGAGCCCGCGCAACAGAAATCGGATATAGGGCGGTTACCAAGGGAATAGCATCAACCGCGTTTCTCCTGCGAGCTAATACAACAGATTCTAATGACAATAATTTAAGAACCATTATGAAACTGCTCAAACCTCCAGATAAGTCTTTCGCTTCCGAAGTTATTAATTTTGGTGTTGTGAATATTCACGCGAAAATTTGATATAAACTAGACCCTGTGAGCAGGGTAACTGGGATACCTGGATGGTACAGGATCCTTGAGATCAAGTGTAGTGAAATAGTGAGCTCAAGTCTGGCCAAGGGCATACACCTATTTCAAAAGAGGTTGTCACCAGGTGATAGGTCATTCCAAGACGGTAAGGAATCATGAGTATACAACTCAGTAAATAGTTCTTGCTGAGTGTTGTACATTTGTTTTTTTAACTGGATAAAAGTTTTTCTGTATTGTATTCTGTTACAAACAGAGCAAATATAACATGAACCTTCCCTAATCTTACTTTGAAAAGCTGTGATTCTATGATCTAAATCATGTTAACCTGAGTTTCTATGGCCTTCCTTATTAGATTGGACTTGTGATATAATCTTATCTTTGTCTGCAGGATCCAGTATTTTATATCAGGATTCAATGACTTATACCATCCTGCTTTTTTTTTCGTTTTTGTGCAGAATTGAGCAAGTTAAACCATACAGCTCTATTTTGTTTTTGTGCAGTATCCAGTGATTTATACCAACTTGCTCTGCTAGACTAAAGATATTGTTTTTCTGCAGAACCAAGGGATTTATACCAATCTGCTGATTTGGACAAAAGCTTTTCTTTTCCTTTAGGATCCAGTGACTTGTACCATATTGTTTTATCAGACAAAAGTTTTTTCTCATGGCAGGTTCCATTTGTGTATAGCTTTCTTTTTTCCTGTTTGCATGTAGTTCTTTCTGACTATAAGGCTGTTTTGCCATTGCCTTTTGTCTTCCAGCATTTGACAAATTAGTTGAACAACATATAAATTTAATACAATATTCTACATCTTTACTCTGGAAATGTTTTTTCACAATATCCACTTATGACTGAATAAGAAAACTCTATGTCATTCATTTTTTCAAATATATCAAGTGTGCCATTAGGACTGAATCTTTTAATCTGGGACTGAATCTTGTAATATAGTACTCAACAATTTTGGTTTTATTTTCATATTATTATGCTGAAAAGAACAGCTGAAGCAATAATTTAAATTCACATTAAAAACCCAGTATTATCTATAGTATTATCTGTGATTAACTTATGAAGCAATAATTTGCTACCAAGAGATGTACAGCATAGTATTCCTTGTTTCTCTAAATTAAAGGTAATATTAATATCTGCATCATACATTTGAATTGTCCTTGGGAAATTGTTGATATTCAGTGGATGGTTATCGCCACTGAGTTTTTATTTGTAAAGTTTGTATGCATGGTCAGTGTTCCATCTAGAGTCTTTGCAATGGCAATACCCACAATATTTGATAATGGAAAAACAAATGTCATAAAAAGATGTGGTACAACAGCATAACAAGGGAATATGAATGGTTGTAATTTCAGCATGTGCATGATTTGCTTTGAGGGGGACAGCTGACAACTGTTGATCAGAAATATCTGTCATGTGACATTATTTTTCATTGATATGTACATCTTTGAGTTCAAATAAAACATTTGGATTTTGATAAAGACCTTGAAAATAGTTTATCAGCTCATTTAAGGTGTTAACTTCTAACAGTACACAAGTTCCTTGAGGATGGGGCAAACCATATGAATCTCTACCATAAGAATCAATTATCTTAAACTTACCATCACCATTACAGTAAAAACCTACTGTAGTACCAAGGATTGTTAAAAAAAGGAATTATAATTTTGTCCTAGCAAAGCCTGCATAGCATTAGCAAATGACATACAATAATTGAAATCTTGTACTTCACAAGTACCATGTATAGTACCAGTATAGCTTGGACTATATTAAAGCTGATAATTAATATTAAACACTCTCATCATTTTAGGTACTTCTGTTAACAGTAACTAGGATTGCCTGGATAGACTAGATAGACCAAAATACAATTCATTACTAATGTTCATGATATTTACTTTCCATTGAGGATACAATACCATTCCCCCCTATACACTGTGTACCAGCATTTGACCCAAACATTGCCACATTGTCCTGACTGAAAGGAGCTTGAATTGTTTTAGAAGAATTAATAACAGGACCAGGGTTTGTTTCTATATCCCCAGACAGATTGGACTTAAAGTGATTTACCCTGTGATTCAGATATTTATAAACATTTAGTACTGAATTAGACCTCTATGCATTCGACTGCTTTAGCTTTGGACTTTTTATTAGATGTGGATATTGGTTCTGCATTTTCAGTATCCTGTACTTGTTAGACTTTCGATATTATCTCCTGACTGCAGAAGAGGGATATTTCGTTCTTCCTTTATTCTCGCATCTGATTCCATATGCATATATTTTTCACGAGCTTTACTTGTAAAAAGATGCATTCGGGAAGACTTCAGTATGCTTTTTCTGATGTAGGTTCGAAGTAAACGTCTCACCTTCCTGGATTTCTCCAATTTCTCTCCAAAATACGTGAAATTCTTTTCTTTGGTATTCTGCTGGGCTCACGATCACAAACATGAATACCATGTGTACGAGGGCGATTAAAATAAACAAATTTGTCGTATCGAGATCTACAGTTACAGACTGTATTTGTTGAAAATGCTTCATTATTTCTATCATTAAGCTTATTATCATATACAAGAACGGATAACTGAGCAGCTTTCTCAAAGACGTTATATTCATCGAAGCTATTCACGGCAGCTTTTGATGAAGACATCAACTTTACGTAGAAATTAGCCCACGAGACAATTGCGGAAACAATGGATAACGTGATAACATCATAAACAAAAAACAAAGGATTTTGGATCATGTATTTATTAAAAAAGAATATTCGTACAACTTCAATGAAAACAAACGTAAGATTCGCCTTTCTGATCGTGAAATTAATACCATTCGTACTGTTATCGTAGTTACGTTCCTTGGTAGCTTTCAGGAATTTCGCACGTTTCCTCAAGTCGCGGTCTTCGAGACGATGTGGCTCTAGCTCAGGTAAAATGTTAGCATTCAGAAACAGTAAGGAGTTAGGTGTTAGTGTAGGGAATTGCGGGTCATCCTCCACGTAACTAAGAGGTCGATGGTTAAGCGACACTTCGATGTCAAGGACTACCTCGCAGAGGTCGTCCCAGCTTAGTAGACCTGACCCATAGACGTTTAGAATGAAGACTTGAATAAGCCAATAAGTCTTTCGAAGTGTCCTCCCCACGATGGCGCTCTACGCACATTAAAGCGAGAAGTAAAGGATTGATCACTCGAGAATGAGTGGAACTTCTCATCCTCCTTGACTTTCGTCAGCCACTTTGCCGTAGAGATGTTGGATTGGGCGTTCCATGAATCCTCTGCCTGCTCTTAATTTCGCTGCCCTAACAACACCATCTCGTCCAGTGAATAATTCTTCTATTACCCACATGGGCCACTGATTTCGGTCTCACTCATCCGACTTAATGATAACAACATCTCCTACGGACAAGCTGTTAAGTTTGGTGTTATGTTTAAGTTGATGTCTCTCTCTCAAAGCTCTAAGGTATTCCGTGGTCTAACGACGCCACATTGTATCTTTGGTAGCTTTCAAGAATTTCAATCTCAAGTCTCGTTCTTCGAGACGATGTGGCTCGAGCTCAGGTAAAATGTTAGCATTTAGAAACAGTAAGGAGCTGCGTGTTAGTGTAGGGAATTGCGGGTCATCCTCCACGTGACTAAGAGGTCGATGGTTCAGCGACACTTCGATGTCAAGGACTACCTCGCAGAGCTCGTCCCAGCTTAGTGGACCCTTACCCTCAGACTTGTAGAATGAAGACTTAAATAAGCCAATGAGTCTTTTGAAGTGTCCTCCTCACCATGGTGCTTGCATAACCTCAGCATGCACAGCAGCACACACACCGTGAATACTTGCATCACCAAATGTATGAAGTTTAATGTTGTCGATCGGTTCCTGGTACTGAACAAGACTGCAAGGAAAGTACACATCATCCGGTGCATTTCCTCTTCCATTTTAGCCACCATTTCGCAATCCCCTCGGGAAGTGGGGTATCTCAGCTCAACTTCATCTCATTGGCTTCTCGATAGATTTTTTTCCCCTCCAACATTACAGGCGACACAAGTCCTAAGGAGTCATAAATCTTCGCTAAGTTGGCGAAGATGCCCCGTTTGGTCAATTTAGCAGGCTGAGATGGGAGTGAAACATGTAAAGTGTCATCCACTTTGTCCCATTTGAGTCCCAGTAGTTTGCTCTCTCCACGAACTGATGATGCACCAAGCTGCTGTTTAGCAAATGAAGGTTCGTCATCGGTACAGTCGCCTTCTGGTTCTGACATGTTTGAGTGCCATTTGTGCAAAGTGAACTTTGCACGATTAAAGATCCTTACCGCATGATGTTTGAGCTGTTGCGCACCTTCCAGAGTAGTATCTCCTGTAATCAAATGATCTACATACAAACTGTTCTTGATTTCTTGTAAAGTCCTTGGGTACTCGGACAGCACACTTTCCAGGTGTTGTTGTATCACGGCATTGAGTAGGAAAGGAGAAGGAGCAAGAGCAATCACCACTCTCGCAAACCTTAGCACTTCCAGTTCTTCAGTCGATTTGTCTTTAATCCAGTGGAATCTCAGTGCGTCACGTTCAGCTTCCTTGACACGTGTCTCAGTGTAGGAAGGCCTTGTGCATATCTCCGGCTACTGCAATAGGATGGAATCTGTTGCGGACAATAACATTGCAAAGTTCATTCTGTAGTGGGGGACCAGTGTGTAAACACTCATTCAAAGATGGCACACCGTCATACGCACGGGCCGAGGCGTCATATACCACTCGTAGCTTGGTTGATTCTGCATTCTCGCGTATTACCGCTCGGTGGGCATGTAGAATTCTTTACTTGTTACCTTCGCTGGTGCCTTCTCAACCTCGGAAGACCGTCGATGAGATTTCGCACCTTCAAATTCACTAATTCTTCCAAATAGGAGAACTTTGTGACTTCAGGGGCACTAGATTCATCAATTTCACTTTCGAACTTTCCCCAAAGACGAAGCCAATCTTGCAGTGTTCTGTCAAATTTTGTGATCACGAGCTTGAGCATTCTCACCACGTTGCTAGCCATTTGCACGTGCACATTTTCCAGCGGTTCCGTTTAAGCTTGTTTTAGCTCCAACTTCCTCTTCTCAAATTCCAATTCCTCCGCGTGTGCTTGATTAATAGCTACTTGTTGCTGCAACAATTTATCTTTCTCTAGTTTGACTTCTCCTTTGTGCTCGTAGAGCACGGTTGCATGTTTTAGATTACGGTCGAATTGTTCAATTCGTTCTGCCAATTCGCGTATATAGGCATCTCCTTCGTTAACAACCCTCTCGATTTCGTCGGCCCATTCTTGTACTGCCTCATCGTCCTCGCCGTTGGTGAACTTCTGTTCCTCAATGGATTCCTTTTACTTGACTACTGTAGTCACCAGGGGGGGGAAATTTCCGCACAACGCCATACTGTTGTTAAACAAATCTGTTTTCTTAATGGCAACGTATTGTTTTTGTTATTGTTTTCCCTATTCAAGAACTGAATGCGTAATGTAGTATGGGGCTGTGCCGAAATTGTGCCTCACTAGGGCCTCAACGGAAACTTTGTGTCTCTCAAAAGCCGCTCGATCATCTTTCTTTAAGACATCTCCTGTCTTCTTCAAACGCAAATTCAACGTCTTCACTTTGCCCCCAAGTTCGGCAATTCGTTTGTCCATGATTTCCAACGCTGTCCTGTCAGGGTCGCCACTGTGTCGAAGCTGCACTACGCTTCCTTATAAACTCACGATTTATTCGCTTGATTCAACAATTTTGCTACTTCGCTTCGGTTGACTCCCACTCACAACTCTCGGCTTATTAGAAGGAAACACACTCAACGTTCCGTTGTATTCACGTGGAACAATGGCATGTCTGGGACGATAAAATACGGCTGCATACAGGTTTGCTTAGTTATGTATAAATAAACGAAATCCCTAAGAAGTGTCAATCAAATTGAGAATAATTTACGTACCGTACAGTTTCCAACAGCTCTAAAGACGGCGAAATACGAGATATAAAAACCCTCAACTTGTTGCGCAACATTATTTCGTTGCAAGTTTTGGTCGATGTTTCCCGTTTTTCACCGTACATGATCAACTGATGATCAAGAAATTTGTTGCGAAAAGTAGAGCGCGGGTCTACTTTGAGCAACAAATTTTGGCTTTGTGGCTCGTTTTTCATTAAACTCAGAACTTGTCACGCAGCAAATTTGGTCATGTTGCGCGACAAGTTGAGGGTTTTTGTATCTCGTATTTCGCCGCCTTAAATTGTTGAAAGCTGGGAGATTGCACCAATAGTACCAAATTGTGACTGTTACGAACAGTCAACTTTATTGTTAATCAATTTCTTGATGTAAACTTTGGTCACGCGTTTGCGGTTTCGTTTGTACAGGACACACCTTGATTTTGTGGCTTGATTTTGATTTATCTGTTTTATATCAAATTACTTGTATATGGATTCTGACGCTTCAAGACTACCACATATATATAATAAACATGGTTCAATCGAGGATACAATTTTTTTATTTCTTTACGACTTTATAACAGTGACAAAAATAATTGTCATCGAATATTTTTGATCCCAAATAAGTGAGCTTCTTGCACAATGGGATGGAAGCGAAAATATTTATGTTTGCCGTTTCTGATTCTGTGTTCGTATCTTTGTTATTTCTGTTTTGTTGGTTTGAACTTGAACGGGAGAGAAAATGTCAAACGCAGCGACTCTGAAATGGAAACGCAAATACTCAGGATTTCGAACTCAGTAAAGTTTAACGTTTCTAATTCAAATGCGTTGCTCTCTCGGAGAGATTCAATGGCTGTCATTCATTCGGATCTGTCTTATTCCAGTGTGGTAAATAACAATACTCTCTACCTGTTGATTTTGCCCTTTTCAGGATGTTGAGTGATTTTCTTCGTTCAAGGAAACAATTTCATGGTGCAACTTGTATGCAACAACAGGAAGGCCATGAAATGAAAGCCTCTGGAAATTTCATGTGGATCAATCTTGGTGTCGTTTTGTGAAAAAAATGTGGAGCGTTCACATTAGGAATACAGGCCCTGTAAAAAACCTCACGCTACAAAAGTCTCTCAGGCTTGACTCCGACAGTGAAACTGGGACAACTGACGTGCTTGTGCAAACCTGCAGTATGGTGCAAGGTCCATTTGTAATAAGGGAGGATGTCTTTCATAAAATTGGAGGATTAATCGACGGTTTTGGGAAATTATCCTTATTGGAGTTTTTTCTACGATCAAAGGGCGAATTGAAGATTGCAAAGCTTGGTTCTTGCGCGTGGACACCCAAAATCAAGCGTACGGATCGAGGAAATTTGAAAAGCTCAAAGGAGGTCCCTGAATATGCAAATTTTGCCAATAAACATACGGTACTTCGGATCGTAACGGAGAATAGAATAGAATGGACGG